>NC_140232.1:21232696-21702673 GCF_951802725.1 Rutilus rutilus | reverse complement strand
TATTGGGATTCCTCAGAAACACATCACCCGTCTACAAATAGTCCAAAATGCAGCTGCACGCCTTCTCAAAGGAAAACGTAAATTTGAACATATTACACCGGTTCTGATCTTGCTTCATTGGCTACCGATTAAATTCCGAATAGATTTTAAACTTTTGATTTTTGTTTTTAAATCTATACAGAACTTAGCTCCCCAGTATCTATCTGAATTGCTTCATCCAAAAATTAAGTCAAGATCACTAAGATCGGGGGACTCGAACTTACTCTCTGTCCCCAGGACCAGATTAAAAAATAGGGGTGACCGTGCTTTCGCAGCTTATGGACCCAAGCTATGGAATAGACTACCCCCCAATATCAGATCTGCCCAAACTTTGACACTTTTTAAAACTTCTCTGAAAACGCATCTCTTTTCACTAGCTTTTAATATACCTTGATGTGTCCGACTTTTTCTCTTTGATGTGTATCTTTGCTGGTTTTGTGCTTGTATTGTCTAACCCTTATTGGCCTTGTTAAAGGAACACGCCCAAGTAGCAGTGCTTCGCCTGTGCTTCCCCCTAATATAGTCCTTAATATATAAGTCAATATCTGCCTAGGAAATCGCCTAGTGTTAATCTGCATCACTATTTGTACTCGTTGTGAATACGCAGGCCACAAGAAGTAATTAGGTGGGGTTTTTTCATTTTTTATATCACTTTTACTCAGGACATGCTAGCTGGCAACAAAGGATTCCATTCATTATGCTAAGCTAAGCTAGCGCTGACCCTGTCAAACTAAAACAATGCATGCACTGAGACAAAAATGCATTTGCCCACCTATCTAAATGTAGGAAAGAAGGTGAATAAGCCCTATTTCAAAAAACGGTGGAGTGTTCCTTTAAGCACTTTGGTCAACGCCAGTTGTTTTTAAATGTGCTATACAAATAAAATTGTATTGTATTGTGTATTGTGCCGAATAGCAGCATTTTACTTTATTTCACTTTGAAAAGACGAATGGGTTCAAAAGTTCAAACGAGTCATTGAATCGTTTATTTGACCAGTGCACTTATGAATTTATTTTCGAACCTGTTCACTAAAATGACTGCTAAACGCTTCATGAGAAAGATGGGCAGAGTGCATTTATGTTTTTTTATATAAATACTTTTATTAATGTAATCTCTGATATTTTACAATAAAAAACATAAACATTTTTGGTAAAGCGTGAAGCAGGATCTCACCTGTGTGCTAGAGCAGATGGAATGGCCAGAGGAAACAGCGACAGGGTCATCCCTAGATCACTCACAGACAAGTTCACGACAAAAAACTCTGCTGGCTTCAGAGATGACCTCTTACGGTAGGCTACAAACAACAGCATGCCATTTCCCAGAAGCGACAATACACCTGGTAGAGAAAGAGAGAGCTAGCCATCTGCTCACATCTATTCATCTTTTCATCAAAGCAGCAACTGAATTTGTACAGCTGTATTGAAGATGTGCCACTGACTGTGTGACATCTCCATCCCATTGCTGACAAACCTGATTTTGATCCTAAAGCTTAGAAATGCTAAGAAACCCTGCAAGGTCTGTCTCAAGGTAGTCAAGAATAACAATGAGGTCCTTGATTCTTTTTGAAGTTAAATCAACCCATGACATAGCTTTAATAATCCACGCAATTTATCTGCCACTTCGGAGGTATAATTAAATTTGTCGCTTCTTTAATGTCGAGCAGACCAGAACTATCGCACGCATTCGCATGTGTCACATCCATTCAACTGGTATGCCCGGTTTCACAGACAAGGCTTAAGCCTTTGAGCTGTCTGAACTGAGAGAAACTTGCACTAACATATCTTAAAATATGTCAGTACCATTGTTTTTCCCAAGATGCACAAGATGATTTTTTTTCTAAGGCACGTTAATAAAAGCTACTTAAAAGTCTGAATTGAATTAAGGCCTTATCCTGGCTTAATCTAAGCCTTGCCTGTGAAACAGGGCCACAAAGACAGATTTTTTAAACAGATTTTTCTAGAATCTGTACTTTATCAGATTATGTATCACTTCACTACATTCCAAACAATAATATTTGACTGTTTAATTAAATTCATTTCATTAAAACGTATCGTTCCTCATTATTTTGAAGTAAAGAAATCGACACCTGCTCCAAGACGCAATTACAAATAATTCTTTTGAGTCGATTTCTTTTCAGTGATTCGGTGATATAGCCTAGCCTATATATTTTTACACACAACCGTTCTTTGTTGCAAAATACGTGACGATTCTGAATAATGGGTTTATTTTGCAATAACGATCGTACAGTACTACAGTACGGAGCCCCTGAGGGGACCTTTGCAAAAAAATAAATAATATGGACTTTTTTTCGCGTGCGCATGCGTTACAATTTCCGGTATGGTTATAGTGTCATTACTACAAATGTGGGAAAAGGCATGAGATTAGAGTTTGCTTGGAGCATGCCTCCAGAGATTTGTCTTATTATAGGGAGTTTGCATTTGAGATTGTTTGTGGACTGTGCTTTACTGTAAGAAAAAAAGCATGAATATCACATAAATGAATATTCAGGTCCCACATCATGGATTACAGAATCAGAGAGTAGCCTATTTCTTTTCGTTTTGAATTGTTTCGTTTAAAGACATTTCAAGCTATCTTCAGATGTATTTCTCATGTATGTGAGGCATACACCCAGTTTCAGTTAATTAATGATGAGATGCCTCCAGTTCACATGCAATGCAAGTGACCCGGCGCGCCTCCATGATTATATTATCTGCTATATATTTGCATCTCATTTATTAAATACAGGCAATTGGTTGATGAAAAATTTATTAAAATTAAGATACAATTTATACAAAACGAAATTCACTTTAAAGAAAGGTTTTCTACAAAACAAAACTTAATGAATACAAAACTTAGCTTGAAATGTCTTTAAACGAAACAATTCAAAACGAAAAGAAATAGGCTACTCTCTGATTATGTAATCCATGATGTGGGACCTTCATGCTTTTTTTCTTACAGTAAAGCACAGTCCACAAACAATCTCAAATGCAAACTCCCTATAATAAGACAAATCTCTGGAGGCATGCTCCAAGCACACTCTCATCTCATCCCTTTTCCCACATTTGTAGTAATGACACTATACTATAACCAAACCGGAAATTGTAACGCGTGCGCACGCAAAACTTTCGTATTATTATTTTTTTTGCAAAGGTCCCCTCAGGGGCTCCGTAACTCCACTACATGGTTACATAGAAAAATAATAAATACATAGACATAAAATATTCATTTGATATAATTAATGATATTAATTGAATATGATATTAAATATTAATTTTAAATTGAGTTTATTATGTGAGCAGACAGATTGTGGAGTACAAGAGACACAAAAATACAATTCATTGATCATTATAGGCTTAAAATATATTTCATCGCAGAATGCCATAATAACACTCCTATAAACGTAACCAGATATGCTTTTGTCTCCTTTTTATTTTCTGTTTCATTGCTTCATAAATCAAGGGTGAGCCACCCCAATCATTTTCCCAAACTAATTATAGACCCTATCTTTGGCCATCTCAGGAAATCATTTTAAAATATATATTTGATCATCCTTAGGACAATTTGGCCTAGGTGGACACAGGCAAGGTGTAAGCGACAGAAGGAGGTTAATGACAGCGGAACCATTTCAATTATTCATAAGGAATAAAGATATGCAAAGTCATTGAGGCATTATTTGCTGTCCTACTCTGATGAAACCACATATGAAGATGAAGAGGATGCCAGAACGCTATGATGGTTGTGGACTCACAGAACACTGTATAAAATGTTGCCATGAGGACGTCGTGCTGTCTGGAGATTGTGGATACGAACAGGGCTGTTTCTGACACATTGCCCATCTGTGGGGAAGAAAGAAAGAGAGCTGAAGTATGTGTCAGATAGGTTCCAAACAGAACTTAAAATGCATCTCTGTTCTCCAACACATTGGCTTTAGATTGTGAACTTGAATGACTTTTTTTCTTAATTTAAAGTAAATATTTTTTGTCTTTCCTCCTCTTTCTCTTACTCTCTTCTTGACACACTTGTCACTCTTCTAATTATCTGACAGATCTGCTCAACACTTAATACTGAGTCAATCAAATAACATTTGGCTGAATTTAGAACTGAATTTAGAGCTTTCATAGCAGCAGGTAAGTTGCCAGAATTAGTGAGTCATTTGGTTCCGTTTGACAATGAGACGGACTAATTAAACAGACTGGTAAACTTTAGTTCTATGAACAGTTGTATTTAATATGATTTAGTCTTTTTGTCTTTTAGCTGGTGTCTTGTATACCGTCACTCTATGTGTGACACACATGATAATTGTACAAGTTTTATTTGATTGTAATTCATTAAACCTTTGTGGCTAGTATAGTTATATTATAATTGAAGATATCAATAATCATCCATCTGATCCATCTGATCCATCTGGATTTTTTACATTAGGACTGGCATGGTAGCAAATGTTTCAAATAATCCTCAAAATGTGTATTGTCTTCCTTATTTTCTCCCTAATCTGTTTCTGATCAGTTCTCCAGTTATTTTAGTTTGGATTCATTTGACCGAAAGCCTCTAAACTAAAAGCCTAGCTGGATTTTGCTTTCAACCATTTTTGTCTCATCATTTACAGTATACATTTTCTTTCTCGCTGGCTAGGGTCCTTGATTAAAGCAGACAGTTCTTTTTTAATTAACCTGCCAACTGCTTTTAAACCCTATAAACACACTTCTAGATTCCATTTCTGTGAAAAATTCACAACATCTTCTGCTGCCATGTCATTTGTTAACTCGAAGCCAGACTTGATAATTGATAATTGTGTCAATGTTCCTCTCCTCTCCTCTCCTCTCCTCTCCTCTCCTCTCCTCTCCTCTCCTCTCCTCACATTTCATGTTTTTTTTTGCATTTTTCATAACTTTTTGGTGTCCTTATGAGTCAAGTCACCTTCATTTATATAACGTTTTTAACAATATGAATTGTTTCAAAGCAGCTTTACAGTGATAATAGGAAATTACAGTAACAGGGATTGTTTTGGCTTTATAGCAGCTCTAGGATAAAGTTATTGTCCAGCTAAAGTTAGTTTTGATTGATTGATTCACTTCCGTTGCAAAGATCATTAGTTATTAACTTATAGGGGCCACTAACACGACACCATTCTAACAGAAAACCTACTCGGTTACTAACGTAACCTCGGTTCCCTGAGAGTAAGGGAACGAGTATTGCGTAGCTATACGCTATGGGAAAACTCCTTTTCTAGAGTAAATTTAAGCCTTTATTTTAAAACGCAGTGCAGCTGCACAGCGAGCACAGAGCAGAGCTGACTAGCGCGCTAGCAGGAACCTCTAAGTTATAAAATCTTACAAATGTGGATGGCGAGGACCATCCGGCCGCCGCACAGATGTCTTCAATTGGTATACCACTGGACCAGGCCCAAGATGAGGCCATGCCTCTCGTGGAATGAGCTCTAACGCCAATGGGGCAAGGAAGGCCCATAGAAGCGTAGGCTAAAGTGATAGCGTTTACTATCCATTGTGATAGTCTCTGCTTGGTGATCGGAAGCCCTTTGGTGCGGCCACCAAAGCATATGAAGAGCTGTTCTGACTCCCTGAACTGGGCAGAACGCTCTAAATAGACTCTAAGGGCCCTAACAGGGCTGAGTAGAGATACATCTTCTAACGAAGGGAGAAGAGCTGATAGAGGATTGACCTGAGCTCTGAACGGAGTCGAGAGCACTTTGGGAACATAGCCATGCCTGGGCCTGAGGACAACTTTGGAGTCGTTGGGCCCGAACTCAAGGCAGGAAGCACTCACAGAGAGCGCCTGCAAATCACCTACTCGCTTGACTGATGCTAGGGCTAGCAGAAGTGCGGTCTTCAGTGAAAGAGGCTTTAGATCAGCCGACTGAAGTGGCTCGAAAGGTGGTCCCTTCAGGGTCCTGAGGATCGTGGAAAGGTCCCAGGCCGGTATAAAAGGGGGTCGAGGCGGGTTCAGCCTCCTGGCCCCTTTGAGGAAACGCACGACGAGGTCATTCCTTCCCAGTGACTGGCCGACCACAGGAGTGTGGCCGCCACATATACTTTGAGCGTGGAGGGGGTTCGACCCGCGTCCAGCAGCTCTTGGAGAAAAGAAAGTACCAGTGGTACTTCACTTGAATAAGGGTCAAGGTCCCGGGCTGCGCACCAGTCGGTGAACATTGACCATTTCAGGGCATAGAGGCGGTGTTTAAGACCTTTTCCGGGAGGCTCCCGGGTACCCGTTGAGGGGTCATACGTGGAGGGCCCACAAGTCGGGACGGGGATGCTAGATCGTCCCGTTCTCCTGCATGAGGAGGTTCCTCCTCAGCGGTATAGGCCAAGGAGCTGTTTCCAGCAGCTGCGCCAACTCTGTGAACCAGACCTGGGTCTTCCAGAGAGGGGCTATTAGGAGGACAGTACTCTTGCTTTTCCTGATCCGTTCAATGACCTGAGGGAGTATCGAGACCGGAGGGAATGCATAAAGAGGGCGGCTGGGCCAGTTGTGGGCCAGCGCGTCCCTGTCTTTGGAAAAGAAGATTGGGCATTGAGAGTTGCCTTCTGAGGCGAAGAGGTTGACCTCTGCCTCGCCGAAAACACTCCTCGACCAGAGGCCAGAAACGGGCCTACCCTCGAACAGGGCTGTTGAAATCACCTTCCTCCTCGAGACCACTCCCATGTTCACGCCCGATTGGTACCAGTCGGCTACTTTCCAAGGAGCCAGGGCTCTGATACAGCTGTGGTTCACTTTGATGCACAACGCCACACACAAGCCGGTACTCTGGGCTTTAGCCAGCGCTGCATGGGACGCATGTACAGTAGGCCCAGTTGGAGTACTGACGATGCTGAGGCCATAAGGCCCAGAATCCTCTGAAATGTTCTGAGGAGCGTGTGAGAGCCCGCCCTGAACGAAGCTGCTAGCTGTTGAATGGAGAGAGCACCGTCTGGCGTGAGCCATTCTCTCATCTGAACCGAGTCGATAACTGTTCTCAGGAAGGTTACACTTTGGCTGGGAGACAGTACACGCTTAGAAAATTTATTCTGAGCCCAAGGCATTGCAAATGGCTGAGAAGCCAGGATCTGTGGGTCAGTAATTAGGCCTCCGATTGGGCCAGAACGAGCCAATCGTCAAGGTAATTCAGAATGCGCATTCCCCGCTGTCTCAGGGGGGAAAGAGCTGCGTCCATGCACTTCGTAAATGTACGAGGTGCCAGAGACAGGCCGAATGGCAGGACTGTGTATTGATAAGCCTGCCCCTCGAAGGCGAATCTCAAGAATGGCTTGTGATGGGGGGCTATCTGGATATGAAAGTAAGCGTTTTTCAGATCCACTGACAAAAACCAATCCCCCGGGCGAATTTGCGCATGGATTTGTTTGGTTGTCAACATCCTGAATGGCCGTCTCATGAGGGGCTTGTACAGGTGTCTGAGGTCTAGGATTGGCCTGAGGCTGCCATCCTTCTTTGGAACGAGGAAGTAGCGGCTGTAAAAGCCTGACTTGCTCAGTGACAGGGGAACAGTTTCTACAGCTCCTTTTGCCAAAAGGTTTGATACTTCGGTGCAAAGGACGTGAGCCACGCTGCTTCTCACCATCGTCTTGACCACGGCGCGAAAACACGGGGGTCTGCGAGCAAATTGGAGTGAGTAACATCATTTTATTGTGTTCATTACCCATTCAGACACATGGGGGATGGCTGCCCAGGCCTTGGCCCGATTGGCTAGGGGTTGAATGAAGTCTGGGGGCGGGCAGCCATGCAAAGGGGACCCAGCCACCCAGATGTTGTGAGTTGGAAAAATGCTCTTTTTGTGTTCTATTTGGGTCGCTGATAAAACAGCGTTTGTTTGCAAGGGTGCATGTTTTAGAACGGGCCCATTGACTGCAGTATGAACATCTCCAGTCGCCTGAACTGAAGAGGGGACTGGGAGAAGTGTGCAAGCTCTTTTTGAGGGTGGTCCAGCCGCAGCGGGACTCAAACCCTCCCTTTTCCTTCCTGCTGTGCGACTAGGAAGGCTTTCGAGGCTCAGGGTCCAACACAATCTTGGGTCGGGGCCCCTGATGCTCCGGCAACAGGTAGCGCTTTGCTGACTGCGGGCGCCTGTGAGTTTCAGCCACTGGGCGGGTCTTTCTTGTGGCGACCCGAGGCCAAACTGGAGCGTTTCGGCAAGAAGTGACGCATGGCCTGCGACGCCTTCTGTGCTTTGGTGAAGCGCTCGGAGAAGCCCTTTACAGCAGGACCAACGAAGCCAGTGTTAGAGACTGGAGAGTCCAGAAAAGCAGTCTTGTCTGTGTCCTTAATCTCTGTCAGGTTTAGCCAGAGGTGGCGCTCTAGCACAATCAAACTGGTCATGCTCCTTCCAATAGCCTGGACGATGGTTTTAGTGGTACGCAGGGCTAGATCAGTGGCGCTTAGGTACAGTGGCACTTACGGTGTTAGGTACAGACTCGTCCATGGAACGGTTCAGCTTAGCTTGGAACACCTGGAGGACCACCATGGTGTGCAGGGTCGATGCAGCTTGGCCAGCGGCGGTGTAAGCTTGGCCGGCGAGAGCTGAAGTGGCTCTGCAGGGTTTCGATGGATGAACTGCCTTGGATCTCCATCCAATAGCAGTGGGCGGGCAGAGGTGCGCGACCACTGCTTCCTCTAAGGGGGGCAGCTTCTCGTATCCCTTCTCCTCAGCGCTGTCAACGATGGAGAGCGTTGCAGAGGTGGATGTTCTCAGGCAGGCCAAGTAGGGGGCGCTCGTCGATTTAGTCAGCTCCTCGTGTACCTCAGGAAAGAACGACACTGGTCTTTGATGAGGGGCCTGGTGGCACCCCGGCAGGAACCATTCACCGAGCTGGCTCTTAGCGGGCTCCTGAGGCGAAGACCAATCGAGCCCGAGGTCCTCAACGGCTTTAGTGAGGACACGGAGGAGCTCTGAGTTCAAACTCGCCCTCGCGCCTACTTCACTGGACTGAGATGAGGGGGCAGGGTCAGCCAAGCCCGCCCAATCCTCGCACTTGGATGCAGCCAAAGACAGGCTGTCATCTTGCTCCTCTTCTGATCCACCGAAAGAGACGAGGCCTGCCGCTTGCAGAGAAGGGCGCTGGTCCGTCTGAGTGAACAGAACAGGTGAAGGGGTCTCCGCTGGAGAGAGCGAGGCATGCAGGGACGTGGCCGGCGTGGGCTCGCTCGTCTCAATTCGCTCAGGCATCCTCTGGCCCCGCTGTTTCTTCCTCCTCGGTTCGAGGATTGCGGGAAACGGGAGAGCGCGAGGGGCGGGGTCGCCCTCTGAGAAGAGAGCTAGCCGCAAGCACAGCATGGAGATCGACATACTCTCACAGTGAGAGCAGCCGCCTTTACCGAGTGCAGCTTCCACGTGGTGACTGCATGATGCACAATCCGGACGTGGCATTTGAAACAACGCCAGTGTTTTGAAATTTGCTCTTTTAACAGCGTGTCGTGGTGGCGAACACGCTGTAAAACGCTTTCAAAGGATATGGCTTCTCGCCAGATGGTCGCAGGTGAATGGCGAATCAGAAGAGGTGGCGTCGAGTTCTAGCGTGTAGATCGGGAGGCCGCCGTCCGCTGAGTTGCTTGCTGCAGGTCACTCGTTCCGCTGCTGGGGCTCGTCAACAGCGAAGGCTTCTTAGCAGGAGAAAACAGCGAAGTGAAGAGTTTGCTGAAGGAGATTAATTCTAGTTCCTATGGCGAAATGGCCCGCTTATATAGCCAGAAGCCACACCCATTCACGTCAGCCGCTTCGCCATAGGTTTGTGCAATTCCCGCAGCACAGCCAATGAGCGCGCTAGTCAGCTCTTCTCTGTGCTCGCTGTGCAGCTGCACTGCGTTTTAAAATAAAGGCTTCAATATTCTCGAGAAAAGGAGATTTCCCATAGCGTATAGCTATGCAATACGAGAGACTCTCGAAAGGGAACCCTCAACGCGCTCCGCACAAAACAGTGCCTGGTGGCTCGAGAACGCACTCCCGGAAATAGGTTCCAAGGTGCAAACGATTATCAGTTATCTCTGCGCAAACCTACATAACCTCTGCGCAAACCTCTGCGCAAACACCGATGTTGCGCACATGCGCATCACGTGTTCAGACCTGTGTAATGTATGTATGTGTAATGTATGACCTTCATATATGTGTAAATCAACCCTCAACAAACTACTTGTCTGGCCTTAAAAATGTATAATACAGAATTATTTATCGCGTCCGCGTAGCCACGTGGTGACTCTGTACAGATAAAACAACAACGTTTTATCTGTACAGAGGTAAAGGGAAGGAGGCCTAGGCCAAAGATATGTGTTTTTAGTCTAGATTTGAACTGACAGAGTGTGTCTGCTTCCCGGACAATGTTATGAAGACTGTTCCAAAGTTTTGGTGCTAAATAGGAAAATAATCTACCGCCAGCAGTCGATTTTATGAGCAGGGTCTCCTCTCTTAATAAGAACTACCTTGTACCTTTAAAAGGTGTCATGGTTTTGCCAGTCTCCATCCTCACCCAGCGCTCACAATCGCCTGAATCAGACTGATCTCATGAAATGGCGTATGTATGACACGCCAATTCGTATTTCCATTTTTGGCGTGCTATCAACACGCATAATTGCTTTTCAGCGTGTTTATCAACGCCGTTGACTTAACGTTACATTACTCTCTATATAAATATATATGACTTACCCCAACCCCGTCCCTAAACCTACCCGTCACTGGGGTTAATACCATTTATGAGTCTTCCCCTACCATCCTAGTAAAAAAATATCGCTCCCCAGATGTAGATTTACATTTTGCTTCGTTTCGCTCGGACATTTAACGGCGTAGACATACACGCGGAATCACTCGGACATTTAACGGCGTAGACATACACGTGGAAGATGACGGCGTGGACATACACGCGGATAGCTCAAAATGCGTATAGATAACACGCCACTTGACTTGAAAGTGGCGTGTATGTTTACGCAAAATCATGATGTCATGTTGCCTGAATATTAACCAGTCACATCTGTTCACAATCACCTCACCAATTACCAGCACTATAAGAGCACTCACTTCTTACTCCCTAATTGTCTGGTCTCCAATGTGGATGATGACTCAAAACCTGAAAGACTTTTTAAACATTTTAAAGATATTATTCAAATATATTGGTGTTAATTATTATTATCAATATTTATTTTTTTGAGATATATGAGATGTATGCATCTGGAAGTAATCAAACATGTATTAAAGGTGCTCTAAGCGATGCCATGCGTTTTTTAGGCCAAACATTTTTTTGTCAAATACAGCAGACATCTCCTCACTATCCGCTAGCTGCCTGTCCCCTGAACACACTGTAAAAAAACGTGGTCTTTGTAGACACCACAGGCTCCACAAACGGCAACAAAAACAAACTGGGCTCACCCTCACCATGAAACACAACAAGAAGAATTTGAGGGTGGGGTCTGGGGGGTTAGTGCGCATAGTGCAGACACATGAAGGAGTGTGTGGAGGAGAGAGAAGCATGAAGAGGGAAGTTTGAATTATGGCCGACACACGACCAAAGAGACGACGTTCCGATGAACAAATTGCAAAGAAGAGGGACAAGGATAAGGGACAAGGATAAGGAACGCGCGAAGTACCGAATTTACATCGGAAAAACCTTTGAAAGGTGGCGAGAACTCCGCCGGCAGAAGGGATTCCAATCCGACATTCAGTTGCTCTGTTTTTGCAGAACTGGTGGGTAAATCCATTTTTATTTCTAAAGAGACGTTCATGTTCTCCAAACCAACACAAGGATGTAATTAGCTAGAACTATGCAGTCAGCGTTAACTTTGGTGAATACAACATATATGATTCTCCAGCGATCAATCTCTATTGTAAACGATCAAGCAAATTCACAGTAGGGCGACAATGTGTGTGAATGATTGTTTTTTTCACCCACTGTTTGTTATGAATTTGAATGTTCATTTATAGGCTATTGACAACTTTGACTAAATTTGTTTACGACGCCGCCGTTGTTTATGCTCACTGGGAAACACGAAGCTAACATTATCATGCTATTATTGCGTCCTTGTATGGAAGATATAGTTATAACCTCAGGTGGCGAAACGATTTTAAGATAATGTTTCTCTTTTTCTGCATTCTGTTCTGCAATATATAAAAGCATTTATCTAACTTGGCGACATTACACATTGAATGAAGTATCAGTAAAACTTAACTTTGTTTGTAGTGACTATTTGACTTTCCTTTATGCCGGAAGGGAGGGGAGGAGGGAGGAGACGGGATGATGAGGAGGGAGGGTCTAGCTAGCCTCCATTTTGTTTGACAACAATTCGAATGTCAACAAGAAGTTAAGTCTCCCGACATCGCTTAGAGCACCTTTAACAGAAATCAGTTTCATTCACAGAGTACCTCAAACTTAGCCTTAATAACATACAGCAAAGGTGAAATAAAATGACAGTTTTCCTATTTGGACAACCAAGTAACATAAAAAACAGCAACTAAAATAAGTTACTCTAAAAAAGTAATTAATAACTAGTTATTACTAATTAATCTTCAACAGTGTAATTAGATTACTCTCTCTAAAAAGTATTGCATTATTTATTACTAATTACTTTCTAAATCCCATTTCAAACTCGACCAATTGAAAAATACAAGGATAGACATGAAACTGCTCTTTTAATTCTTTCAAATAAATATTATAAAATTGCATAAATTATACTTGAACTGACCAAAGTATTTAAAGGGAGAAGGTTACATTAAAAACATACATAGATCCTTACTCAAGGGGAAAGTAAATAAATTGTAGTAATTAATTACTTAGTAGGCCTAATGCAGTACACCCAACACTGGACAGAACTTACCTTTCAGGACAGAGTTTGAGCTTGACTACCCACATGGAGTCCAGGTAGAATCCAAAGTAGCAAAACTCACAAACAGAATGATGGACAGTTCATGACTGAGAGATACTGGAAGACACAAAAGAGGTGCATCCCCAAATTTGGAGCGCTTGAGCTCTGGTGCTCTGCGCTGGAGGATCAGCAGGCGAATGGCAGTCAGTGTGCTTTGACAGTGAGCAAGACACAGTACTGAGGTCTGATGTCGCTTAGAAAGCACACACTCTTTGCTACTGGTCCTTTTGTTTTTCCTCTCCCCCTCTCTCCCTCTCTCTCTCTCTCTCGCTCTGCCCTTGTTTTCTATTATCCCTGTCCCCTTGTTTTTGACCCTCTTCTCCACTCCAATTTTATGGCCACTCTCTCTCTCTCTCTCTCTCTCTCTCTCTCTCTCTCTCTCTCTCTCTCTCTCTCTCTCTCTCTCTCTCTCTCTCTCTCTCTCTCTCTCTCTCACTCTCTCTCTCTTTCTCTCTCTCTCTCTCTCTCTCTCTCTCTCTCTAAATCGCTCTCTCTATTTCTTTACTTGATTTAAACAAACATTTATAGGTTCCATACTGTAAAAGTGGTGTGTATGTCATTTTGATCCAGTCATCCATTAATTTGCTTATTTTGTGATATCTTTCTGTTGCTTTTCATATAAGAAATGTGATGACCGTGATGACATTTTTTTTCTGGCCAAAGGCTTCTCAGAATTATTCTGCATCAACCTGCTGCTGAACAACAAGAAGACAAACTGTCACGTTGGATTCTGTCACTTTTCTTGTCAGTTCTTTGAATCATACATTTGAGAAATCTTGTACATTTTCGGATTGCTGTTTTTTTTTTTTTTTTTTTTTTGTTAAAAAGTTATTTTTAGAGTGAACAAAAAATTTGAATATAACAGATTGTTTAATTTCCTCAATGCATTTGACTAAGTATTTCAATCACCAGACAGACACACACCGCTGCTTGCAAAATCGTCAGTGATGCGATTAGCTTCCGGAAAAAAACATTGTTCATCAAGACAATCCGAATGTGTTCTGGGCGTTCTTTTGATCTGACATCCAAGACATGCTTCAAAGCAATCCGTCTCAATGCAACCCATGTATTTTTAATTGAATCTGAAATGCGGTGGAGACTACAGCAAGAAAACAGCCACCGATGAAGTGCTTTAGAAATTCTGGTAAATTATGCATATTATAGCATAACTTCATAATCCTTCAGAAACATGTATGTTGTCAGTTTTATGTTTAGTTTGTCTGTGTTTTAGTTTTTTGCTTGCCTGCCTGCCTGCCTGCCTGCCTGTCTGTTTTCCTTGTATTGTTGCCTTGACTATTCTTATTAGTTCACACCTGTTCTATGTTTCCTTAATCAGCCCCTTTTGTATTTATAGCCTTGGTTTTGCTTGAGTATTTGTCCGTTCTCGTTGATGTATATTTGGTTGTTCTGTTCGAGTGTTTATAGTACAAATTACTGAGTATGTTGTTTCCTTCAAGTTGTAGCCTAAATAAAGAAGGACTGCTGCAATTAAATCCTGCACTTTTATTCCACCTTGCTGCAACCAAAGCATGACACATGTATAGTTGAGCAAAACTTTTAGGATTAGGCCTGGCCAAGAATATCTCAAGAAACACTCTCAAAACATATAAGTTTTCATTTCAGACCATACAATCAAATTCCTGTCATTAGTTTCAGCTTATTCCACTAATAAATCTTATTAAAAAAACTATTAAAGAGCTACAGTGAAGTATTGTTCTTTTTTGGTCAAAGATCTGAAGGTCTAAAAAACGAGAATTATCTCCGCTGAATTCTAAGACGACTGAAACTCTCATCATTCTTCAGCAGTTAACTCCGGTCTTCAAATCGAATTGACTGTTCTAAAAGTGCTGCTATTTATACAGCACGGGACTGTTATCTTCACTTCATGTTTGTGTTGGTGTGTTTCAGATAGACTAGTGGTTGGAATTTTGCAGCGACTCTTTCTTCTTACATAGATACACCAGTAGGTGGCGACAAACGAGTCATGTCAACTGATTCATTCAAACACACTGGCTGCATGCATCCAAAAACGTAAAAATGCTGCCTTCGGAGGATCGATTCCAAGGTGGGAAGGCATCAAGGCATGTTCGAATCCAATTTCAGCTTCACTTCTTGTCTCCTGAGATACCTTCATCGGATCGATTTTTTTTAAGGCAGCATAGATGTATCCATCACTACCTTTGATATCCCACAATCCTGTGCTTTACATTCTGTGACAGTTGAGCTAAAAAATAAAGAGGGCGTCTAATGGCGTTTTTCCACTGCACGGCTCGGTATGGCTCACTTTTGGGGGGTTTTCCACTGTGTACAGTAGAACCTGGTACTTTTTTTAGTACCACCAGTAAAAGAAATGGACACAGCGACCCCATTGGATTCAACGGAGAAAAGTGAAGTCAATTAGAAGCACTCACTTCCTGATGGCTGACCGTACTGCGCAGACTCAAACTGAGCTTGACGACGTAGATGTGACGTGAGCATCCTGTCTGTCTTCTAGTAGCTGTGCCAAGAGAAATCTGAATCATTCCCTTCCGAAACTTTTTGCCTCCATGTCCCCCCGATTGCCCGCAAGCTTCTCCTCCTGTCCATACGGTAATTTCTCTACTGTGCGACAGAGAGTCGCGTGGTTATGACGCAGTCGTTAGCCTATTTTTACAAAAACTGCCTCTACAGGGCCATAACATAAGATACAAGGTAATGAAGCCTTTTATACATTTTCGTGTTTCTTTAGAAATAAATAATGGACAAATGGAGTCTTTAAACGCCTCAGATGTAAAGTTATTCGCTGTCAAAGTGACGCCAAAATGAATGGGAGTCAATGGAATGCTAACAGCAGGTGAGGGTCTGCTAATCAATGGCGGCCCCCGGGGAAGCTTCAGTTTTTTCTGAAAGATTACCCCCTTGGTACCACCTCGGTTGAGCCGATGCTAAAATGTGACGTATAAACACTGCAGATCACTGATTGGTCAGAGAGAATCGTCACCACCAGGGTCATTGGATGTGCGACACGAGACACCAAACCCGCTAGATTTAAATAGTCAGCAACAGCCACCGCAGTATCATTTCTTTGCACAACTTTTTTAAACGACTTGTTTTAAACGACCGTTGACAACTTGAAAAAAGACACAGCTGTATCGTGGTCAGTAGATGAGGTGGCGGCACAACTATAACGATCAGTCTATAATCCTACCCATTTTGAAGCCATACTAAACTGCAGTGGAAAAGAAAACCGAGCAAAAAGTAAAGTGAGCTGAGCTGAGTTGTACCACACAGTGGAAAAGCGCCATAACTGGTGGTCAGTTTGTGTGTTATATGTACATTTTTGTGTCTGATGTCATTTCTAGCCAGAAATTAATTTGTAATTAAACATTTGCTTAGTTTTCATCAAAGCTTGCTCTATTTTGCTCATCATTAAACCGTTACACTGCCTCAGAAGTCTGTCTGAAATTAGTTTTGTGAGGTACCTTCATGTACAAATGCTGCTTGCAAAGTCATTGCCTGATAAGGCAGCGAGGCAAAAAGTCAGCTGCCTAAGTTTTCGGATGCAGCCATTGATTCATTCAGGAAAGAAGCAATTGATGACCATTATGAGTCATTGAATCATTAATTTAACCGATTCTTTCAGAAACACTGATTTATTCACAAGCACAACTATGTTGTGCGGAGACTTTCTTTGGAACTATTGTCATTTGCAGAGAAAAAATAAACAAAAACACAAGCAGGATAAACTAAAACAATTTGTTTGTTTTTTTTTTGTTTTGTTTTTTTTACGTTTTTGGCACTTAAACTAAAGCTGAAATAAAGTAAAATACAAATATTATATATAAAAAATAAAAAAAAACTTTTGAAAACAAATTCATTAAAGAAATAAGAAATGTTACCTTACCTTATAACTGATATAAATAAGTTTGTTACATTTTAAAAATGCTTAAAAAAAATTAACTAAAGCATAGAAATATAAAAAAATACAATTACAATGAAACCGAAAATATAAAAATAAAAGCTATATGTATTACACACGAGACGCATACAATAGCTTTATTACTACACAAGACTATAAAAAAGAACTAATTTATTGTTAGGATTCATTGTCTGAGCCCAACAGCAATGACTGGTACTGAAAGTTTGTACGACTGTGAGAGCAACTGTGCCTGTGGCCTCAGCGTATGTCTGTGCACAATTTTTTCCTTTTACCTTTTAAATTTCTCCTCAAAGTCAGTAGGTGAAAATAAGGTATCCCACTGTAACTGCAGATTAAACAGACCGACTGCATGAAGACAAGAATAGCGGGGGAAAGCAAAGATGGGCAGATGGATTGAGGGGGGGAGGGCTGGAGGATGAGATATGGCAAGCAATGTTGCTTCAGGGTGATAGAGCAAAGTTTGTTCATCTGACTCAGCAGCAGCGCACAATTTTGAGAGACACACATGATCCCATACACAGACATATTAAAAATTGATATTACCCAATTTTTCCCTGTAATTTTTTGTGTGTGTATATATATATATATATATATATATATATATATATATATATACAGTATGTATGTGTGTGTGTTTGAGTGTGATTAATATTATAAATTTAAATATTACATATATATTGTATATAGTGTTGTTAATAAATATACAATATAAATACTTTTTTATAAATATATCAAATATCTTTCTCTATAACAACTAAATTTAAGATGTCTAATACAGTATTATATTCTATAACATAAAATTATAAATATTTATAATAAATATAAATATTTATGTTTAACTGAAATTCTAATGGAATTAATTACCCTTTATTAGATCTAATTCTGAGGCTAGTCATCCCGAAAACTGTCTTTTGTTTAGGCCTACGGGAGAAAGGAAACAGCATGATTTGTTTTTACTAATTATTAACCATCTCATGTAGCAGCAACCAATACAACACAGGGAGAGATGATTCATTGTTAGGTTTTGATGTGCATGCATGTCTGCATGGCTGTCTGGTACAATTTTGTTGAAAATTAAGATACTTTCTGTTACTGTTACAGTCCCGTCATGATGAGCAAGAACAAAACAGCTATCCCCTCAACTGAAAACCAGTTGAAATAAGTGTGCTTTTTGGCAACATGTTAGGCCAGCTGGTGAGCACCGCCATTATGCCACAGGGACAAAGATGGGCGTTGTTTACACACACACACACACACACACACACACACACACACACACACACACACACACACACACACACACACACACACACACACAACACTTTGCCCACATTTCTCGAGTACTCTCTAGTGCCATCCGCCTCATCTATTAATTTCATTCCGGCACCTGTTCTGGGAATATCCAAGAGATGATCAGCTCAACAGACTTTAAAATAGCAGATATTCAGTACTCTCGAGTACTCAATCCAGGTTAAAAGTTGAATTCTGGAACCAGAACTGTATTAGCAGTTTGGAATGAGAATTAGCCTCAAGTGTTGTTCTGGAATTGCATCCTAAAATGAACCACGGAGAGCCAGGAGATGGATCTTGCTCACGACTAGAGCTGAATGTTAGGCGATGTTTTCCCTGTTTATCAGCACTAACCGTATTACAAAATGTATATATATATTATAAAATGTACATTCTGCTATGTTCCTGTTTGCCTGTTCAGTTTGACCTTGTCCCCGCTTCTTATTGTTGGCACTGATTTGATTTCCTTGTTATTGATTCCCTTCACCTTTGTGCCATCTAGTTCCCTTTGTTTGCTCTGTATATTGAAGCCCTCAGTTTGAGTTAGCTCTCTGTATTGTTTGGTGAAAGTGGTTTTTTTTCTCATTCTTCATCTTTAGACGTGGTCAGAATTAATGGCACCCTTGGTAAATATGATCAAAGAAGGCTGTGAAAATAAATCTGCATTGTTTATCCTTTTGATTTTTCATAAAAAAAACTAATCTTTCATTAAAGTAAAACTAATGAATGTGTGTAGGCAATAATTAAGAATAATCTGCATGGAAGAGGATAAGTGTCTATGTTGTCTTAAAGTGCCCCTATAGCTTTTTCAGATATTCCCTTTTGTGTGCAATATACAGGGTGGGCCATTTATATGGATACACCGTAATAACATGGGAATGGTTGGTGATATTAAAGTCCTGTTTGTGGCTTCTAAATGGCCACCATGGTCACCACCCATCTTGAGGAGTTTGCCCCCTCACATATACTAATGTGCCACAAACAGGACTTTAATATCACCAACCATTCCCATGTTTACGGTGTATCCATTTAAATGGCCCACCCTGTAGATGTTTGTGAATGTAAAATAAAGTTATTGTCTCCCAAAAGAAAGAATCGATTCTGAACTGCTGAAACGAGTCGTCAGTAACAATGTACGTAACAATGTAGCAAATTTGCATAATGCCCGCCTATGGTCTTCATTGGTTGCCGACAAACAACGTCTACTTTAATCCACCCTCAAACACTGTAGTTGGTTTGTGTTATGTACATGTGGAGACACTGACACTGTTTTCTGCTCTGCAAAAGTTCCAAAGATTGAGGATGTAAAGAGTCACTGGTTAAAATTACCACAGCGATACCGAAGCAATATTCCCATAATTTTACTGATGATTGCTTCTCAAATCTCTGCGATGTTTACGCGGAATTTGCAAAACACTTATCCATTAAAGATGGGACCGTACCCAGTTTATTTGGACCAGCTTGCTCCTCTGAATCACAGATTAATTATTGATGTATATATTTTCTACCGAGTGTTTTAATGTTTAAAATATAAAATCTTTGTGAAATAAATGTAGGCTACATGGCACTGTTCTGACCTTGAGAAATATCATGACATTTTTCTTAAAATGTGTCTGTTATAAGTAAAACCTATCTGAATTATTACTTTAGTTAAACAGAGTTAAATAGCATCTCTTCTAGTCTTTATGATGGAACTTTCCAAAAGAGATTTTTTTTATCTTGTCATCTTGGTACAGAACAAAGCAGAAAATAACAATGTGAGTGTGTGGCAGATTGTCTGTGTGGATGTGACTATAGAGAGGTTATTCAGCTGCAAACCCTCTCAGTATTCATGTTTTCTTTTTGTGTTAAAATTACTATTGCTTACATTTAATTGTTTGCCATAATTCATCTATAGCAAAAGCTACACTTCATGAAAGCATTTTTCCAAGAATTTTTTTTTCAATTATCCTTTGATCAAACTCTGACTGAACTTTAGTTGCATTCTGCGTCTTGAAATGTTATTCTTTGTGTTGAGTAATATGTTCTCTAAAGTGTCAAGATGACTTTTATTGACAAGAGTTTCTCTGTTGAATGGAAGTTGCTGTCTGATGTAGTTTTTACAAGCTGGTCTTGATAACCTGCTGTTATCACCACAACTGTCTCAAAAGAACAAACACAGAATGTTGGAAGTGCTTTTGATTGCTGGATTTTTCAGATGACGTGGTTTTGTTGAGTAAAGCTTTGAAAGATTTGAAGGAAATCAGTGAATTATAAAATTAAATCACAGGGTTTGTTATCCTTGATCTCTCTCTCTCTCGCTCTCTGCATTTCTGTACTTCTGTCATTGGCAACGCAAGAAAAGTTTTTCAACATAATTATTTTTTACAATAAGAATTCCTGCTTACACATCCATAAAATTATTTGGGCTATTATTATTGAAAATACTATTATATGTGAATCACACGATCCCAGTCAGGTAAAATATGATATATCATCCACACAGAGGACAGAGGAGTCAGTGTCATCTGCATCTAGTTGCATCATCTATAAAAGATGACGTTCAAAAGACCCGCTAATGAACTTGAGATCAGAAAGATGTTGTGTTTTTTAGGTTCAAAGACTCGTTGATGTGATAAACAGACAGTGAATTAAATGAAAAAAGTTAACCATGAAAACACAATAACAAGACGTGCATGTTACCGCCTCATTAAAGCTCAATCTCTGAATCTTTTGTTTGAATTCAAATAAAAGAAAAATCTGTCTCTTCTGGTTTCTTTTTGCTCTTTGTTTCCCCTTTCTTTCCCCCCTTTGTTTCCCTACATCTTTTCCTCTATGTTGATGTAATGGAAATATACGCTATTATAAATATACAGATGAAATGTAAAAAAATAAGGGCAAATACACAATATTAACAAATCAAATGCAATATTAAAGCAAAATAAGTAAAAATGAATTAAAATAAAATAACAGTGCAGAATAAACCTAGAAAGTGCCAATTAATAAACAGAAGAAAAAAGTAGGCTTATATTAAATGAATCAATTAACAACACTAAATGTCACATTTAAAGTCTGAAGATGATGAAGATGAAGGCAGGTTAAGAATTTCAATAGAAGCAATGTTTATTAACAAAAGTGGACCATGGTGTTTGCAATGGTGTATGGTATTGCACAGCAAACACCAACAATACCGGCACAAGACAAAGTCGAACTCAATAATGATCAGCTGCGATAATTAAATGAATATACATGGTAACAGATGACTGACGGGAAAACTAGAACTAGAACAAAGGAAAACGATGATAATCAAACTAAAAGTCCATGAAAGAAAACTAACTGAACTAAGTCACCTCCGGGAAGGTGCATGAGGTGGAAGAGGGAAGCTGGGCAGGATCAGCGACAATAACTAACATCTCAAAACAAGACGATGAAACAGGCATTATGCTGGGCAGGATGATGAGGATTCAGAAGGTAAAGGGCAGGGTGAGAAGCATTACCTCCATTTCCCTGTCTATCAAGCACTCGTCAGTATCCAGCTCCACCAATGTCCCTCTGTCACGGATGTTGCCGGCTCACACACCTGGTCAGACTTGCTTTGCAAAGCAAACAATACCGGCAGAAAGACAGAAAGAAAATGAGGAACTTAAATACTCAATAATAATGAACTTAGTAATGATCAACTGTGATAATAAAATGAAAATCCATAGTAACAGATGGCTGGCAGGAAAACTAGAACAAAGGAAACAGGAAAAAGGCAGTAAACAAACTAAAAGACCATGAAAGTGAAACTAACTGAAAATAATCGTGACACTAAAGATGAAGAATAAGAAAATATAGTAGTAAATGTATAGTATAGTATGGTACAGTAGTGAAAATAGTAATATTGTGCACAACAAAGAGTTCAGACCATGCATATGCTGAAAGTTCGGATCAAATTTGAGCTTTGGACACCGATACACCGGCATGGACACACGGTCACTGGCACCGGACACCGGCACTGGACACACCGGGATGGACACATGGTCACTAGCACCGGACACACTGGCACCGGCACACCGGCACACCGGCACTAG
This sequence comes from Rutilus rutilus, assembly GCF_951802725.1. Taxonomy (NCBI): domain Eukaryota; kingdom Metazoa; phylum Chordata; class Actinopteri; order Cypriniformes; family Leuciscidae; genus Rutilus; species Rutilus rutilus. The sequence goes on along the minus strand of NC_140232.1, from coordinate 21,680,518 downwards.
ACACACCGGCATGGACACACAGTCACTGGCACCGGACACAGCAGCACCGGCACACTGGCACTGGACACACCGGCATGGACACGTGGTCTGGTCACTGGCACCGGACACAGCGGCACCGGCACACTGGCACTGGACACACCGGGATGGACACATGGTCACTAGCACCGGACACACTGGCACCGGCACACCGGCACTGGACACACCGGCATGGACACACAGTCACTGGCACCGGACACAGCAGCACCGGCACACTGGCACTGGACACACCGGCATGGACACGTGGTCACTGGCACCGGACACAGCGGCACCGGCACACTGGACACACCAGCACGGACACACCGGCACACTGGCACACCGGCACTGGGCACACCGGCACTGGACCCACCGACATGGACACACGGTCACTGGCACCGGCACACCGGCACTGGACACACCGGCATGGACACACCAGCATGGACACACGGTCACTGGCACCGGACACTGTGGCACCGGCACACCGGCACTGGACCCACCGGCATGGACACACGGTCACTGGCACCGGCACACCGGCACTGGACACACCGGCATGGACACACCAGCATGGACACACGGTCACTGGCACCGGACACTGTGGCACCGGCACACTGGCACTGGACCCACCGGCATGGACACACGGTCACTGGCACCGGCACACCGGCACTGGACCCACCGGCATGGACACACGGTCACTGGCACCGGCACACCGGCACTGGACACACCGGCATGGACACACGGTCACTGGCACCGGACACAGTGGCACCGGCACACCGGCACTGGACCCACCGGCATGGACACACGGTCACTGGCACCGGCACACCGGCACTGGACACACCGGCATGGACACACAGTCACTGGCACCGGACACAGTGGCACCGGCACACCGGCACTGGACCCACCGGCATGGACACACGGTCACTGGCACCGGCACACCGGCACTGGACCCACCGGCATGGACACACGGTCACTGGCACCGGCACACCGGCACTGGACACACCGGCATGGACACACCGGCACACTGGCACACCGGCACTGGGCACACCGGCACTGGACCCACCGACATGGACACACGGTCACTGGCACCGGCACACCGGCACTGGACACACCGGCATGGACACACCAGCATGGACACACGGTCACTGGCACCGGACACTGTGGCACCGGCACACCGGCACTGGACCCACCGGCATGGACACACGGTCACTGGCACCGGCACACCGGCACTGGACACACCGGCATGGACACACCAGCATGGACACACGGTCACTGGCACCGGACACTGTGGCACCGGCACACTGGCACTGGACCCACCGGCATGGACACACGGTCACTGGCACCGGCACACCGGCACTGGACCCACCGGCATGGACACACGGTCACTGGCACCGGCACACCGGCACTGGACACACCGGCATGGACACACCGGCATGGACACACGGTCACTGGCACCGGACACAGTGGCACCGGCACACCGGCACTGGGCACACCGGCACTGGACCCACCGGCATGGACACACGGTCACTGGCACCGGCACACCGGCACTGGACACACCGGCATGGACACACGGTCACTGGCACCGGACACAGTGGCACCGGCACACCGGCACTGGGCACACCGGCACTGGACCCACCGGCATGGACACACGGTCACTGGCACCGGCACACCGGCACTGGACACACCGGCATGGACACACAGTCACTGGCACCGGACACAGTGGCACCGGCACACCGGCACTGGACCCACCGGCATGGACACACGGTCACTGGCACCGGCACACCGGCACTGGACCCACCGGCATGGACACACGGTCACTGGCACCGGCACACCGGCACTGGACACACCGGCATGGACACACCGGCATGGACACACGGTCACCGGCACTGGACCCACCGGCATGGACACACGGTCACTGGCACCGGCACACCGGCACTGGACACATCGGCATGGCCACACGGTCACTGGCACCGGACACAGCGGCACCGGCACACTGGCACTGGACACACCAGCATGGACACACGGTCACTGGCACCAGACACACCGGCATGTCATTCTGGGGAGTCATAAACAGAATAGCGTATTGCGCATACTTCCTATTTTACAGGCAACAGTAAATCTGTCAGCCGAGTCTCCTGAGCCGGGGCCTGCAACAATAACATAATTACTAACAATTAATAGCCCAAGAAATGTGTAGATATGTGTAGAAATGTAAAACCCTACTATGTATTTCTTTCAGACATATTGGTGGTCATTTGTTTTGTGTATATTTAAACATTATTTAATTTAATTTAATTTAATTTAATTTAATCATGGTTAATAAGGGGAGGTACGACCGATTTAAAAGTTCTGTGTGACTGCATCTCTAGGCGACAATCATACATGAATGTCGGAGACAGTGGGAACTAAAATTGTGTGATGGAAACACAAACCCAAATCAGATCTGTCCCTAATCTTGTAGCAGTCGGACACATACCGTGTTGCTATCAAACAGCATTCCTTGTAATCATTATTTGTTAATTTATCAAATATGTTGTGTATAATTTTTATTTAGTTATAAAACCTTTCCCGGGTATCTGCAGATCATGGATTTGCTTTGATCACACTGTCAGACCGTTTAAATAGTGAGGTTGTGTCTGCTCTCTCTTTCTCGCAGTCTCTGTAATTGACGATCACATTCCATGAGCTGTGATTGTGAATAAGAATGGCAGCAGACCAGAGGCTTTAATTGGGAATGCATGGTCTTGTCTGGTCTAGTGCCATCAAAAGGCCTGAAAAAGAAAAAAAACGCTTATGACACAAGCCCACATTAATGTTCATATCTACTGCACATCATATGATATCAGTGACGCAGATTCAATTTCACACTGGAGATAAGAAGACATAAAAGGGATAGTTCACTCAAAAAAAAAAACATTCTATCATCATTTATGTTTAAATGTCGTATGACTTTAATTTTTCTGTGGAGCACAAGATGATTTTTGAAAAACATTTCTACTGTTGTTGACAGAAATGGTTAAAAAATGATGGAGCAGATAACAGCAGACTGACAGCTGCTAACAAGAGTGATAATAAGAGGACAACAGATGAGTAGTGTGATGAATGCTGAATGAAAGATGAAAAGATGCCATGTGACCTGGAACGCAGGATGACAAACTGACAGTATTGGAGAGGACAGATAGTGTGAGTGTGTTTCTGTGTGTTTTGTATGATGTGAGTGTGTATTCAAAGCCTGGACAGGCAGCAATTTTCAGTGACATTGATCTTATTGCCCTCCCCCATTATATTTTTTGCTTCTTTCTCTCACATTAAAAGGCACCACACGCATTTGTGTCTCCTAACCAAATGTTTTCATCAGGTGTTGATTCGTCACACTTAGGTGTATTAGATAAATGTGTCACTGGAGGCTAACGAGACAGGAGAAAGAGCTCATAAATTTAAAGCTCCTAAAAATTAAAGAGCGCTGTCATTGGTTCATGACCTTCCTTTTCCTAGAAATGTGGCACATTGATTTTGTGGAAAGGTCCTGTTTAGTATTCGGTGTGCGTGGGTTTAACAGGGATGGGCAGAAGCCAGTGGTCTCCATAGGAAAATATATAAATAATGGCGTAATGAAAATCTAAATAAAGGTTTCTGTTAGGGTTAGTTTTGAAAATAGAAAATATCACTTAGCCTATAGTGTGCGTTCCGGTTTTACATAGATTTGTGAGTGAGGTCCAAATGATAGGATAGTAAAATATTTGGGGTACTAGATGTTCCCCACAAACCCAGGAAATTGTTTTAATGAAAATGGAAAAATGCTGAATGATTTAGGGTTGGGGGATAAAAGAAAACTTTAGCTCAGTATGGAACTCAATGAAAAGTCTTTGCCATGTTAAATAAATGTGCGTGTGTACTGCCAGGATAGACAAGTGGACATAAACCATTGAAATTAAAACCATATTGAATTTGTGGAGGAGCTAAGTCTTTGTAGACGTCAGGAATTGTTTTGTGTGCGAGAGGGTGAGAACATTTTATTCTTTCTGGCTTAAGTATCACTGTCTGCTCTACAAGGCAAAATATGTGCAATAACACCTGTCAGAATCTCAGCGGGACACAAGACCCCAGATGTACAGGTGAGAACAGGTGAATGAACAGCCGAGGCCGGTTTTGTACATGATGTTCTACACACATCAAGTCGCATCCTCTGTATAACTGCATAACCTTTTCAGACTCTGATGGAATACAATATATTTGTCCGCTTAATTATATCACAACTAGAATAGGCTTAAAGAAGCTTCATACAAGTCATTGTGAAATTAATTTTGTCTGCCATCTAGTGGACTAGATAGGACAATACATTAATGCATTAAATGTAATAATTTAACAGGTATTTGCCCTTTAATCCTTAAAATAAACTATGTATTTTTATTTTTAGTTAATAGTACGTAATCTCATACTTATTAGGCTAGCAGACTATATATTTTTATTTCAGTAGTAAACATTAATTAGGGACTAATACTTACTCCAATAGTGGCTATATTGCATGTAGTTACTGATCGATGTTATTATTTCTTTACAACTATTCCTTTGTTTTAATTTTAATTCCTTTGTTCCTATTTTAATTGCTCCTCACATCTCACATGAGTCACTTTAAAATCAAACAGCTTTCTGTTGGTCAACGAATCCGCGTGACCAACTTGAGGGGGTGCTACTTCCAGCACTAGTTACTAGCAAAGCAATACTTGTAGCCTATCTATCTACTAGTCACTGTTGAATTTCTTATTAGTAATTAAAAATACTAGTAACATAAAATAACTACTAGTTAGTTTGAAGGAATAGATGAAAACAGCTGTTAAAAAGGAAAAAACGACTTGTCTGGCGTTCATGGGGAAAGGGGGGAAATGACTACATTTCCCAGAAGTCTTAGCTAAGCAGCACTGTAAACGACACGCCCAGTCGCAACGCTGGACGGTGACGTTTGCAAATCTGATGTTTGCGCTTTGTGGCTATTAGCTGGAAACGCCACAGCCACACTCTCAAACAACAAAACAAGCTTAATTCAAGGAAAATAACGATGTTAGGATATTAAAAACATCAGCCTGGATATTTGTTTCGGATTCACGGTTTCTGGCTTCAAACCTGTTACCTGAAGGCCTGTTGTGAGAGGAAATCCCCGGACTGAACTGCGACTCCAGGCCGGTCTGGGAGGACATGCCACCGGAGAAAAAGCTGCTCAAAACTCGCATATCTTCGCGTGTTTTCATCGTAAAACATACGTCAAGTGCCTGAACTAAAGCCAAAAGACTTTTGTAAGACATGAGACTGTCAAACTGACCTACAAAATGTGTTAAAACAGACCGAGGAGGTGGGGTTTATGGAGTGTTAGCAGACGGTGCTGATAAGCAGGTAGAGTACTGACTCTGATAGAAACACATAAGTGATGAATTATATGTTAACGAATCAGAAACAGGAAACCCTGAACTGGTAGATAGTCATAATAATGTTTTGTCAGTAAGGTCAACTACTTATACAGCAACAGTTACCTTGAATAAAGCTTTAGTATTTTAAAGTATTTTGTATGCGTAAATGACAGATCAGACTGTGTGTTTTATTTGCTAAGAAACAATATTATTTAAAGCAACAGTTCTTTGCTTTTTGAGGGAGGCTAATGTCAACTTATCTCACCACAAGTGTTGCAATCACTTGTAAGACCAGTGTGAGGTAATCGTAATTAACTCCCCCATCCCAAAGTTTCTTATGTTGCAGAACCTCTGTTGATGAGGTCAACACTGCATGCATGTTGAGTTTTGGGTTTCACCTCCTGCTTGTGTTCCTCATGTTTAACACAAGCTGCTGATTTCTTAGGGTCACCGTTTCTGGAGTGTTTGCAACTGAGGACTCGAATCTGCCAGGATGAACCGTTACCTGCCAGTGGCACGGCAGCACTTTCTGAGTGCTCTCGCAAGCACGAGCGTGGTGGTCAAATCCATATGTGCCACAGTAATCCTGCTGTACCTGCTCTCCTGGGCTGCTAACACCACTTACCTGCTTGCTGTCACACCTGGCTTCCTTTTTCCTCCCAACTTCTGGATTTGGACACTTCTGACCCATGCGGTGGTGGAGCAGCACATTTTTGGTGTGGCAGCAAACATTGCTACCGTGATGGTTGCCGGGCGGCTTTTGGAGCCATTATGGGGAGCGCTGGAGCTGCTGATTTTCTTCGCTGTGGTAAATGTAGCAGCCGGTCTCCTATCTGGACTCTCCTACCTTCTCACCTACGCTGCGACCTTTGACCTGGACTACCTGTTTGCCGTGCGGGTGTACGGCGCGCCCGCTTTTCTTGGGGGCATTCTTGTAGCGCTGAAGCAGACTGCGGGAGACACCACAGTGCTTCGAGTTCCCCAAATACGCTTGAAAGCTGCCCCGGCGCTAGCCCTGCTTGCAATAGCTGTGCTGCGGCTAGCGGGGCTGCTGGACACTTCAGCTCCACTAGCAGCGTGTGGGTACGGCGCACTGTCTGGGTGGGTTTACCTGCGCTTTTACCAGAGGCACTCTAGGGGGCGTGGAGACATGTCGGACCACTTTGCCTTCGCCTCTTTCTTCCCAGAGGCTCTCCAGCCGGCTGTTGGGTTTGCAGCCGGGCTTGTGCACTCCGTCCTTGTGAAGATGAAAGTTTGTCGTAAAATGGTGAAGCGCTATGATGTTGGGGCTCCATCCTCCATCACCATCAGCCTGCCAGGCACAGACCCTCAAGATGCAGAAAGGCGGAGGTACGTTTACCTTAGTATTATGTACTATTATCATATTTATTAATATTTTGAGTTGGCTTTTATCATATATTTTTTTAGTTAGGTTTTCTTGTTATATTTTAATTTTTAACAGTTTTTTTTACATGCTTTATTTCTTTTTGGGGTTTAGGCTAATATTTTTGTTTTGCTTCATTTTTGTACTTCAGCTTAAATTTGTTTTACTTCAGTTAGTTGTCAAGGCAACATTTCTGATGTTTGTTTACATTTTACACAAATGAACTCCACGAACATGGAAAACAGCGATAGATGGATTGACACCAAAGTCAAGGCACTTTAATCTCAACCTTTACGCCAAGGAGGAATCCAACTCTACTTTGAAGGGACCAAGCGAAACATGGTTATTGATTTCTGCTCAGCTAGCGACATTGGGTTTCGTTTGGGTTTTTTACGTTACCGTTGCCAAATCGATAGTTTTAAAACGGTACCGGTGCCTGAATCGATACTTAAAAAAAGAGCCACAAAACGACTATGAATTTATTATGTTATATATGGAATATATTAAAAGTTTAAAGTGTACTTGCATATATAAATATAAGTAAATACAAAACACAACAAATTTACATTACAAATTCACAATAAAACTTAAGCCACGTACCCGACTACAATAATTTAACACTAAATAAGTTACAGTACTAATAACAGGCATTAGTAGAGGAATGCAAGCAAACGTGATATTCATGTTTTTTTATTGTTTCCATAAGGCTATACCCTTCTTGTTTTGCACTTTGTGCATGTGTATTGAATGTTAAATAAGTTAATAATGGTAAGACTGTGTTTATTATGGTTATTTATACTGAGGCTCCATGGATTTGCACTTAACAGGCCTAAACAGACTTCGGTACCAAGTCGGTACTAAAATTAAAAAAATATGACGATACCAGCATTTCCCTCTAGCATTTTGAGCGCTGTTGAACGGATTCTTAAACGCCTCTGATTGGCCATTGTGTTCACCCGCTCAACATATGTCTGTGATTGGCTACAATGATCAACTCATCAAACATGTTGTAAATAGACATATTTGACGCTCTTTACCGAGCGCTTACACAGATACACATGGGAGGCGTCTATCAACGGATCCATTTATCAGCAGATCCCTAATATTACCACTGATAGACGGATCCGCTGATAGATGCTTGCGTTCAAACGTTCCTGTGTGTATTTGTGTAAGTGCTCGGTAAAGAGCGTCAAAGATGTACGGTACAGTACGGTACTTTTGACAACACTAACAGACAGTGAACGAGAGAGAGATCGACTTAGCGCGTGCGATTACACACCTCTGTCCTTCAGGTCAAGTCATATATTCATAAAAAAAAGATAAGTTTGACATGTCCAAGGAAAGCTAAATCTTTGTTGCATCATCGTTTTAACGTTTAAAAGGCACCTATTATGCCCCTTTTCACACGATGTAAAACAAGTCTCTGAAGTATGTGAAGTTTTAGCTCAAAATACCCAACAGATAATTTTTTACAGCATGTTTAAATTGTCACTTTTTTAAATTGTCATTCAGAAAAACACACCGTTTTAGTGTGTATCCCTTTAAATGCAAATGAGCAGCTGACGCTCCGTCAGGACAATCTCATCTCACGGAATGATAATATCAGAACAGAAACTCTCAGTGGCGGTGTTCATTTCAACCCGGAGTCGGACAATAATGCCCACAGAGCCAGAGAATATATGCTGTATGAAGATATAACAGGTATAGTTTAGTTTAATTACGGTTATAATATATTCAGGGTTCCCACGGGTCCTTGAAATCCTTGAAAGTTTGTGAATATGAACAAAAGATTTCAAGGCCCTGGAAAGTTTTTGAAAAGATACATGGATACGGGTCCTTGAAAGTGCTTGAATTTATTTTGTGCAAGAAGTTTTCTGTAAAAAATTCCATATTATTCCCTCCGGTCCGCTAATGTGTTATTCGCCAACACTTCATGCCCTATGCGCACTAGCTTGCTTGATTTTGCCTACGTTAGTTACACGCATTTATGCGTTATGTTAAGTGTTTCCCGCGTGAGGTACTTTGTGTTGTACGTTGCCATAACGTTCACGTGCGCAAAACTGTAACAATGTATCTTACAAGGTAACATGATGTAACCTTGCTCTCACTTGAAATGTGTCCCCACATTAAGACCTTGAATTTGAGGGTATTGGAAAGTCCTTGAAAGGTCCTTGAATTTGAAGTTAACCGAGGTGTTGGGTACCCTGTGTATTTGTCATCTGCTTTTATCCACTACTAATACAAGCCTGCTGTAGCGGACCCCGTCCGAATGATGGCCAGAAATATACTGATGAGTTCAATGAAGTTTATTGTACATCACACAAAAGATGAAGCGTTAGTTTTACTTCAGAAAATCACTGTAAGAGCTGAATAAACACAGTATAAGAAGTGCGCATTAAAATCTTATCCATAAACTCTCTCTCTATCCCTTTCATTATCATCAGCATACACAGCGAAGTGCACAAAACAACTAACAGTAAACAAATATATACACACCTTTTCAGTGGGTAGTTAATTAACTGGTAAACTTTATATTCGTAAAACGACTCGATGAGCTGTCATAAAGTCCGCGCTCTCACTTTCATTACTGCAGTGATCAGTAACGCCAGGCCTATCGCCCCGGAGACTGTAAGCTGGATCACGAACAGTTGCTACAGATCCATCCTCGAGTAGAATGAGAGTAAATGAAGACTGCTATGTTCATTCTTACATCAAACAACAAAACACCTCAATCGCTTAGGAGACATTCTTGTCTACAGTTGCTCTGGCATCGAAACACTGGCGGACTGTTTATCTCACTCAGGGCGGGCCTATGCTAATACTGCAGTGTCAGTCAACAGTTGTGGGAGGGGCTTGTGCAAAAGTACGTCACATTGCCCCGAATCTGAGAACGGCTTATTCTGAGACAGTGCTTATGATTTATGGGGAATTTAAAAAGTTTGTGTACACACGCTACCAACACATTTATGTTCAAACGCCATGTAAAAGTGAATTTTGCATATTAGGTGCCCTTTAAGGGTATTCCCCATGAATGGCTGGTCAGTGCATTAAATCAATGCCATTGATCTCTATAAAGTGAAGCACCAGTTTCAGTGTTGCCCATCTCAGCTGAGCCTTGTAAAGTGGCGCTCAGTTAAAATAATTTCAACACCTTGTTTCATTACATCTGTCTTTGAATGAATCTGCGCTTTTGATCGTGTTAGTTGAATGAACGGTTTAATAAGTCACTTAAAGACAGTCCCTTGCCGCCACCTCAACAGCTCAGGCATTTAAGTGGCACCCGAAATCTGTGTCTGATTCGCATATTGGCACCAGGTTTCAGTACCCAACCCTAGGCATCATACACACGGCAACCGCTATAATACTTTTTCGTGTACCATTTACTTTCTTTAACACTTCTGTTTAATAATTCTAAGACTGGGACAGCACATCTCTGCCTCCTTCCACTGTAGAAAAATTAAGACAAAATATCCCAGTAACGGTCATTGCCTGTTATGTCGTTCGGAGTCTGTCAATCATGACGCTAAACATTTTTAAAGCATCAAAAAGTTCATTAAAACAAACTTATTGCCAAAACGAACACTTGAATGTACACCTGCATGGCCGTGATGAGAACTTCCTAAATTTTGACAGAAACCATGTTTAGAAAAAAATTATTTATAGTGTAATTGGATTTTTTATTTTTTTATGTGGCTCGCATCCCATTCGATTACATGGAGAGGGCAGGGTTTAAGACAAGCAGCAACCTTCCGGTCTCTCTCTTGAATCCAACATGGAAGTGACTTAAACTGCAATTCATCGACTGGCCACTAGAGACAAGCTCCAAAAAGGAGTCAATTCCATATATCCCCCATGTTAAAACAGGGGGGAAGGAAGTCGACCGGAAGTTGAAGTCGGCCGCGTGCCGCCATCTTGTAGCAGAACTTCACCTGCAGTTAGCATCCCATTGACTCCCATTCATTTTGGCGTCACTTTGACAGCGAATAACTTTACATCTGAGGCGTTTAAAAGACTCCATTTGTCCATTATTTATTTCTAAAGAAACACGACAATGTATAAAATGCTCCATTACCTTGTAGCTTATGTTATGGCCCCGTAGAAGCAGTTTTTGTAAAAGTAGGCTAACGATTGCGTCATAACCACGCGACTCTCTGTCGCACAGTAGAGAGATTACCGTATGGACGGGAGGAGAAGCTCGCGGGTAATCGGGGGGACGTGGAGGCAAAATGACAATATAATTAATCAGAATACCTAGCAAAAGTTGCTCCTGCTCCAAGCTCATGGACAGCTCCTACTCACTCTCTCCGTCTCTGCAAGATTCGGAAGGGAATGATGCAGATTTCTCTTGGCACAGCTCCTAGAAGACAGACGGGTTGCTCACGTGGTCCGTGTAACGCTTTGCTCGGTTTGAGTCTGCGCGTCAGGAAAGGAAGTGCTAAGAAATCGCGAAAAATGGGCTTCACTTGTCTCAATTGAGTTCCAATGGGGTCGCTGTGTCCATTTCTTTTACTGTCTATGTGTTAAAATGCCCAACTTTACAGCAGAAAAAAAATATTTTTGCAGCCTGGTACAAAAATTGGTTTTGGTCTATATAACTAATTTTGCCCTTCATGACAACTGTGAGGGGGGTGATTTTTTTTTTTATAACTCATCCGTTTAAATTATATTAAGCCTTAAAGTTCTTCATAATTAAGGGTGTGGCCACTTGAGTGACAGGTGGATTGCCCCTGTTGTCACTACTAGCCCTTTGCCTGCTGGCAACCAGGCACCTCAGCTCCACCTAATGGCCTCTTTGACCATTTTCTGTTATCCAGGAGTGATGCGCGGTGACGTGCCGCCAAGATGGCGATGGCCAGTTCCGCCCACTTTTAGACTTCAAAAATGCTCTTCAGAAACCTATGGGTGATGACACTACGTCCATATTTTTTTACAGTCTATGGTTTAAGACCTATGCTGCATTTAGGTATTTAGGTACACATTTTTTAGGTAATATGTAATGTATTACATATTATCTTGTTAATACGGTTTTCATAAAATTGGTATCGAAAAAAGTATCGTTCAGGAACCGGTATCGAAGTCAAGGTATCAAAAAATTCTGAACGATACCTAGCCCTACTTCAGAGATCCTACTGGCGGTGCGAATGCAACCAGAAAAAATGGCCCTATGGCCAACTGCAACTTCATTGTCTGATAGCAGCATCAATTTATTTTCTTATATTTTCCCATAGGCAATTGGCATTGAAAGCTCTGAACGAGCGCCTGAAGCACGCGGAAGACCAGTCGGCTTGGCCCAGCATGGAAGATGAGGAGGATGACGAAGATGAGGAGGTGCGGACAGACACTCCTCTCCTTTCCAGCCGAGAGACTTTGCCACCAGCACCCAGCACCACACAAAATCCTACAGGACAACAGGAGTCCAGCATCATAAGTTTCGAAGATGCTCCAACCCATTCCTAACACACAGACACACACAATCCTTCTTTTTGTCCTGCAGAGTTCAGTTTAAACTTACACAAATGCTACTGGAGACATGACACACACACTATCTTGGTAAAGTTTTACATAGACAAACAAGGAGTTGCCACTAAATGATCACATCACCCAAATAAGTAAACTGAATGACAAAGACATCCACACTCAGTTTTTCAGATGTACAAAAAACCCTGGACTAGCCTGAATCATAGCATCTGCAGTGCTCCAGTACTTCTGCTTTGTAAAAAGAATATCTTCTCTCCCTCTGGCCTCTTGGGTAAGGTTTCTGGGATGAATCGTTTCTGAATAAATGCTCTAATGGTTGATGGGATTAAAACTCCGTTTTTAAATATATGGCAGACTCTAAAAAATGTTTATGGGTTGCCTTTTTTTGTTTGGTATTTTTTGGCCTTGTATCAGGAAAAGACAATATTCCTGATATTTATTGAGCTGACCATGGGACTTACTGCTGCTTACTGATGTAACAGCATCATAAGAATGTCTGGAACATCAAGGGCTGGATTGCTAAAGATGAAGATTGTTTGCAATTTTTGGGACTTTTCAAAGAACGTGATCTCTAATTTAAGGCTCTGCTCTCATTGGTCAGGATGTGGCCCTTTGATTTCCTGTTTTCAGTCATGGTGATTTAATAGGTGGAGGCATAGAGAGGAGAGAGTTGGATACAGTCATTTCAAAGATATTTTTGTTCAGAACAGTTTGAAATGATAATAGCAATATAGAATCTGTCCCCTGTTGTACCCTTTTCCTCCTCTGTACTTTAATGATCTGTCTATACGTGTTGGCTTTGATAAGAGTGTTGCACTCTAAATTATGAGCTTACATAATGGACCTGTTTTTATAAAACACAGATTGTCTACACAATGTGGCTTGAGTTTCATTTAATACAGATTCTCACAAATAGCTATTTCTTTGGAGAAATGTGGTTATGTATGATATTTGGGTAGGGTTCCTACATTTTTTCATTCATATTTTTAACCCTTTTTTTTTTCTTTGTGTTTTTTTACTAGTAATTGTTGATCTGTTTTCTCATGGTTCCAAGGCGTCAATCTTGATGCTTCTCTGGCAGTCTCATTCTCTGATTCAGGTTTCAGCCTAATTTTCTGACCTCTCTCCATCTCTAATAAAGATTAAATGAAGAACACACCTGTATAAGGGGACCTTATTGATTCAAAACAAATGATCAGTTCTTTGTTTACATTATCTGTTAGTGTTTATTTTGTAGTATATATATATATACATACATACATAAACGTATACATATATGTACATACATTAACATTCATTTGAGTCAGTAAGATTTTTTTCATGTTTTTGAAAGAAGTCTCTTATGCTCAACAGTGCTGCATTTATTTGATAAAAAATACAGTACAAAACAGTAATATTATGAAATGTTGTTACAATTTAAAAGAATGTTTTCTATTAAAATAGAAAATAGTCTTTTAATTTTGATATGGCAACAGCCATATCACCCTGGAGCCCAAGACTGGTTGCCCACTGAAGCCAAGCAGGGTTGAACCTGGTCAGGACCTGGATGGGAGACCTCCTGGGGAAAACCAGGTTGCTGCTGTTAGGGAGGCCAGCAGGGGGTGCTCACCCTGTGGTCTGTGTGGGTCCTAATGCCCCAGTGTAGTGATGGGGACACTACTGTAACAAGCACCGTCCTTCAGATGAGACGTTAAACCAAGGTCCTGACTCTGGTCATTAAAAATGCCATGGCACTTCTCATAAAAGAGTAGGGGTGTAACCCCGGAGTCCTGGCCACTTTCCATCCATTGGTCCTTATCAATCATGGACTCCTAATAATCCCCATCCACTGAATTAGCTCTATCACTCTCTCTCCTCTCCACCTATAGCAGGTGTGCGGTGAGCGCACTGGTGCCGTTGCACTGTGGCTGCCATTGCATCATCAAAATGGATGCTGCACACTCATTTTTGTCACTTTTGATCAATTTAATGTATCTTTGCTGAATAAAAGTTAATTAAGAAATCTTACTGACCCCAAACATTCAAATGGTAGTGTCTATACACCTTAAAAATGTCAGAATACTATTAAAATAATGAAAAACGTCATGATTGCAACACATTTAGGCCTTAATCAGAGATCATTTGCATGTCCAACAAGACCTAAAATAATTGCAGTTAACAAAGGCTGTGCATGAGGCTTACTGTGTTTTACAACAATTGAAGCTGGGCCACAGCATAGCACCCCCACTCCACCATTCACTTACATTACCCTATATGGAACAAAGATGCAATAAAAAGTAGATGGTGACTAAAGCATTCATTCAGCTTATGTATCTTTTTGTGTTCAACAGAAGAATATAGTCTTGGAACAACGTGATATTAAGTAAATAATTATAGAATTTTCTTTGTGGCATAAATTCTAAAACACGGGTTTGTTTGTGGACTAAAGGTAGTGTAATGTGGTACAGTCGCCAATAGATGGCGCAACAAATACGCACCTCCAAATACGCATTTCCTAATCCACTCAAAACAACAAACTCATTCAGCCTCGGGAATGTCCTGTTCGTGTTAAATGCGATTGCCTCCTATAAAAAAAAAAAAAACAAGACTGTTAAACATAATTTTTGGTGCTGATTATTACCTTTCACGCCGCGATACATTTCTTCTTCCAAAAAAACTTTATTCAAAGGTATGCTTATGTGGTAGAGGTTGTTTTAGGCTGGAATAAAAGTTGTACGTTGGTTAGATTATAGTCATTTTTGTTCCATGAACGGCACACATTTTTTAGTTTTTAAATTCATATAAAACACAAAACTGCCTTGTTATAGTGGTTAGGGTGGTCCGTTTCTCATAATGACTCATTCATCCACCGTCAAATAAACTCTTCAACGTGCTCGCGCAGGCGTGGCTCGAGCTCGTGCACGCCATCCCTTCCCCCTTCTGAATGCCCGCGCTCTGCGCGTGCTCGTCAACGGTTTATTGTATCGGACAGAAGAGGCGACGGAGCTCCACCGTTGGAATAAAACAAAACGGCTAGCCATCTAAACTGCAGGTAAGATTACTTTATCCTCTCGTCTCCGTGTTTATACACCTGTTTTAAACGTTATAAGCCAAATTCGACGCTGAATGGTTGTTTTAAAACTACTTTTTGATATCATGGAAAGGTAAGAGCTAAGCGACTGACCATTCGCCGCTTCCGCAAGCAACCGCCGGCCGGGAGTAACGTTAGCAGCTCACCCTCAGCGTCCAGATTTTTTAAACCGTTTCAAACCTTATCCATGTATGTAGCCATGGAAATGAGATTTAAAATGTTAGGGGAAGCTGGTGAAGTTTACACAGAAGTGTTTGGTCGTAAATTTCATCTGTATTACCGGTAACAGTTATATATGTGGTAGAAGCTGTTTGTTTTTTTAAAGCAGAGAGCTAACGTTAACGTAAAGCTCGACCTAGACATGCGCATAATCTCAGATTTAAACCTAACTGGAGGATTAATGATTTTATGTATCTTTAACCGTCCATTGAACCATTGTTCTTAAGTGGTTTTTCTTAGGTGGTATATAACGTTATAAAAATATAGATATCTAATAAGATTAGCTGCTAGTAATCTAAAATAAGCATGTTTCATAAACCGTGATTTAGGTAAATCTTTGAAATTATAATCTGATTGATATGTTTGTTTTATTAACCTGTGATTTATACTTATCTGGTTATTGATCATTTGAAATGTATGAGTTTCTCTGGGATAATCTTTGGTATTGTTTTATTTGGTAGGACAAAGAACTTTATCTCTTTACCTATGATTTGCTTAATGTAGTGTAGCATTAAACAGTATTTAGGTGTGTTCAAGTGAGATATGTTTATCTAAAATATGTCATACAAACAGATTTTTTTTAAAAGTTGGAAACAAAAGCATAGGCAGTCAGTCAGATGCATTGACCCAAGCTTCACCTTTTTCCAGTTAACTATGATACAGTAATGCATGGAATTTTCCCAGTGACCATTAGAAATCATTGTGAGTAATATTCCTATTAATGTGTGTCATTAATCCTATACAGTGGTTTGAAACTTCCATTGGGCCTTATTTACACTGTCCATTGTAAATCTTTCATTAATCTATGCAAATATACATTGTTGATTGAAATCACAGCCTTTTTACACAGAAACATGTTCTCCAACCTTTCATGAATGAAGTTTTATTGAGCCAACAGGTGCCATCCAGACTAATCTGAATCACTTTAAATAATTTACTAACCTTAGTGTTGCCATGCAGTTACCAGGAGGTCCCAGAAGCCATGTGGCCACATGCAACCCAATGAAGTTTGATTTCCATGAGGATATAAGAGTATAGGTTTAAGGAGGTGTTGATAAACATCATGTTCACCGTCAGGTCTTTAGCTTCCTTGCCTTATCCAGGCCCTCGGCGTGCACAGCATCTCATATTAATATATCATTAGTATCTTGTCTCCATTTAAGTAGACGTGTTGAAGTTAAGAGTGAGAATATCCCACATCATTATACATTTATGATTTTAATATAGTGGGTCTTATGGAAGATAGAACCAATAGTTGATCTTTAGTGCACAAGGCTTTGTCTCTTCTGCTGTTTTTCAGACTTTGATCTTCAGATTTGCTGCACTGTGTGTGTGTCAGTGTTTAATCTACTGTCCATCTGAGCTGCTCTCATCGCCACGGGCCTGTTCATCAATAATGTGGGCTCTGTTCTGTTGATGCCAGCTTTATCTTGGCCACTGGGGTGCAGCTTGCACTTCAAAGACATCTGGCCCAGTTAACAGACACTTCCAGATCTGCCTCTATTTAAACGGCTGTTCTGGATCAGAAAATGAAGTGACGCATCACGTTGATGCGATCGGATGGGTTGGTTCTGCTGTGGTCATGTTGAAATGACTCTGATGAAGGCTTGTCGGATGTCACCGTTGGCTGTGATGAGTCAACTGAGGACTCTGGATTTTCTGAACGCTGTGTGGCTTTGATTACTGGGCCTAAGGGATGGGTTGAGGTGTATTTACAGGACTTTATAATAGCGAAGGACTGCCATGAAGGGTACTGTTCATATTAGAGATTGAATTTTGCAGGACGTGACATGGTATACTTCAAAAATGAAGTACCAACATTATAACCATGGCGATTATCCCGGCTGCTGCGGAAAATATGACTGAGTGTAATGCAGCAGTGTTTAACTGTGTACGTGTGTGTCTTTTGTAGGAATGGCAGCTATTCGCAAGAAGCTGGTGATTGTAGGAGATGGAGCGTGTGGTAAAACCTGTTTGCTTATCGTGTTCAGTAAAGACCAGTTTCCTGAAGTCTACGTACCCACGGTGTTTGAGAACTATGTTGCCGACATCGAGGTTGACAGCAAACAGGTGAGCAGAACACACATGAGAAATACAATGTGCATAAACATCCTTGTTTTTCTGCTGCTTTATGTAGTTATGTATCAAATAACATCACTTACTGAGGTTAATTTATGCTCGTTAATGAAACGATGGATTGTTAAATGAAGATGGAATTAAAGTTCGGCTCATTTATGTATTCACATGTAAACCCCAAAACCCAGTTTAATAAGTTAATTAAGTCTTTGCCTGTCAGTTGGAGGTCTTAGATGTGGCTTTAATGTGAAAATATTGACCTGATTCACTTTCCTTATTTAGCTTAACATGCTTATGGCCCCTCCATCTGTCCTTTTTTGCAGTGCAAGTCCATTTTAATGGTTTGGGGTGTTCAGAATGTGCATTCAAGCTCAGTGTGTCTCTTTACCCAATAGGTAGAACTTGCTCTGTGGGATACTGCAGGACAGGAGGACTATGATAGGCTCCGCCCTCTTTCATACCCAGATACAGATGTCATTTTAATGTGCTTCTCTATTGACAGTCCTGACAGTTTAGGTAAGGCTAGACTTTTTGGTATATCTTTCTGTGTTCCTTTCCCATATGTGATTGCTTAAATTACACTTACTTTCTCATTTTCTAATAAAACTGACCTTTGTTCTCTGACCTCTGTATAGAGAATATTCCAGAGAAGTGGACACCTGAGGTGAAACACTTTTGTCCAAACGTTCCCATCATCCTTGTAGGCAACAAAAAAGATCTACGGAATGATGAACACACACGCAGGGAGCTGACCAAGATGAAGCAGGTAAACAAATAAAAACAACAAAACAAAACACTCTGTTTGCCTGTTCGAAAATAGAAACGCATACAGTATTTGGTCATTTTTACTATTAGCATAGACAAAATCAATGTACAGATATTTTGGACTGACAGCGTATTTTGTGTTGACTGTCCAATAGGAGCCCGTTAAGGCAGAGGAAGGGAGAGACATGGCCAATCGGATTGGAGCATTTGGTTATATGGAGTGCTCAGCCAAAACAAAAGACGGAGTTCGGGAGGTGTTTGAAATGGCCACTAGAGCAGCGCTGCAGGCACGCAGAGGAAAGAAGAACAACAAATGCAGTCTGCTGTGAATACTCGCCATCGGACTTTATGCCTCTACTGGGGCTCAAAAAGAGTGTGTGTGAGGGGCACACTCCTATTTACACAATCATACATCCCCCTCACATTCGCCAAATGTTTTTGGGAAAGATCCCAGAAAAAAGCTTTTTGTCTGTTTTTTCCTCCCTTTTGGTCTTATATTTTTAGTCATGGAGATGTTTATCAGTATTTAAGAGAACTTTGAGAAATGGGACTTTTTGTTGATGCTTTACCTGGATTTGTGGTATCATTTAAGCTTGCCCATCTGCCAAATGCTGTCATGTGACCCTATGGGCTGATTGGAAAGGAGTGATCCTGTGAGCTGCCAATCAATACTTCAGCCCATCCCTCATATGCTGGGCTTTTTTCTGCAACATGAAACAGGGCTGAACTTGATTGTTTCTGTATGTATGAATCATTTTAAGGGTTTCTTTTAGATCAGGGCAAGATTGGGATTTTAGAACAATAGCTGTTTTAAAGCAAAAAAGGGCATGGGGCTGGGTGGGGGGGTGGGGGGTGATATGTATACATACCTGTACATATGAGCATGTGTGTATTTATATGTACACACATTCAGGACTGGAAACCGTATTTGTAAACTAGACTTGGTAATCTTGTGTAATAAAAGATGTTCTATAAGGAGCAACCCTGTTTTTGTGTGCATGTAGAAAAATTATTTACAGTTCATGTCTAAACCTTCAGAAACTAGCAGAATGTAAATGATACTAACAGAAAAAAACATTTTGTTTGTCCTACTTTTTTTTTTTTTTAAGGAGTAGTTTAATGCGAAAAATAAGGTTCTGTTATTTACTCATTCCAAACCTGCCGTTTGAGAAGTGTAGACATTTTGAAGAATGTTCACACTATTTTTTCCATTCAATAAAAGCATATATTCACCACAGTCATGAATGGACTTTATGCACACCTACTGCATACGTATTTCTGCTTAAATGTGCTATGTGCGCTTATCCCATAGCAAACTGATAACAGCAAAAAAAAAAAAAAAATCAGATTTCGATTAGCTGTTAATCACAAATATATATATATATAATTGTAAATGTAACATTTTAGTATGTTACATTGTAGTAATGAGTTCCAGAAGTTTTAAAGGGGACATATGAAAATCTGACTTTTTCCATGTTTAAGTGCTATAATCGGGTCCCCGGTGCATCTACCAGCCCAGAAAACGTGAAAAGCGACAACCCAGTAACTTTGTTTTTGTAAGCCTTTCTCTGCAGGCATGTCAAAAAATAAGTCGATCAGATTTCGCTCCCATTCTGACATAGGAAGGGGATCTTATTATAATATTACCGCCCCTTAATTGGCACGTTTCCACCCACAGCGCCGCCATTTGGTTTTCGCAGACGACACCAGTGTAACCAGTTGCAATGGCAAAAACTGTTCTGGCTCCACAGACAAGCAAAGAACACTTTAACCAAAAAATGTCACAGCTGTCTTATAAAGACCTCATGACAGTACAAGTAAGTCGATGAGATAAATCAATTTAACTCCACAACAACTACATAAATGTATCCACTAACCATTCAGAAACGTCCAAGTGCAGTCTAAAAGTTGCAACCTCTTCCTGAGTCTCTGTACGGCTGCACTCCGTTACTGGTTATTTCTGAGATTTTGGATGAGTGAAATTCTTGTGTTTTGTTATTGCTGGAGCATCCGAAGCTCCTGTGAAGGATCGGCCGTCTTCTGAACAGAGGCGGGGAGCAGCAGCTCATTTGCATTTAAAGGGACACACACAAAAACATCGCGTTTTTTGCTCACACCCAAATTTGACAAGCTATAATAAATGATCTGGGTGGTATTTTGAGCTGAAATTTCACAGACACATTCTGGGACACCATAGATTTATATTACATCTTGTGAAAAGGGGCATAATATGTCATCTTTAAATACCTTTAGCACAAAATTGGGTCATATATCAGTATCGCTTTTGTCCTGTTAACTTCTGACACTTCCTCAAGATGTAATGTTGTGCTTAAAGGGATGGTATAATGTCCCTTTTTACAAGATGTAAAATAAGTCTCTGATGTCTCCAGAATGTGTATGTGAAGTTTTAGCTCAAAATACCCCACAGATAATTGTTTTAGCATGTTAAAATTGTCAAAATTAGCAAAACCCCGTCGTTTTGTGTGTCCCTTTAAATGCAAATGAGCTGCTGCTCCCGGAACAGAGGGTAGCGCTTCAAGAGCTTGTGTGTTAGCAGGTAGCTAGCTTAGACACACACTAAAATGTCAGAAACTTCTGCCTTTTATGTTCAAAACGAAGTCAGACATTGATGGAGAGACTCAAGAAGAATTGACAACATGTAGAATGCAGCAGGACATTTCTTAATGGTTAGTTGATGAATTGTGTAGCTGATGTGGAGTTAACTATCTTCTAGTCATTGATTAGCATATTCTTTCATGATAATCTATAAATCGCTAGTTTGAGAACTGTTGTAAGATGCCTACAGAGTGACACGCATTTGTGTTGCGTACTGTATTGCAATAAACGTGAAAAGACGGATGCGACAGCTTGAGCAGACTCACAAATGTGCTCTACTACAACAACTCTTCCTCTTCTCAACACTGCTTGCGTGTTCCCGGGGGCGGGGTTTATGTAAATTTTAGGGTTTGTGATGTCACTAACCCGGGAGGAAGCTTGTGTAGTCCCTATCAGCCGTTTGCTAGTCCTTAAAACAGCAACTTTACACACTAACTAAAGTTAGAAAAGTTAAATCATAATCAACCACCCCTTTCATTTTCTCATAATTTCCATACACTACACTGCTCCAGAAGTTGCGGTGGCTGCTGAGGCTAATACAAAAGCGATCCTGTATAGAGTCCATAGGTGTATCAAGTTCCAGATGGACAAAAAGTATTATAGAATTTATCACATTAATAGATTATTGGTGAATAATGACGTTTTGGTCCATTCCTCGCACAAAGCTCCTGTATGACTTTAACACAAAAGTGATATGGACCACATTTATGGTGCTATTTATGGTCATTGTATGTGTTTATTTTATGTAACTTAGTAATGTAAACATTGTTCAAAATTTGTGTTTCACAGAAGAAAGCCATATTTCAAATGACATCAAGATGAGTGAAGATGGTACAGTTTTCAAACTATTCCCTTAAACTCAGTATTTTGCTTCCAAATCCAGAATTGTTTGATTTCAGTAAGAGTGGAATATACATTAATGTTGCTTCCTTAATGGTGAGATCACCAAACATTGTAAATCTCAGTTCCTGGTGTAAAATCAGGAACTATTTTTCATTTCAGATTTATGTCTGTTTCTTTTACACCGCAACAAAATGTAGATTGGTAACATATCATCATAATAGGATCTGTGTAGAAAAACTGAGCCTTATGGGGTCATGAAAATGTAATAGGTGACAAGACAATTACTTCACAGGACTGGAATGAAAAAAAAGTTGTAATGGAGGTGGAAATTCTGCTTTCATTTTGTCAGTGAACAGTATGTTCTGTTTTTACTCTGGTGACTAAGCCTCTGCACTCCAACTAATGTTGAGAGAGCTTTTGATTCAAAACTTGGTGAAGAGGAGCTGTAATTTATTTTGAGTTGCCACCCACTGGATAATCCGGGATTCAGAACAGCCTGATGAAATTCTCCAAACCATCTTTACCAATATGGTTAATGATAGTGTAGTGGATAATTATGCAATTTAACACAGCTTGCTTTTATTTGACTGAAGTGGGGAAAAAAACATGACTTGTTGAGGAAGGAAGGAAATAGTCATGCAGCCCCCACCCCCAGCGAGCAACACCCAGACTAGGCTGGCTGAAAAACTGAACGCCTTGCCATTTTTCTGTCATTCTTGTGAAAGACTTAGCCGTGACGTGGGACTGAGAGAAAAGGGGCCGCCGCCCTTTCGCAATCTCTCTCTCTCTCTCTCTCTCTCTCTGTGTGTGTGTCTCTCGGAGAGCTCCAACCTTCCCCGCGACTGCTGCGTAAGTGCAGCGAGTCTCAGTGAAACGCCGGGGTTTATATATGCGCCTATTTTTAGCCTCAGCGCGTGAAGCTATTTTTAACCAATATGAGCTCATCGCTTTCCTGCACGTCCAATCAGAGCACAGGAGTGAGCACGTGGGCGGGAAGCACAGAAAGAGAGCGAGAGAGAGATGAATAAACGGACAGCTGATGGAAACCGGGCTGGCAGTACGGGAGCGCGCAATCCCCTGCGCGTTCTCATGGTCGTAAAATGTATTAATAAATTAAATATTAATCAAAAATAAAATAACAATAATAAAACATTATTAAAGATGTATTATATTTATAAATGTGCATAATTTAACCAAGTAAAGCCTGACATATGAAATAAAAGTCCAAAAACTGAATTTTTAAATGAACCTTTAGACCTTTTTTGTTGTGTATCATATACAGCAAAAAACGTGTACCACCACCTGAAGGAAGACGTATTTAGAATTATACTACTTGCTAAAAAATATAAACTTTTGATCATTTTGACAATTTAGAGGCCTTAGAAATTTGTGTAAAATATGATACTGTAGGCTTTATAGGGTTAAATAATGACAATTATCATTAAGATAATCACAATAAAAAATTGAGAAGGCATGGACCAATCATTGTACTATACAGTAGGCTACCATGAAGAATACGTTCTATGGCTCTGTGGTAGCAAGTGCTGTTTTGTACACTGAACAAAAGATCTAGGACTTTTTCTATACAAAAGGCCTATTTCTCTCAAATATTGTTCACAAATCTGTCTAAATCTGTGTTAGTGAGCACTTCTCCTTTGCCGAGATAATCCATCCACCTCACAGGTGTGGCATATCAAGATTCTAATTAGACAGCATGATTATTGCACAGGTGTGCCTTAGGCTGGCCACAATAAAAGGCCACTCTAAAATGTGCAGTTTTATCACACAGCACAATGCCACAGATGTCGCCAGTTTTGAGGGAGCGTGCAATTGGCATGCTGACTGCAGGAATGTCCACCAGAGCTGTTGCCTGTGAATTGAATGTTTATTTCTCTACCATAAGCCGTCTCCAAAGGCGTTTCAGAGAATTTGGCAGTACATCCAACCAGCCTCACAACCGCAGACCACGTGTAACCACACCAGCCCAGGACCGTACACATCCAGCATCTTCACCTCCAAGATCGTCTAAGACCAGCCACCCGGACAGCTGCTGCAACAATCGGTTTGCATTACCAAAGAATTTCTGCACAAACTGTCAGAAGCCGTCTCAGGGAAGCTCAACTGCATGCTCATCGTCCTCATCGGGGTCTCGACCAGACTGCAGTTCGTCGTCATAACCGTGAGTGGGCAAATGCTCACATTCGATGGCGTCTGGCACTTTGGAAAGGTGTTCTCTTCACGGATGAATCCCGGTTTTCACTGAACAGGGCAGATGGCAGACAGCGTGTATGGCGTTGTCTGGGTGAGCGGTTTGCTGATGTCAATGTTGTGGATCGAGTGGCCCATGGTGGCGGTGGGGTTATGGTATGGACAGGCGGATGTTATGAACAACAAACAGGTGCATTTTATTGATGACATTTTGAATGCACAAAGATACCGTGAAGAGATCCTGAGGTCCACTGTTGTGCCATTCATCCACGACCATCACCTCATGTTGCAGCATGATAATGCACGGCCCCATGTTGCAAGGATCTGTACACAATTCCTGGAATCTGAAAACATCCCAGTTCTTGCATGGCCTTCATACTCACTGGACATGTCACCCACTGAGCATGTTTGGGATGCTCTGGATCGGCGTATGCGACAGCGTGTTCCAGGTCCTGCCAATATCCAGCAACTTCGCACAGCCATTGAAGAGGAGTGGACCAACATTCCACAGGCCACAATCAACAACCTGATCAACTCTATGCGAAGGAGATGTGTTGCGCTGCGTGAGGCAAATGGTGGTCACACCAGATACTGACTAGTTTTCGGATTCCCACACCTGTGAGGTGGATGGATTATCTCGGCAAAGAAGAAGTGCTTCTACAGATTTAGACAGATTTGTGAACAGTATTTGAGAGAAATAGGCCTTTTGTGTACATAGAACAAGTCTTAGAACTTTGAGTTCAGCTCAGGGGCAAAAACAAAAGTGTTGCGTTTATAATTTTGTTCAGTGTATGAAGTGGTGTGCTGAAGAATCAGCATTTAAAGGGACAGATGCCAATAGAATAGATAAAATTCAGAGGAAGGCAGGGTCTGTCCTGGGGACTAAACTACTGAACTCAACGAGGGTGGTGACCGAGAGGAGGATGCTGTCCAGACTCCAGCAGTGTCCAAACATTTAAACATTATGGATATATCCCCTCGCATCCAATACAATAAGAGCACCTTCTCCTTTACACTTAACATGGCCCGGTGTACCACTGAGACACGGACAATCCTCTCTGCCCACTTAGTCTGTACTACTCATCCCTGTAGTGTGAATCATATTTTGCCACTTCCCTATATCACGGTTTATTTGTTTATTTATTTTGTTTGTGTGTGTGTGATTAGGCTACATTATACTGTATGATGTGTACAACATCAGTAGGCTACTGTAAATGACACAATGTGGATATTAATAAAGCAATCGAAGTAACAAAGATATAAACTTCTAACTGTTCAACAGTTTCCAGCTCAAAAACTAGGTTTATACAACGGCGACACCTGGTGGCCAATCATCATAATTCTACTTGTATTTTGCATAGAACTGTATTCGGTCTGTTTAACCGCATTAATGCTCGCAACGTTTGATATTGAATTAAGTATGTTCATTTATGCTACAGCATATCTGTGTATTTAGTGATTTTCTCAATTTAAATGCAGCTCAATCCAGCTCTATATTGTGAATGTTATGCTGACCCTTTTCCTGTATTCTTACACTAAAACACAACACTATTGTAATGCCATGATCTTTTGGACAGATGCCATAACAGCCTGCACTCTATTCTTTGAAATACCTTGGGGATACTATGGTAAATTGGCTATATGGTAATCATTCAGCAGACGCTCAGGAAAAAGAAGAAAAAAATTCTCAAAAGAAAAAGAAACCGGCAAGAGACAAGAAAATAGACGTAAATAGACGTCTTATTTGTAGCTAATGTATTTCAGCCAGCTATAAATAACATGGATGCAGATACCTTTAACATTATATTATCAAATATATTGTAAAAATTTTCCTCCATTGTGTGTTGCTGCTCTGAAGATGTATTCCCTCGATATACAAGTAAGATAAGACAACAATTTCAACTTTTATTATGCATACTTTATTGCATACTTTATTTGGTAAGTAGCCTTTATAAGGCCTACAGTTAGTCAGTCATTGTCACAAAGCAAACCCCTTAGGGATGATGCAAGATCTCTCTTTGTAATTTGTCCAGTGTTAACACTGTGGCTTCTTTTCTTAAAGTCACCATGAAATCAAATCATCTTTTTCTCTCCGTTTTTGCCTTCTGTCCACACTGAGACAGCGTTTTTATGAAAACGAAGCTTTTTGAAAACGCTCTCCAAAGTGGATAAATTTGAAAACGCCGTTTTCACGTCGTAGTGTGGACTGTCAAAACTGAGGTATTTAAAAACTATGATGTAAGTTTACTCATGTGACGCATATTAGATATTCATGTTTATACCGGTATTGTGCCTGTTATGTGCTATTCACTTTCACACTGTTGCTAAAATGTTACTTTGCACACTCTTCATATCACAGTCATGCAAAGATGACAGAAAATGTACTCATATTTACTGTCCTGCGGCAAAACATGAGAGCAGTTGCGTTTTAGACCAAACATATGGTGACTGAGTGCGACCTGGACGCATCAGTAAATGGTGAGATATTTACACTGAAATGTCGGAAAACGCCTGAAAACGCTAGTGTGGACGGAGATCGTTTTTAAACGAAAACTCTGTGGACAAAATCAAGTCCCACCCTACATTTTTTCTTGTTCAAGAAGCCATTTAATTTGGATATGTCATTGGGAAGAAAAGACTATCGCAACTTCGGTTTCATGTAGACTTTAATTTTACTTGTAATGAGGGTGGTGTATTAAACCTTAATCCTGGGTAAGTCGCTAGAGGGCGTCAAATCCACACAGTTGCATTTCTGATGATCTCAGTGATATTCAGTAAAAAACTATGATGAGCTCTCTCTCTCTCTCTCTCTCTCTCTCTGTTAAAAGTCTGACTTATTCTTTTGATCTTTTTGTACATTTTTTTTATGTGACCTGATTTAGCTGCAATTCATTTTTACCATTAATTAAGTTTGTGTGTGTGTGTGTGTGCATGTGTGTGCATAAACAAGACAGTGAGGGTGAGAGATGAAAAGAGAGAGAACCAACATGAGATTTCAACAGTCATTAAGCAAATGAATCCTAAGAGAGGGTCACATTCAGCAGCTGTCTTATTCTTTGAAAAAAGATATACACATTAAAGGAGGGAGGGAGAGATGGAAAGAGAGAGTGAGAGAGGGGTTGGGCACAATTGGGACAGTTCCCTCCTTCCCAGCAGGGGAGTGTTTGAAAGAAAGGAGTGAATGATAAGAGACGACTGAAGAAGAGAGAGAGAGAGAGAGAGAGAGAGAGAGAGAGAGAGAGAGAGAGAGAGAGAGAGAGATCATAAAGAGTTAAAAGATGCAGAGAGAAGCAGAAGGCAAGACAATAACAGAGTGAACAAAACAGAGAGAACGGAAAAGAAAAGAGAAATGCCAGCAATATTATAAACACAGAAGACAGACCAAGAGAGGATTTTGCTGCAACACTGACCTGAGCAGGATTATATTACACTGCACTGCACTGCACACACACATACACACAAGGTGTTAAGCTGACATCAGGTAGACACCATTTGTGTGTGTGTTTTTTCTGAGCAGAGGACGCAGAGTGTGTGTGTGTGTGTTTACTCCTTGCTAGAGTCACATAGTGTGTGTGTGTCAGACAGCCATGAGGAGGATGCTGGCTCTCTTCTGCTTAATTTCACTGGCGGCACCTCTAACGGACGCATGGAGACCATCTAAACCACGACTGCACTTCCAACACTCAGGTGAGGCAACTGACTTTCTATTGACTTTTCAATCTCCTAACCTTCACACAAACCTTTCTGCATTTAACATTTCAATCCAGACATTATATGTTCATTTTCAACCACAATGTAGATGATATATAATAGATTTCAAATCATTAACAAAGCTTAGGTCATTTAACATATAGTACCACATTACCATAATCTGTTGGTCTGGATATTTCATAGTGCAACACTCAGGTGAGACAACTGACTTTCCATTGACTTCTAATGCTTTTCTATTGAGCACTTGGTATTTTTATCTCTTAAAGGGATAGTTTAAATTCAAAATTTTAATTCTGTGATCATTTACACACCCTCAAGTTGTTCCAAACCTATATGAATTTCTCTTTTCTGCTGAACACAAACAAATTTGAAGAATGTCTATAACCAAACAGTTGATGGATCCCATTAACTTCCATATTGGGGAAATTTACTGTTGAAGTCAATGGGGCCCATCATGGGGTCATTCATCATATGCACTATGCGGCACCACAGTTCCATATGAATATGTATATGAATGGGTCTGGTCTGATTTTCCCAATTTTACTATTCTTGTGGACCCACATACACAAAAATGTTTAGTCTTTTTTTGCTCCACACACAAACTCGTTCTCTCTTTTTAACCCAATTACCCTAATGCCATCTGTAATCAGCCATGGTTTGACAGGAGTATATCATGTGTGACACTGTGTAGACTAAAACTGGTTGTGCGATTCTCCATGACCTAGAATACCTTGCACAGATAGCTATTCATCCGTCACACCTTTCTGCTTATCAGGGACAAACAAAAGTGTATGTGAGAGAAAATATTGTGTGTGTGATTTATGTATAAAGTGTTTGAGTTTAGAAAGTTCTTGTGGTAATACATATCTTAATTCATCCGTGTATGTCTGTACAAATGTGTGTGTGTGTGTGTGTGTGTGTGTGTGTGTGTGTGTGTGTGTGTGTGTGTGTGTGTGTGTGTGTTGTGTTTACTTGGATTTCTTAATTACCCAATTAGCCTTTCATTCACGCAGACTCTCAAAGGGTATGAACATAAGTGTGTGTTTGTGTAAGGGAACGTCTGGTGGTTGATTATTATACAGCTCATTTTGGCTTGATTTCCCTGATGAGATGATAAATGACAGCTCTTGAGTAGCGCACACATACAAACAACAATTTTGTGGGATTGCATAAGTGAAATCACATATCCAGTAATATATATTCAGCAAATCCTTCAGTTCAGCACTATAAAATCTATTTTCCATCTGGTCTGTGTTGATTGGTCAATTTGCAGTTGATTGGCCTTCAGTAGATGTGATTGATTGAACATTAGCATAAATCAATTAGCTACTCTAAGCTCTGGCAGTGTGTGTGTGTGTGTGTGTGTGTGTGTGTGTGTGTGTGTGTGTGTGTGTGTGTGTGTGTGTGTGTGTGTGTGTGTGTGTGTGTGTGTGTGTGTGTGTGTGTGTGTGTGTGTGCGCGTGTGCAATTTGAGTGCTATAATTATGATGTATACTCTTTTGCTCAAGTCAAGGGTCAAGGTTAGTAGGTCTGACTGACAGAGATTTGAGAAATACCAGAACACAGCCATGTGTGTTCGCCCAGTTTATTTTAACTGTGTGTTTATGCATGAGTCTTGTGTTCCCCCGTCACAGACTTATAGTCGCACCTGTTAACATTTCCACCCGACACATATAAACATGCCAGCTGGTGGGCTGAGCAGTAATAGCTGATAACTCAATTTGCACAAGAAGTGTGTACTGTTTGTTCTTGTCCACCAGTAGCACTAAAAGATGTGCTCAATGAAACACACCCTAACTTTCATTAACACTTGCAGTAAAGTGTGTGCTTGTGAGCAGGTTTTTTTCAAACAAAATTCCCAATTAAATTCCCAATTCACAAACTCTTGTTTGGATTTCCATTTAAATTCAGTTTGATTTGATTTTGATTTATTCATTAGCTATTTTCACTATTTTCTTTTTTAGAGCTGCTGCAGCCGAAATGAACTCTGTTTGCATCATTGAATCATTTTAAAGTTGCTTGAAACAATCTGTATTGTATAAAACAAGCGCTATATAAATAAAGGTGACTTGATATGTGTTCAAATATGTATTTGTTATCAATCAAAACCCTGAGCTACAGAAATAGTATTATCTATATACTATTTATTAATATTTATCATTTTTATATTTTCAGGTTTTTTTATATTAGTTAATATAGTTAATTTCATTTTGTTATGTTGTTTTATCACATTTAGCCTATGGGCCCTTTTCACTGACTGCTGAGGCTTTTCCACAGTTATCAACATTGCAAATAAAGTTTTTAATATTTTAATTAAACAAAATCATTATACATTTATAATGCTATACTTTGTGTTATATTCAGTATTTCAGTAAATTACCAAAAAAATGAATTAACGCTGCTGCGAGGGTCGTGTTTCTAATACAACGGCTGAGGGACATACAGCAAATTTGGCATCTTTCTCTATTCTGACTGCATGCTGTAATCAATATTTTGATATTTTTTCCCTCTTTTGGAAAGTTGTGAAAACGCTATCCCATTTTTTTTTTTTTTTTTTTGCTTTCAGAGAAAATGCAAATACAAAAAATATATTTGCTGTGTCATCTCCTATTCACTGCAATAGAAGTTTACCCAGCTATGAGGACTTCCGCTTCTGTGAACCTGGAAATGTGAAAAGGGTCCTTTTTTTTATTTTTATTAAAGTTTTATTTTAATACTTCAGCTTAAACTTATTTATTTCAGTTGCCAAGGCAACATTTCTAATGTTTGTTTTTGTAAATTTAAGTTTTAAATCTAATATTTATAAATTATTTTATTTCAGCTTTATTTCAATTAACGAAAATTTGAATAGTTATAACTATATATAGTATAGTTATAACTATATATAGAATAGTAGTTAACAATAACAACAATGCAATACGGATTCAAACAGGCAACTCTTTATTAAAAGAACAGACTCAAAAGAATGAGTCAGTTGTTCATGAATCGGACTGCAAACTCACATTCAAATTTCAGGCACCCTTTCATTTCTTTTTGCTGACATCTACAGTAGAATATGGCGCTGTAAAAAAACATTAGGCAGACACTGAAAATAGGCATAAAGTAAAATATTAATTTATATCGGGATTGTTCAAAGGAAGATCACGATTAAAAACTATTTTTTGTTTTTTAAATATTGTTGCTGGGGTTGTGCTTGTGCTCGTGTGCATAGCTGTATCACACGGCACACATTTGCACTAATCAAGTAATCCCACATCAGTCTCTCTCATGACTGAGGTAATCTAATGTTCAGATATACACTCACAGCTTGTGTGTGGTAAAATATACAACACTAGGTCTGTATGTGGCTAAATATACCCTCAGCTGGTCATAGAATGATGGACAGAAGGGTTTGTGACTCACTTTGTGTTCGTGTGTGTGTGTGTGTGTGTGTGTGTGTGTGTGTGTGTGTGTGTGTGTGTGTGTGTGTGTGTGTGTGTGTGTGTGTGTGTGTGTGTGTGTGTGAAAGAGGAAAATGACAGTTGTAGTTGTACTAATGGTATAAGACCATCAGAATGTCTCACTGTTTGTCTAATTTAGTTTATGGCTAAAAAGGTCATGAGTCAAACTGATTACAGTCTAAGACTATGGGTTTCTAGACCACCTAGTCATGAAAACTCACTTCCTGTTAAACACACAGGAGACAGGTGGAATACCAGCCCATAATCCATCTGAGTGATTTTAGCACACACATACACACCCTTGTTGCCACAGCAACTGCCCCCAAGATAGGGGGCAATGAGTATGACTGGTGCCATTGAGAAAAAGCCCGGAATGTGTGTGAGGTTGCAGGCTGTGACAGATTGTGTGCATGTCCCTCATGAACAGCTGAATTTTTTTAGTGTGTGTGGATGAGAGAATATTTTAAAGGAGTGATAAACATGCAAACCTAAAGAAAAACCAACATGATATGTGTTTGTTTGTATGTTACTTCCGAGCGACTTTTTGGTGTAGCCTATTAAGATATTATCTGACGCACTCAGTGTAATTCATTCATTTCCTATTATTCTCCGGGCATGTTTTCAATCTTTTTGTCTATTATCTCATGGGTTCTTTTATCTCTCTGTCTGTCTCATCAGCTGTTCAGATTTTTGAACAGGTTATTCTGCCCAAAGGTGAGTCTGTCTGGTCCACTATAAGTTTATCATCGCGTTAAGGAAATGTAATGTTACTCTTGAAGAGAGTTTTAAATGTATTTAAAGTGATATTTCACCTAGTGCTGGGCATTATATTACCAAAAATTTGTACCATGGTATTTTTTAAGATTCTGGTAGTTTCACGTATATCATGTATTTTTTTTCTTTATATATATGTTTATAGTGGCTTATTTGACTGTCAGGACTCAGGAGTACATAAAGTATATTATTAAAGCATTAATAACAGTTTTTTTTGTTTTTGTTTTTTTGCCACGTTTACTGTTTAAAACATGTATGACAACTTGTGTGATATTCCTTAAAAATAATGTTTTAATAAATTGTATTATTATTATTACTTTAAAAAGTATGTTCTACTGTGCAATAGTAATATTTTTTGTTTCAAAATTCCTCCTGTTTGACCGAACTTTTATTTTGGCGAGTTATAATGAAGACCTTTGAGTTTCACTGTGTTTTAATAAACTGTATTATTATTATTATTATTGTTGTTATTTCTTGAAGTATACAATCTACTGTGCAATAATATATTTCTGTTATAATTTCTTCAAGTTAAACCGAACTTTTATTTTAACAGGTTGTCGTGAAGGCCTTAGACAGTGTGTCTGTGTGTGACAGCCATTGTTTTTCTTTAATGAAATGGTAAACTGCTTGTAAAGTGACTCGAGTAGATCTCGAGATTAAGATAATGTGTTCATGTCCTCATACAGACAGTAGTCATCGATTTGATTCATTGTAATCCTTTTGATCTATGCGTTCGTTCAGTTTTATACAATTAGTATGAATTAATTAGTATACAACTTTTTATAGTTCAAAATTAGTAACTGATTCCGTGCGCGCGTTTTCTGCATTGCGGAAATAAGAGGGATCTGTATTTGCCATAGAGTTAGTTGTGTGGATTATTTATTGTTGTGTTAAAAGGTTATAACCAAAGGGGAATGCAGTTAATAGAGGTTCTCTCTCTATACACTCTACAAAGCGCTCTTCATGGCCATTGAATAGATGTAGCAATATTGTTTCAGCTAACGTTACACAGTAGGCCCAACACACAACGCGGTATTTGCGCCAATGCGAAATTGAAACCAGTATACGACCAGCAATAAATTTAGCCAGAAAAATAATAATTCTATCATCATTACTCATTACTCACCCTCATGTTGTTCCAAACCTGTGGCTTGGCTTTTTTATCTTCCACGGAGCACAAATATGATTTCAATATTCGGCTAACGTTGTTACACTTTCCATGCAGCCTCCAGCTTTCAGGTTTTAAAAAGGATACAAAAGTGCCATAAAATTCTCATAAAAGTGGTCCATGTGGTCTTCTGAAGTCATGATAGCTTTTTATGGCAAAAAGATGCAAAGTTGAGGTGTTGTTAACTAGCCTATTGAAAACGGAATATTTGAAAATTCAGTTATTTCCATTATGACGATTTAAATTTCGGTCTATTCCTCGAACAAAGCTGTCTCCAGAAGATTTGGGATTTAGAACATGAGTCATAGACCACTATTATTATTATTATTATTATTATTTTCATTTTAGAGCTTGACAGCCTCATTCACTCTAATTGTATTGGAAAAATTGATCATATTCTTCAGAAATTCACCTTCTGTGTTGCATGGAAGAAAAAAAAACTCTTTCTCAGGCCCCCCCCCCCCCCTTTTCCATAAACAATTGCAAATAGCCTATGTTTATTGGCCTGTCAGATATAAAGGATTTGTGGTGGAAAACAGAAATCCTGCATATAAGCTGAAGCCAAGAGGGTCTTCAATCATAACAGATTTGTATAATAAAATCACCTGTTCTATTTCTTTCTATCTCCCTCTCTCTGCTACAGAGCTGGTGCAGAGTGGCAGGCTCATGTCTCTCTCTGTGCCTTCTGGGGATCTGAACTCTCTGCTGCCGGATGAAGACAGTCGTCGCCTTTACATTGGTATGAAGGACCATCTGCTGTCCACCAGCCTGGATGATATTACTCAAAAACCCCGCAAGGTATGTACACACCCCCACACATGCTGTTTCTCTTATATATATTCAAGTAAGGGACAGTTCACTTGATAATGAAAATGTTTTAATTATATACTCTCGTGCTTTACAAAAGTAGAAGTTTAACAATGTTCATGCTGCTCTTTTCCGTACAATGAAAGCGAATGTTTACCATGGGCTGTCAAGCTTAGAAAAATACAAACAACTTGTTTCTCACAGAAAAATATCATATGGCTTCAGAATATTTGGAATAGATCACATATTAACTATATGGAGCGATCTTATGGTACTTTTAGTTTTTAGTCCACTTCCAGTTTACTTTAATTGTAGATTACTGCAGTATCAAACAAGGAAGCTTTTAGTCACAGATTTTTATCTTATCAAAACTGTCCCAGCCTAAAAACAAACAAAAACATTTTTTATTCGCATTTGAAATTGAAAGACACAATAAATGTGTGATTGTTTTTCAAACATTTGTTTTACACTTGTTTTGCTTGTATGAGGCCTGTGTGCATGTGTGAGTAAGAGTGTGTGGATGAGCCCGTCCCTGCTTGTCTACATAACTAAGTGTGTGTTCATAATGATTTCATCTCAGTAATGCCAGAGTGGCATTCAACTGTAATTCCCATGATGAAATCAGCATATGCATCAACATTTAATATGAGTAAGAGAAGCTTTTATGCATACTTGGGCACCAAAATTATATCTTTGTGTGTGTGTGTTTGTGTGTTTTGGTACTGTATTTCAGATATACTGGCCTGCAAATCCAGATCGGATTCAGGACTGTATAATGGCTGGAAAAAATCTGCAGGTAAAACATTATTTTATGTACCACAGTTTATTTAGACAGCTTTTCTTGAAGTGTCGAATCACAAACAAATTAAATAATTTAAATCCTCACTATCTGGACAGTTTATTAGTTCTGTCTGTATTGAAGCTCAGTTGACCTCACGAGAAGGCTTTGTTCATGAGTGCTAGTTTCCTGTTTATGTCACAGATGGACTGTGCTAACTTCCTGCGTGTGTTAGAGCATTATAACCAAACACATCTTTACGCCTGTGGAACTGGAGCGTTCAACCCTCGCTGTGCCTTCATCAATACCAACCTCTTCCTCAGGGTAAAGAAGGACTACATTTCCCACCATGCACCTCTCTCACATAACTGCTTTCTGTACTTATGTTATTTGATGTGCATTTATCATGTACTATGCATATAAGTCTCAAGCGATTAAATAGAAAATGTCAGATTAAATGAATTATTTTATTAAAATAATTACAATTTAATAAATGTGTTTATTAAAATAAAAAGTGTGACAGACAGATCCAAAATAAAATAAAATATGCTAAAAAATGTTATACATTTTTTTTATAATATACTTTATTTTATTTTTTATTAAACTAAAAATGTGTTGGATACATAATTATACAAAAAAAAATAAAAAAAATAATAATTATAAAATATTTAAAACCTTAAAAGGTTTAATAAAAATAAAGTGTTACATACAAATCCAAACAAAAATGAAATAAATATTACAGTAAAATAATTAAAACAAAAAAAGTTACATAATAGTTCCAAACGTCCTTTTTTTAATGTGTATAGACAAAAATAAATAATTTGAACTGTAAATAATGCAACTGGGTTTTTCAGGCCGAGGAACAAACGCTGCAGTATGAAGACACCGAATCAGGGAAGGGAAAATGTCCGTACGACCCTCACCAGAGAACAGCTACCGCTATCATAGGTAAGACAGTGTGTTTGTAGTTTGTCGGCAGTTTAAATGTTTGTGTAAGAACATGCCAGTTTAACTCTGATCCAAATCTTTGTGTGTGTGTTTGTTCAGACGGTGAGCTGTACGCTGGAATCTCATCTGACTTTCTAAATCATGATACTGCTTTTATTCGGAGTCTGGGGGAGCGACATGTGATTCGCACTGAACAATATCACTCTACATGGCTGCAAGGTGATACATGTGTAACCACACATACACCTCAGCTAGCAATAAAAAAAAAAGTTAGACTACGACTTACAAATACACACACGCATCATGTTGTTGACAACCATTAAGAATGCACTGTGCTCTATAGGTTAAACACAAGAAAATACTACATTATATACACAATAACAGATTTATGTGTTAGTTTAACTGTATTTTTGTCTCTCTCCAATTCCTCTCCAGGCGCGGAATTTGTACATGTTGCAGCGATGTCAGAGAGTGATAATGAGGAGGATGATAAGGTCTACGTGTTCTTCACCGAGCGCGCTCAGGAGGCAGAAGGGGCTGCTGGGAAGGTCCTCTATTCTAGAGTTGCCCGTGTCTGTAAGGTATCTAACAGTGTCTACGTGCCTAACTGCACTTGTGTGGCCACTGTGTGCCCATCTCTGTGAATCTGATTGGACGTGCTGTCTCTGACTGTTCCTCTGGTTGACTTCTGTCATTTTCATATGAAATATTATTTTCATTAAATAATTTTAAAATAAATAAAATATACTAAATTTTTTATTAAAATAAAAAGTGTGACATGCAGATTCAAACAGAAAGGTCATATATATATCTTACAAGGCCACATATAAAGGTCTGGGTAGATTAGATGGTTAGCAAAAAATCAGTTTTTGTAATCTTTGTGTTGGACGCAGGAGAAATTGGAAGGAATAAAGATCTAGGGCGACTTTGACAAGGGCTAAATTGTTCTGGAAAGGCAACTGGGTCAGGGTAATCTCTGAAACGGCAAGGCTTGTGTGTTGCTCCCAGTCGGCAGTGGTGAGAATTTACCAACAGTGGTCCGAGGAGGGACAAACCGGCAAGAGGGTATTGGGCGCTCAAGGATCATCGATGCAGGAGGTCAATAAAGGCTATCCAAGCTAGTTTGAGCCAACAGAAGGTCTTTTGTGGCACAAGTCACACAAAATGTTAATGATTTTATGGGAGGAAAGTGTCAAAACACACAGTGCATTACACCGTATGGGGCTATGTTACCGCAGTAACCAATCAGAGTGCTTATTATGACCTCTGACCACAGTCAAAAGCCCCTACACTGGGCACTTGAGTGTCAGAACTGGACCCTGGAGCAGTGGACGAAGGTATGATGCCTGGTATGATGAGTCCTGCTTTCTTTTACATCAAGTGGACGGTCGTATACACAGTTTACCTGGGAAAGTGAATGTGATGGGAGTGTGATGCTCTGCTATGTTCTGCTGGGTAGCCCTGGGTCCGGCCATTCATGTGGATGTAAATAATACCAACCTAAACATTGTTGCAGACCAGATGGTGTTCCCTGGTGGAAGTGGCCTCTTTCAGCAGGATAATGCACACTGCACACATTGTTCAGGAATGGTTTGAGGAACATGATTAAGAGTTCAAGGTGTTGCCCTGGCCTCCAAATTCCCCAGATCTCAATCCAATTGAGCATCTGTACGATGTGCTGGTGGGCCAACAAGTTTGATTTACGGCAGCTCCACCTTGCAACCTACAGGACTTGAAGGATATGCCTCTAACGTCTTGGTGCCAGAGCCCACAGGACACATTCAGGGGTCTTTGTAGAGTCCATGCCTCAGCGAGTCAGCGCTGTTTTGGCAACACATGAAGGACCAACGGCATATTAGGCAGGGGTTCATCATGCTTTGGCTCATCGGTGTATATCTCACGATTCTGAAGTGCCCCTTAGTGCCAATTGGGCATCGTTTAAATGCCACGGCCTACCTGAGCATTGTTTCTGACCATGTCCATCCCTTTATGACCACCATGTACCCATCCTCTGATGGCTACTTCCAGCAGGATAATGCACCATGTCACAAAGCTCGAATCATTTCAAATTGGTTTCTTGAACATGACAATGAGTTCACTGTACTAAAATGGCCCCCACAGTCACCAGATCTCAACCCAATAGAGCATCTTTGGGATGTGGTGGAACGGGAGCTTCGTGCCCTGGATGTGCATCCCACAAATCTCCATCAACTGCGAGGTGCTATCCTATCAATATGGGCCAACATTTCTAAAGAATGCTTTCAGCACCTTGTTGAATCAATGCCACGTAGAATTAAGGCAGTTCTGAAGGCGAAAGGGGGTCAAACACAGTATTAGTATGGTGTTCCTAATAATCCTTTAGGTGAGTGTATGTCATAGAGAGGAGTGATTACCATATTCATGCACAAGGGAATTTATGTCTACATAAAAGAACATGCCCAAAAAAACTGTATTAGCATGGTACATATACGAAAACATAGTATAACCAGGGTACATATGAAAAACAGGATACATGTCTCTGGTACATGTCAGAAAAACCATGATATTAGCAGGGTACATGTCCAAAAAAACATTGTATTACCAAGTTACATGTCCAAAAATCCATGATACCATTTCCAAATAATCAGTTATAACATGTACTTGTTTTGTTAAAGAAGACTAGCAGGAAAGGAATATTGTGGTACTATATCAGTGTGTTTATCTCTCTTTTTTTCTCTCTTTCTAGAATGATATTGGTGGTCAGCGTAGTTTGGTTCATAAATGGAGCACCTTTCAGAAAGCTCGAATTGTTTGCTCCGTACCAGGACCTGACGGCATACACACACACTTTGACAAACTCCGTGAGTAATACACATGCCACATGAAATGCCACACAAAAAAAAACATTTCACTCCCACATGATTACCTTACCAAAGTTTAAGCAAATCTCTCAAATTAAATAAGGCTTTGAGATAACCTTGTACATTTTTAAGAATATCATTTATACTGTTGATAATGTGTGTGTGTCATATATGCCCAAACTTCCCTGATTTATGGAAAAGGTTTATCAGGACACTCACACACACACACAAACCACACACAGACTCAGACAGAAACCGGTTTCTTATCAATCAGTCTGTGTAAACAAAGTCCTTGCATAGAATAAACAATTCTTGAATCCTCAATCTGACTAAAGTTTTACTATAATCTCATGCTCATATTATATCTATAAGATATACACATTAAAACACATACATATTCAAATGTTAATCTCAGTTATTAGATGACTACTTTGACGATAGCACACCCCCTAAACAATTTTACACAAATATGATATAAAACATGCTCTGCAATAATCAGAAATCAAGAATGGCTTTCGTATCTGACTGCAGCTTTATCAAATCTGCAAGCGGCTCTGAACAGAACTATTCATTGTCCAGCGCCATGGTAATCTTTAAACAGCTAGGTTTACATAACTTGTTTAAATTAGTGCATGTCCAGTTATGTTCAAGTGTTGGAGAGTTTGTTCTGATTGGTGAACACCTTCATGTTTACTTTGACTGTGTAAAGTGTTAATGATTTTATATTATAAACCTACTGTAATGCTAATATGCATCTTATCTTAGCTGTACTTTTGCCCTATGGGGGTAATCTATAGAATTCTCTTCAATGTCAAGTTTACATTGTGCTCCACGGCCCCTAAACAACTACATCTCCCATAATCTCCCCCTACATCAGGGACCCTCATGATGCCATGGCTATGATGAGCCGGACCACACTGCAGAGTGCAGACAGTAAATGTTCATCAAGAATAGTTAGTTTATACTGCAGATTATGAGAAGAAACATGCAAAAACTGACAATCAGATGCGAGTTAAGAACTACCAGGTTGCTGGAACAGTAGAGTTAGAATTGTGTAGAATTTGATGTTTTTATGAAATATGGAACAGATGAAGCTTCAGTCTGGTGTAAATAAGTTTAAATAAGTTTGTGTGTGTGAAGGTGATGCTGCTAGTTTTGTGGCTCTGATTTTTAAGCTGTTGAATTATGTATGATCTGTTTGGAATTTTAAATAATGTGTGGTTGATTGATGAATGGGTGTGTTTATTGTCTGACATTCAGATGGATTAGTCTTGTGTTTGTGTGTCTGTAAGATTTTTTAAATGTTTTTGAAAGATGACCCACCAAAGCTGCATTTATTTGACCAAAATACAGTAAATACTGTAATATTACCACAATTTAAAATACTGGTTTTCTATTTTAATACTTTTTAAAATGTAATTTAATCCTGTAATGGCAAAGCTGAATTTTCAGCAGTCATTACTCCAGTCTTTAGTGTCACATGATCCTTCAGAAATCATTCTAATATGCTGATATTGACATAGTGAGGAGGACAGCTGATATTTACATATACAGTGGGTACGGAAAGTATTCAGACCCCCTTAAATTTTTCACTCTTTGTTATATTGCAGCCATTTGCTAAAATCATTTAAGTTCATTTTTTTTCCTCATGATTGTACACACAGCACCCCATATTGACAGAAAAACACAGAATTGTTGACATTTTTGCACATTTATTAAAAAAGAAAAACTGAAATATCACATGGTCCTAAGTATTCAGACCCTTTGCTGTGACACTCATATATTTAACTCAGGTGCTGTCCATTTCTTCTGATCATCCTTGAGATGGTTCTACACCTTCATTTGAGTCCAGCTGTGTTTGATTATACTGATTGGACTTGATTAGGAAAGCCACACACCTGTCTATATAAGACCTTACAGCTCACAGTGCATGTCAGAGCAAATGAGAATCATGAGGTCAAAGAAACTGCCTGAAGAGCTCAGAGACAGAATTGTGGCAAGGCACAGATCTGGCCAAGGTTACAAAAAATGTCTGCTGCACTTAAGGTTCCTAAGAGCACAGTGGCCTCCATAATCCTTAAATGGAAGACCTTTGGGACGACCAGAACCCTTCCTAGAGCTGGCCGTCCGGCCAAACTGAGCTATCGGAGGAGAAGAGCCTTGGTGAGAGAGGTAAAGAAGAACCCAAAGATCACTGTGGCTGAGCTCCAGAGATGCAGTTGGGAGATGGGAGAAAGTTGTAGTAAGTCAACCATCACTGCAGCCATCCACCAGTCAGGGCTTTATGGCAGAGTGGCCCGACAGAAGCCTCTCCTCAGTGCAAGACACATGAAAGCACACCTGAAGGACTCCAAGATGGTGATAAATAAGATTCTCTGGTCTGATGAGACCAAGATATAACTTTTTGGCCTTAATTCTAAGCGGTATGTGTGGAGAAAACCAGGCACTGCTCATCACCTGTCCAATACAGTCTCAACAGTGAAGCATGGTGGTGGCAGCATCATGCTGTGGGGGTGTTTTTCAGCTGCAGGGACAGGACGACTGGTTGCAATCGAGGGAAAGATGAATGCGGCCAAGTACAGGGATATCCTGGACGAAAACCTTCTCCAGAGTGCTCTGGACCTCAGACTGGGCCGAAGGTTTACCTTACAACAAGACAATGACCCTAAGCACACAGCTAAAATAACGAAGGAGTGGCTTCACAACAACTCCGTGACTGTTCTTGAATGGCCCAGCCAGAGCCCTGACTTAAACCCAATTGAGCATCTCTGGAGAGACCTGAAAATGGCTGTCCACCAACGTTTACCATCCACCCTGACAGACCTGGAGAGGATCTGCAAGGAGGAATGGCAGAGGATACCCAAATCCAGGTGTGAAAAACTTGTTGCATCTTTCCCAAAAAGACTCATGGCTGTATTAGATCAAAAGGGTGCTTCTACTAAATACTGAGCAAAGGGTCTGAATACTTAGGACCATGTGATATTTCAGTTTTTCTTTTTTAATAAATGTGCAAAAATGTCAACAATTCTGTGTTTTTCTTTCAATATGGGGTGCTGTGTGTACAATAATGAGGGAAAAAAATGAACTTAAATGATTTGAGCAAATGGCTGCAATATAACAAAGAGTGAAAAATTTAAGGGGGTCTGAATACTTTCCGTACCCACTGTATGTTGACTTGACGCTAAAGTGTTTAATGTTAGATATTTTAACACAAATTAATAGAACACCTAAAACCGCATAATGATGAATATATCTTAAAATGAGTGCGCCAGTGAATATGCCATTTGTCTTGGTGGTCTGCTGAATGTTTTGAAGACCGTCAGTATCTGTGTGTGTGCATTTTCACGTCTACGGTGGCACCCCCATCCTGTTTTCACATAATCTACTGGCTAACTCTAGATGGGGATGAGGGAGGACAGCAGAGAGCAGGAGAATCAGAGGTTAGGATGGATAAGAATGGATAGGGGCAGGATAGAGAAGTGTCAACAAGTGCAGGACAGACAAAACTATCTGTCCTCAAGGGGAACATAAGCTTTTGTTGGAGGAAATTGACACAACTATAGCATCCTTGAAAAGTGAAAGAGAAGAAGAGCCAGAGAATAGGGGGTGGTGAAAACAATCTGGAACTGAGGAGAGGAGAAAGAGATGGAGGAGGGGTGGGACAGAAATGATGGATAGTAATGGGGTTGAGAGGGAAAGAGGGAGTGTTAATGCTTAATTAAAGGGATTCTGTTGGTTTGAGTGAAAAATATGAGGGAAAACAGAGCGGCTGTGTGTATGTGTGTGGTTTACCGCAGAGCGGTGTGTATTAAAGGTTTCAACCATTTTATAGTGCAGATCTAGTTTATGTTCTCGGTTTTAAACAGTTTACGAGAGTCAGTAAATTTGTAGTAGCATGTCCGCTCTAGCATGAATGTTTAATACTGTGGTTTCCAACTGGTGGGTCATGACCCTTATTTTTAGTTGATGTCAAGGGCTGTGTGTTTGATCAAACAATACAGTATTTTTATTGGTGTCGCTAAGATATTTTAATGTTATTGAAAGAAGTCTCTTATGCTCACCAAGCTGCTTTTGTTTGTTAAAAAAACTATATATACTTTATATAACTATAATATGTGACCCTGGATCACAAAACCAGTCACCTGTCGCACGGGTATATTTGTGGCAATAGCCAACAATACATTGTATGGGTCAAAATTACAGATTTTTCTTTTATGCCAAAAATCATTAGGATATTAAGTAAAGATCATGTTCCATGAAGATATTTTGTAAATTTCCTACCGTAAATATATAAAACATTTATTTTTGTGAGTGAATGCAGCACAGTCGTGAACATAAATGGACAACT
Organism: Rutilus rutilus; assembly: GCF_951802725.1. Classification (NCBI taxonomy): domain Eukaryota; kingdom Metazoa; phylum Chordata; class Actinopteri; order Cypriniformes; family Leuciscidae; genus Rutilus; species Rutilus rutilus. The sequence goes on along the minus strand of NC_140232.1, from coordinate 21,637,634 downwards.
TTAAAGGAGATTTTCTCAATGTTTCGATTTTTTTACACCCTCAGATTCCAGATTTTCAATAGTTGTATCTCTGCCAAATATTGTCCTATCATAACAAACCATACATCAATGGAAAGCTTATTTATGCAGCTTTCATGTGATATATAAATCTCAATTTCAAAAAATTGATCCATGTGACTGGTTTTGTCGTCCAGGGTCACATATACAGTAATATTGTGAAATATTATTACAATTTAAAATAACTGTTTTCTATTTTAATATATTTTAAAATGTTACTCCAGTCTTCGGTGTCACATGATCCTTCAGAAATCATTCTAACATACTGATTTGCTGCTCAAGAAACATTTCTTATTATTATCAATGTTGAAAACAGTTGTGCTGCTTAATATTTTTGTAGAAACTGCAAAAAGTTGAAAACAGCATTTATTTGAAATAGAAATCTTTTGTAACATTATAACGTTCTTTACTGTCACTTGTGATCAATTTAATGTGTCCTTGCTGAGTAAAAATATAAATTTCTTATAATATAAAATAAATCTTACTGACCCCAAATGGCAGAGAATTTCATGTTAATCATTTTGCATATTGTTGAGTCTGTTAACTTCATAGTCAATTGCATGGTACTTTTTTTTGTTCACTTTTATAGTTTAACAACTATTGTATTTTTGACTTTGTTTTGACCTGCGCTAGACACCCACTGTCAAATCTGGGTCCTGAAGAAAAACCAGTTGAGAACCACTATCTTAACGTGTGTGTTTGATTTGATAAGGCGTTTGATCATATCTGACATGACTGGAATGTGAGAATGCAGAAATGAACTAGCGTACCCTCAACAGCAAAAGTTTATTGTGAAGATATAGATGTGTGTTTTTAAACCGCAAATATGCTGCGTTACACACGTTTATTTGTGTGAGAAAGAGAGTGTGACCAGGTAAATATTATTTTCATGAGTTTATACAGCCTTGAGAGCAAACCGGAGACCACACATTCTCTCTCTCTCTCTCTCTCTCTCTCTCTCTCTCTCTCTCTCTCTCATTAGCATTGACTGAAGTGCACACAAAGCACGCTTAATATTCTAACCCTGTTTTCTGTTTTTCCATAGAGGATATCTTCATTCAACGTGGAAAGGACAAAACAAACCCCCTCATCTATGGGCTCTTCACCACTACCAGGTGAGTCTAACACTCTGACCTGGTATCACATTTTAAACCAAGACCAAGAGTTGACATTAAAAAAGGAAATTTCTGTCAACTTTTTCTCAACTTTTTTTTATTTCATAAAACACAAGAAGAGATGTTTTTTTTTAGAATGTTGGTTCTGCTCTTCTGACTAGGGGCTTTCAAGCTCCAATAATTTACAAAAATCATCATACAATTTGTCCATATAATATGACTTATGTCATGTGCTATATTCTAAATCTTCTGATGCCATTTAAAAAAAAACGATTAAAGAAATTTATCAAAAGTGACAGTAAAGTCATTTATAATGTTGAAAAAGATTGCTGTTACAAATAAATGCTGTTCTTTTTCTGTTCATCCATCACAGTTTACACAAATATATTAAAGGTGCAGTGAGCAATTTTTGAAAAACGCTGTTGAAAAGTGGATCAGACCAAACATCAAAACACACTTGTAGCCAATCAACAGTAAGAGGCGTATAAACTCATGATGGGGGAGGAGAGAGAGCTAAGTGCACAAGACAGACATTAGCAAAACAACTATAGAAAGAGTGAGATGGCAGAGAAAATACAAAAGAGGAAAAGTCCAGGGGAATTTAACTTTAAAAAGAAGGGTTATGATCAGGTAGGATGTAGGACCCGCAAAATATCGGAGAACCTTTCCAGCACTGGAGAGACCTTAAGGAGCGGGAAGGCCTGAAAACTTTTCTGCACACAGAGCTATTGTATGGCTTCAGAAATCATGTACACAACTGTAATTTTACTTTTATGGTGCTGTCCTGTCGTTTTTTGGAGCTTGACGGTCCCTGGTTCACTTTAATTTACTATAATTGTACAGAAAAGAGTAGTGTAAAAATCATGAAAACCCTGTGTGTGGATGTGGTTAAGGGTGTGGATAAAATTGCTGTATTATTGAGTCATACTTTCCAGCAGGTCTGTGATGACATTAATGATGCACCCAAGAAGTTTAAAACACTTTAGAAGTTGAACCAATTTTACATCAGCCATCTCAAATAGCATATGCATTCATCTTTCTTTGTGAAAATGTGTGTGTGTGTCTGGCCAAGGTTTTGGAGAGGGTTGCTTAGGGTGGAGTGCACATGAAGTATGGATTAGGAAAAGGCAGTTTGGAAAGAGTGACAGTGTTATTGCTCTCTGTTGAGCTGTTCCACTGAGTGTGTTAAATCTCTCAGAGACTCGTAAAGACTCCGGCTTTCACGGCAGACCCAATTTCAATTCACTTCAGACCAGATGCCACTGCCACTTTCATTTGTGCCACAAGAGCTGGGTTTTAATTGGATTTAAGCTAGGTGAAAAACACGTAGGAGAATTGATTAAGATGAATGCTGTTGCTTTGATACATTGTGATTGATTCCCAAATGTTTCTAGTGGATGCTGTCTACTTATGACTCTCAATCAATTAATAATTCATGTATCTATTTTTATGTTTTTGTTGGTTTCCTCTCCCTACAGCAATGTCTTGAATGGGTCCGCTGTGTGTGTGTACCGCATGCAGGACATTATTAGAGCTTTTAAAGGAAACTTCCTTCACAGGGAGGGACATCAGTACAAGTGGACTGAGTATACAGGCCGAGTTCCCTATCCCAGGCCTGGCACAGTAAGTCTTCTCATACAATAAGCCGATAATTATTTTCATGTTATGGCCGATATTCAAAATCTGTACTATTTTGTCTTAATAAAATAAAAAATAACATCAATAATTGTAAACGCTAGATATGAATTTAGGCATCACAACAGTGTAATATTGTGCAGTATGAAAAACGGTTATTAATTTTGAGATTTGCAAAAGATTTAACAGTGTCATTAAATTAGTAGTATTTTAAAAGATTAACTTTAAAGGCAGCATGAAATGAAAATTCACACGATTTTTTAATTGTATGTTAAAAATCTTTTTGTGAATGATTCATCCATGCATATGTTTATTTTTTTTGATCTTGTAATGTTTAATTAAAATATATAAAATAAAAAAAAACTTGATCCTCTGGTGAAAATAATGACAGGTGACGTATTCCGGATGTATATGTGACCCTGGACCACAAAACCAGTCACATGGTTCAGTTTTTTAAAATTCCGATTTATACATCATCTGAATGCTGAATAAATAAGCTTTTCATTGATGTATGGTTTGTTAGGATAGGACAGTATTTGGCCGAGATAAAACTATTTGAAAATCTGAAAAAAATCGAAACATTGAGAAAATCGCCTTTAAAGTTGTTGATTAATGTTCGCGATTGTGCTGCATTCACTCACAAAAATAGATGTTTTATATATTTTCAGTAGGAAATTTACAAAATATCTTCATGGAACATGATCTTTACTTAATATCCTCATGATTTTTGCCATGAAAGAAAAATCGATAATTTTGCCCCATACAATGTATTGTTGGCTATTGCCACAAATATACCCGTGCGACATGTGACTGGTTTTGTGATCCAGGGTCACATATTTTGATTGACCTGTAATATTGAGGGCTCTAAAATCATGCAAATAACAGTATTGGTGAACTTCCTGTCAATATTCAGTGTCCCAGCATCACATACGGAGGCTTTAAATCAACGAGGGAATATCCTGATGACGTTATCTTCTTTAGCCGCACACATCCTTTAATGCAGGAGCCGGTGCATCCTCTTGGGGGTCATCCTTTGCTGATCAGAGTGGGCGTGTCTTATAAACTGACCCGCCTCCTTGTGGACAGAGTGGAGGCGGTAGATGGACAATATGACGTGTTGTTCATCGGTACAGGTGTGTGTGGTCAATATTAAAATAAGCTGCAGGTTTACTGAATTTAGGATGTATATTATGTGAGATGTCCATATGGTTTGTAAATATTGTGTGTATTGTATGTATGCAACAACAAAATATCCCAAGGCACTCATGTGGTTAAGCATAAAAGGCCTTTAATAAATTGGGTCATTAAAACAGTAAAAAAATGGTTGCTCAACACTTAACACAGCCTTCCTCAGGACACACACACATTCTCAATCTCAACTTCCTTTTTGTTTGACCTATGTAAAATGTCCACATTCACATTCCAACCTATAAATAGCACAAGAACAATTACAATTAATGAAAGACTATTGGATACACTTCACCAGAGAACACATCTGTGAAAGTTGTATGTGTATGTGTGTATTCAGATTCAGGCCTGGTTCTGAAAGCGATTCACCTTCCTAAAGCTAACGGACAGAATCAGGAGGTCACTCTGGAACAGCTGCAGGTTTTTAAGGTAAAACATCTGCAGCTTTAGCATTCCAGATTCATTAGGATGGCCTTTTAAACTTGAAACATTAACTGCTCATCTCCTGTCATTCAACAGAACAAGTCACCAATCACTGCCATGACGATGTCCAAGAAAAAGGTACAATGTTTATCAATGGAAGCACACATACACACACACACATGCAAACCTACATGAATATACACACTATTATAAATATTCCTATCCTGTCGTCATGGCAACTTGAGAGGGTGGAAGATACTTAAAATGAAACGGAGTTTTCACACATTTCTTTTTCCATGAAATATCTAGGATGGAAAGAGCACTGTAATTCTAGAGCTGTATATGGGAATGTGGTTTAAATATTTGGGTTTCTGGCCCAGTTTTCCTGCTTACTGAAAAAGCAGTAAACAGGATCACAGCCCATATCATTGTGTGTGTGTGTGTGTGTGTGTGTGTGTGTGTGTGTGTGTGTGTGTGTGTGTGTGTGTGTGTGTGTGTGTGTGTGTGTGTGTGTGTGTGTGTGTGTGTGTGTGTGTGTGTGTGTGTGTGTGTGTGTGTGTGTGTGTGTGTTTTCTGTCTTCAGCAGTGGCTGTTTGCTGGATCAGCAGAGGGTGTGGTTCAGTTGGGTCTGTTCCACTGTGATCTGTACGGCCAGGCTTGTGCTGAATGCTGTCTCGCTAGAGACCCATACTGCACCTGGGACGGGCACTCTTGCAGCCCATACATGCCAACTGCACACAGGTGACACACATCTCACACTCAGGCATATTTTATGTGGATTACAACTGACTAAGAAATTTAAGAAGCATCTTGTATGGGCAGCTTGTTTGATAAAATCCATTACATCAGCAGTTTCTTGTACATTGAAACCACTTTTGGGATATCTGAAATAAATCTGATCTGAAACATTCCTCGCTGTCTGCAGAAGAAATATTCGTCAGGTTAACGATGACGGCAACCCGCTGAACCAGTGTGTCAGACAGGGAGGTAAGAGACATGAACAACCAGACATTTACTGTTGTTAAACGTCCTGCTTAGAACAACACTGTCATTGTAATGCTTATTTTTATGTGTTTTTATGATTTAATTCATTTAAATCTTGGTGGCAATTAAAAGGTTATGTAAACTTAAATAATTTAAGACTTTACAAAAACACAATTAACGTAAAGCAATTCAGTCTTAAAAATGCAGTGACCCTGGTATGAAATGCCATGTGCACATAGATAGACCAACAGTTAATTCGATTAAAATGTTTTATTATTTATTTAAATTAAATAACAATAATAAAGTATAATTATTGTAATAATAATTAATAGGGGTGTAAGTTTTCAGAGTCAGTACTACATTAAACTACACTATATTATGTTGAATATAATTTATAATAATGGGGGAATATTAGTGGGTCCTGTTAATTAAGTCTTATGTTACCAGTAAAAAGTGGCCTACATTATTTTAAATATATCTAGTGACAGAGTTCAAGCATATTCATAGTCTAAAATAATTCTGTATTTTCAGGTTCAGAATCATGAATATATTTATTCTGGTGTCACCATTGTCCAAGCCTATTCATTTACACCCACAATGTTATATCAAATTTAGCATTTAATCAACAGTACATTTTTTCTTAACCTTTTATTATATGTCTTGGAGTATCGCAATAATATCGTATCGTGAGTTCAGTATCGTGATATGTATCGAATCGTGAAATTAGGGTATCGTTACACCCCTATATAATTAAGTAGTAGTATTATTATAATAAAGTATTATTATTATTATTATTAAAATTATTTTTAAATTTAATTCTATATATTTTTTTATATTATTATTATTAATTACAGTTTGATTGAAAGCCCTATTTATTTCATTTAAATTATTCTTTAATTTAGTTAAAGAATTGTTTCATTCGTTGTTATTCAGCTGGTCTTCAGGTGGAAGCAGAGGAGAAAACACTAGTTGTTGCTGTGGGTAACAGCACCTACCTTGAGTGTCTACCCAAATCTCACCATGCCACCGTCACCTGGTATAAAGACATAGGCGAGAACAGCTTGGAGCAACAGAAGGTACACCCATCCTCAAAATATGCATGCACACTTTAAAAACGTTATCAAAATTGAGATGTCTCTAAATTGAAACCCTCTGTCTTTCAGGTCACATCTGGAAAGCAGCTGGTTGTCATCGACAGGGGCATCCTCATTCCCCGGACTGAACTCAATCATGGCGGCGTTTATCACTGTCAGCTAGAAGAGCATCAGTTCCGCTGGACAGCCGTTACAATCCGTTTAATTGTGTGGAGCCCCGTCCTGCAGCCCTTCCTTGGCACCGCCCAGCCATGGTACCAGGATGTGATGGCACTGATCAACCACAGCAAACTGGAGCGACACTGCAAACAACTCAGCCAACGTCACAACAACCAGGAATCAGGGAATCACAAGCATAACAAACCAGACAGAAAGAGAGAAAACCGGCACAGAGGAGGGGGAGAGAAGGAGAAAGGGAGGGGGCGGAAACACCGGAGCAGAATGCAGAGTTCAGCACAGAGGCTGCCGAGGAGCGCATAGCAGGTGTTTAAGAAACAAATAAATACAACAAAACATGCAATATATCGTCATATTAAGATTTTGCTCGGTTCCAAAACTTTATGAGCTGCCTTGCATGCACCCAGCATCAAGCTCAGTGAAAAAATACATGAGAAAAGAAAGATTTTGATAAATAAACATTTTTCATTCAAAGAAAAATATCAGTATTGTTTGGGATTAGTACGATTTTTTTGATACTTTTATTTATTTATTAAAATTGATCAAAAATGACAGTTAAGACATTGTTACAAAAGATTTGTATTTCAAATAAATGGTGTTCTTTTCAACTTTTTAGTCATCAAAAAATCTTGGGAAAAAAAACGTATCACGATTTCCATAAAAATACAGAGCAACTGTTTGAGATTGTGCCCATGTAGCGAAGCAGCTCGCTAAGTTTTGGAACATAGTTAATGTTTGAATCATGAAGGACTGTCGCTTAAAAGCAATTTAAGAATGATCTGGAATGGGTTTGGTCAAGAAAAGTGTTTACTTTAATATAAAAAAAGTAATTGATTACTTGAGGACTGCATTGAGCATATTTGAAAAAAATTCTAAAGCAAGGGAGTGTCTCCAAATGATCTTCTGTTGAATAAAAGACAAATCTTCCAAAGGTAGGGAGTATCTGAAAAAAAGTTCTTTGTTTTAAAAAGACTTTGGTGTTGATGGCACTTTTTTTCATCTGTACTGAAATGTATTGTCTTATTTATCTTTCATGGTATTTATTTTTCTTGTGTTTTTGTGCTTTGTGTTTATATTGTCTTGCGTTTTAAGTGTAAAAATTGTACATGGTGTTCTTTTCCTTTTTGATATTTGAATGTGCTGTAATTCTGTCTCTGACGTCACTCATTAAGGTTTCGAGAGATTAAAATAAATTAATCAGCAAAAGCAAACCATAAGCAGATCCCATAAGATGATAAACAGCATATTTCTCTGGGGAATGATGGAGGCACAAAGGGTGTGTTTTATATTATTGGACTGAAATGCCAGCTTCTTTTTCCTGCACATGGACACATGCACGATTGCCAAAAGGTTTGGCACCCGCCCTAAAGTGCCTCCATTCAGAAGGATGGAAAAATGAAAAAAGGATTTAAAGGCTTTAGAGTACAGTAGAGACAGAGAGGAGAAGAGCAAATTAAAATGCGGTCAGGACAACACCAAATGACAGTCAGAAGCAGGCGCAGCTTGGTTCGCCAAGAGACTCAAAACAAATAAAACAAAAAATGTTAACACCCATAGCATAAACAGAAAATGTAGAATAGATGTTTAATGTTTTACATATAAGGAGATAAATCCTGCCATCAGTGATTTGAACTGTGTGAGTTATAATTTTCTTAGTTTTGCCTTTTACTGTAAATCTGGTTTTCATTAATGGACTTTGAACCTTGAATAAAGTGTTTTGGAAGACTCATGGAACTGAGAGAAAAAGAACATAATTCAACATGATTGTAATAATAATAACATCATCATATTTAGAATAGAGTCCTGCAGGGATGACATTAAACCCTGGAAGACTAATTTACCAGTGGTTCCCTCAAGATTTTCCTATGGGGTTTTTCAATTTATTTATTAAAAAAAAAAATTCTGCACCTCTGTGGTAAACATAACTTGATGATACTTGGACGTTTTGTTCTACAATATAAACTGCACACACTCACACCCCAAAATTTCTTATCTATTTACTTATTAGAATATCTATTAGAATTTATTTTTTATTTTTTTAAATAAACAACAGCTTCAAAATCTGTGTTTTCGATGAGACAAAATGTCCAAGTATTGTCAAGTTATATTTACCACAGAAGCACGTAAGTTATTTTTTATAAATAAATTGGAAAAACCCTATTATAAAAACCCATATGAAAATCTTGAGGGAACCAGTGGCGAATTAGTCTTTCCGGCAGCACCCTATACTGCTTCATGCAATCCCAGAAAAACATGACTGCATCTCTGAATTTATCATTTTTTCCATACCATTTGAAACCGAGCAATTATCATTGATATATCATCACAGAGTCAGAGTGTGCTTTTGGTTCAAACACTATAAACAGTAACACTCTCACATTCACAAACATGCGCAGGAATTTTCTCTGGGCTCTGCTTGCGGTGTGATAAGCATTTGAATTCCATGAGCACATCAGTGTATATTGCATCCTTCTTATATAAAGGACAGGATACTGGGAAATTGACTAGGCGGGTTGCCTTGGATACGGCTGCCCCTTAAAACACTCACAGAACTGAATACCAAATAGACTTGGAGAGCCTATGACAATAAATGAGATTGGCGAAGCAAATAACAAAGAGAGGGGGCGAGATTAAAAGAGAAACACAAGGAAAGTCAGAATTGTTTTTATTAATTTCTGTTAAGAAAGATAACTGCTTTGATGTTGTTGAATATTGACAATGAATAAATAAATGTGCTGTCTTCATACACATGTTATCTTATTTTGGCTAGCACAATTCCTCAGCACAGCCTTATACCAAAGTAAAAAAAATGAATATGTCATCGCTTTCTCCACCTCTGAAACAAATTCCTTTTCAGCTGATGTCATCTAGGCCGCACTGGCTATTGGTAAATATTAACCAATAGCCAAATAGTTTTAGGCAATTAGCATGTTTTAGGCCACTGTTTTAGCCTGTCTATCTTGCCTAGAGTTAATGCTGCAGGCTAATTTAATGTTAAAGTTAACATTAATGTAGATTACGGCAATTGCAAACAACGACATATTTACCATGGATTTATACATTAAGATACTACGTACTAAAGGTGAACTTGTCCTTCCAACTCCACATCCTGGTCAAAAAGCTTCCTCATAAGTGGGTACTGGCAGTGTTTGAGGAAGAATGTAGTGTTTTTAAGGAAGTTGTGTGTGTTTAGGAAGTGTTAGGCCTTCAAGTGTAAGTTCTTCATAATTGCTCTGTTCTGCTATGGAACTACCACTTTCACAATCTAATACATTTCCACTGGATAATAATTATATCCCACTCTGCACGTTGTTGTTGTTGTTGATGTTGTTGATGAAGAATAAAATAGGCCTACTGTTCCACTTTATAGCCTATCAAACTACAGATGTAAAATGAGAATGTTGTTTCATATTGACTCTACAGTCCCCTAAAGAGGGAGAGAGAGTATGTGAGGGTCAAGACTAGGACTCAGCATTACTTTGGCTCTACTTCAGAGGGCTTTATTACAAGGGTAGGTTTTATTTTTTTGGATAATAACAGGATCTTAGAGGTTTTGGTCTTGGTCAGGGTTTTGTGACGGGGTCAAAGCTGGCCAAAGTCTTGGTGGTGTGGTTGACAATTCCTCTAATTCAAGCCAATAAAATGACAGCAGGGTAAAAATACACACACAGCCCTCTGCACAGGACGTGGGAGAGAACTCCACGCTACGACAGTAACTGAATCAATCGGATTCGGCGGAGTCTATCGCCCCTTGTGGTGAAATGTGAGTACTAAATGTCTGTCTGGACATACTGTCTAGACATCTCTCTTTCTGCAAATTAATGAATACATTAACAGATTTGTTATTAATAATTGTACAACGCAGTCCTCTGATAACTATTAATATAAATATATTTGAGTATGAGTATATAAACACACAAAATACTTTCCTATGCGATGTAATACACGCCTTCTGTGTCATGAGATTCATCTCTGTTTGTAATGCGGAACTATAACGTCAACGTTGTGTTTCTATACGACGAATATTTGGTGCGGACTCAGCTGGCAACCTTCATCCTGGGCGAAGTGCTGCAGGTAAATATTTAACTTCATAAAGCATCCAGTGGATTACATCCTGTTGAAACATGACATATCAACCCAAACTCAATCAGTAATTGTCGTAAAGCTGCCGTTTTTCGCTGATATCTCGCGGAATAACTATGAATTCAGAGGCCAGCACTGCAGCTAAAGATTATCGTAAAGCTAACGTCAGGTGACCATTGTCGCTTCCTTTAACAGTTTTGTTATTTTTCTATTTATTGTTTGGCTGATCTATGTCTGGTTTGTCTGGCAGGGATGCTAAATTATTGAGAAAATGTCGTCGTCTGTAAGCTATGTCATACAAGACCCGTCATATTAGCAAATCAGTGCTTTTGGTGATTTTTTTAGCGTCATGATTTCAGTTCCTTTTTTTAAGAGACACGCACATCATCACTAGCTAAAATCTGTCTTTTTAGGTGTTTAGTGATTATGTCACTAAGTAAATGTCCCATTAAACTGATGAACAACGAATGAACTGACAGCTGTCAAAACAGACGCAGGAAACTGAGACTGCCCCAGTGTTCACGAATGTGACGTGGGTGACAAGATCATTCATGATAATGAGGTTTTGAGTTTATTCTCGCAAAATTAATAAACGAAGAATAAACGTATTAACTTATTTTATTATAGTTAAATTAAACTAAGACAAAAACAAACATTTTGTTTCTTAAAATGAATGTTAACCGAAATAAAAAATATATATTTAAACACTTACTATTATATTACAAAATGTATTTATTTCAACTAGTTTGCAAGATTTCTCACTTTCATTTAGTTTAACTTGTTGCACTAAAATAACTAAAGCTAAATTTTAGAACAAAATTAATAAAACTGATAAAAACTAATATTACAAAAACGAAAAACTAAATTACTAAAACTTTAACTAAAATTAAAATGAAAACAGAATATATATATATATATATATATATATATCAAAATATTGATTAATAATAATAATTCATTACATTTGTATATAGCGCTTTTCTCTGCACTCAAAGTGCTTTACATAGAAGTGGGGAATCTCTTCAACCACCACCAATGTGCAGCATCCTCCTAGATGATGTGACGGCAGCCATAGGGCACCAGAACGCCCTCCACACACCAGCTTACTGGTGGAGAGGAGACAGTGATGAAGCCAAATAGCCAATCAGAATATAATGGGATTATTAGGAGGCCATGATGGACAGAGGCCAATGGGCAAATTTGGCCTGAGGTTTTTTATGACCACAGAGAGTCAGGACCTCGGTTTAACGTCTCATCCGAAGGACGGTGCTCTTTGACGGTATATAGTGTCCCCATCACTTTACTGGGGCGTTAGGTCCCACACAGACCACTGGGTGAGCACCCCCTGCTGGCCTCACTAACACACCTTCCAGCAGCAACCTGGTTTTCCCAGAAGGTCTCCCATCCAGGTACTAACCAGGCTCTTTACCTGGACAATAACTTTATTCTAGAGCTGCTATAAAGCCAAAACACTTTACTTTAATTTCCTATTATCAGTGTAAAGCTGCTTTGGAACAATCTACATTGTTAAAAGCACAATATATAAATGAAGATGATTTGACTTGACTCGACTTAACCCTGCTTAGCTTCAGTGGGCAACCAGTCTTGCTACAGGGTGATATGACTGCTGGCATAATATTTTGCTGGCATTGATTAAAAACTAATAATTTTCTCAATGATAATAAATTAACTGTCTTAAATGGATCTGATATGCTATGTTGTTTTAATTTCCCCATGGTGTAGTTTGAATTTTTTTTTTTTTTATGCTGTTACAAATAGTTTGTAATGTTTTTGGAGGGAAAACATGGATTAATTTATTTATGATGTGGAATGTTTAATGAAATTGATCATTTTCACTCTTTGTATGGTAAATTTACCTTAGAATGCTTTAGAAACTCAGGCATGAAATAGATTAGATAGAAAAAATCATTTGTAAAAATTTTATTGAGAATATATGACTTGCATCACAAAGCTTTAGCTTTACATCACTGATGATTATTTAAATTTTTTTTTTTTTTTTTTTTTGCAGTGGGTGGAGGGATGAGACGCTCTCCTGTGATCGGTCAGGATGCGAAGGAAGCAAGTAACGGGGTGGAATCCTCTGATTCTCTTAAGGCCTCTGATTGGTCAGGATCTCATGGCTTCACCCTCCAGGGGATAAAGTTCATTGATGGGGCTGATTTTGAGCCTCACATGGAGACGCCTGCCCTGTCAGAGACTCTCAAACACACACCTCACCACATGGACTCATGTAGAGACACACACACACTCCAGCCACACACAGATCACTCAGAATCACAGCCTACAGAGTCACTGGTTCAACACTCCCAGTACACACCTATTCCAACTGAAGATGGCACAGACGAAGACACGCTCTCCAGTGAGACCGAACTAACACACGGCTGCTCTAAAAGAGAACTGGAAGAGTGGAGAGCGGAGGAGGAGCAGAGAAAGAAGAGTGACGGAGAGGTGAACAATGTCAACAAGAGAGATATCAAGCAAAGGAAAGAGACGCTTATTTCTGTACAGGTAAGAGGTTAAATGGAATGTTTTTTGGTACTCATTCAGTCACATACTGATATATAATGTAATAATATACTAACTTAATATTAATATTATGAAATGTATTAATTACTTTAATTTTGATAAATAATTTCTATAAATTAAATTATATCTAAATTTAAGGTGTTAAATGAATCTATGCTTTGCTACTCCAATTAAATACCAATATACAATATAATAAATACTAACCTAATAATACTAATTAAATATATTATTTAAATAATAATTAATAAATACTAATCTAATAATACTAATTAATATATTTTTATATAAATTAATAATTCCATTTAATTAATCAATTTAATTAATTAATAATTACAAAATTAAACTTTATGTCGAATTTTTGTGATACAAATATCTGTTGCTGTTCATCTTGACCTTGTTATTAAATTCACAGCCAGTCGAAGCACTCTCAGCTGAACACCCTTCCACTCACTCTGAACCTAAAGAATGGTGTAATCCCGATTCGTCAGATGAAGTCCAACCAAATACTTCCATTTCTCCTGATGAGGCCCCTCCCCTTGTTCCAGCCCCTCCCCCTGATCAAGCCACACCCCCTCTGCTGCCAGACCTGGACGATTCTCCATGCCCAGCTCACGTGATGGCGGAGGTACGTGTGCGCTCTGTCCCAGAGCGAGATCGAGTCGTGCGAGGCATGCAGGACAGTAAAAGCCTGGATGAGATCAGTGGGGCTTGTGGGGGCGGGGCACGTGGAGGCGGAGCTAGAGGAGGCCAACCGGAAGGACGCAGAGCCACCATATCCAGCGCCCTAGAATTGGAGGGAACCGTCAGCCATGATGGAGATCTCACACACTTCATCGCCAAAAATCTTGAACAGAAGATTAAAATGAGCTCGCGGCCGAGTCTGGACACTGATTGTGAGTATGAGGGTGTCAAAAAACTGTTTTGATCTGTCACAATGCCTTTGTCGTCAGTATCAGTAATATTTAAACTTTGTATGACCACTGCAGCAGACTGTTCTGGGCCTGTGGTACGTGGTCGTGGCTCTTTGCGTCGTCCGGCTGATATTCCGCCCATTGACCCATCAGTGCTGGAAGACCTGCATAAACACACACAGGATGTGGCTCAGAGTGTAGAACTGATGCTGCGAAGCCTCAGTGGAACTATACAGAATGTGAGTATTACTCTGTCTGTATCAAAAACAGCCACCCAAGAATACTTGTACACTTAAGCCACAAAATATAAAAAAAAAGTGCAATCTGCAAACAAAAGATGCTATTTCTTTTTTCGGAACTAACTTAGCCATTTAATAACCTGTTTTTACCCAACTGCTCTCAAGGTGATTTTTATTGGCTGTATGAAGTCAGTTCCACTCAACTTCACACTTGCCCTTTTTCCACTGATGTGATTCTGGTGCTGGTTCCTGGCCCATTCGCGAAATGCTCCAGAGTTCTACCACAGGAAATAAAAAAAAGCACCTTCAGGGTCAGAAAAATTGTTCAGCACCAGTCCTAAATACTTGCTGGTCTGGAACCAGGAAGAGATGATGTCAGTGTAGAAAAATTTTTTTCATGGCGGTTGGCTATGTAACTACTGTTAACATCTGCAAGGATTAGTTCTAAACTAACTAGTTTGATAATAAGTTAAAAAAATAAGAAGAAAAAAATATTTACACTGTATATTATATTTATCAAACACACAGTAAAAACAGGTAGGCTATATTGTGAAATATTAGAATTTAAAATAACTGTTTGCTATTTTAATATATTTTAAAATGTAGTTTTAAATGCTGCTCAAGAAAAAAATGTGTATTATTATCCATGCTGTGTGTATATATATATACACACACACACACACACACATTTCGATTGAACTGAGTTATCTGTAGTTATGGGAATCTGATCACAATCTACAGTCTCTGATCAATGTCGGTCAAATTTGTTGCAGAAAAACAGGAAATCCTCAAACTTTCAAGCTTTTTCAGTGTTCAAATACTTTTCCGGGTCACTTTTTATGTTGCTGACCCTCATGAAGACCTATGAAGTTGAAGTGCACATACTGTTATGAATGAAAATCTCCTTTCTCTTCAGATGACTGCATTAAGTGTGGGTTATATCCAGACATATAGAGATTCTGTGGACAGTTTGGGAGAGTCAGTGGACATGAGTATAAAGGTGAGAGTGACTTTTAGTTATCTTGTCAAGGGGGTTTTTAAATGTTATTTTATTTAGTTTTTTGATCTGTGTGTGCTTGTTTATGTGTTTCCAGGGAATGTACACACTCATGGCACGGTGTGAGGAGCTGGATCGCTCCATGCAACCTATACATACTCTAGCTGCTCAGATCAGAGACATCAAACGAACCCTTGATGCCCTGGAAACCATCTGCAAGTAACTATGGCAACAAACCACACCCCCTAACCGAGTGAGGACCCCGCCCTCTGCAGTCATTCTGCTACATACTGTGCAATGGAACCATTTAGCTAATTATAATGTTTCCTAGCAAGGCTCTGCAAGTGCTCGCCCCCTTAGAGACAGCTTGGTTCTTGCCCTTCTCCTCGGAGACCACATCTGTAAGCGCCTCTTTTTGTTGTGGCTCCTCCCCGCTAGAAAGATCGCCGGCAAAACAGCATTGACTCCTCCTTGTGATTCATGCCGTCCAACATCCTCCACATGACCACAGGAAGTGTCATTGGTGGCTTTTGGGCAACTGATTGGTGTTACCATTGCCCCTGTTTATGAAGTGAGTGAATGCACGTATCAGTGAGTGTTTTTACAGATTGCGTCTATTTGCAATGGCCTCAAATTTAAGACATAGAGTAGAAGTGTAACACCAATATTTGCCAGTATGGAAGCCATGCTCTGTGTGTATTTGTTCCACTTGGACGTCTGTGTTTCTGCAGGATGGATGCTATGCATCCCAGATCAGTTCCAAAATATTTTCTGATATCATTAACTTACACTCAGGCTGTTTTAAACCTGTATTACTTTCTTTCTTCCAAGGAACACAAAAGAAGATATTTTGAAGAATGTGCTGATTGCTCTTTTCCATGCAGTTACAATGAATGGTTATTGGAGAGTTAAAGCTTTAAAACAGATGCAAAATACCATAACACGTGAATAATGACTTACATTTTGGTCTGTTTCTCACACAAAGCTATTGTGCACACATCACGTGGACTACCTTTATGGTGCTTTCATGTCTTTTTTGAAGCTTGAAAGCTTGAGTCTCCATTTAATAAATGCATGGAAAGGATGTTCTTCAAAATATCTTCTTCTAAGAAAGTCATACAGGTTTGGAATGACATGAGGATAATTAAATGATGCAAACATTTTAATTTTTTGGATGAATTATGCCTAACACAAGCACCGTATAGGCTCGTCTATGAATTTTAGACTCTTGATTTCCATATTGAGAGTCATGACAGATGTCCCCTTAATTGATTCGCAAGTGTTTACCACTAGAAAAAAAAAATCAGAGGAAGGTGAGGAGAGATCAGAGGTGGATGTGAAAAAAAACAGGATGGATGAAAGTTACTTTTGAAAATGATCTTTATCTTTCTCTGTTTGGCCCTGTTTAAACCGTCTCTCTCTATCTCTTTATTGCTGTCTTGCTAACTATAACCCTGATTTGTCCAACAATCTGTCATTAATGTGTATTTTAAATTATTATATAAACCAAAATAAATTTGCTAGAATGATCTACTTGATTTTTTTGTGTCTCTTTGTTCTACATTTTTAGGGTTCAAATAGTTTGTTGCTCTTTGACACACATTTGTGTTCTTTTGCGAGTTTTCTCCTTTTGCAGAGTCCAAGTTACAGCTGGATCCTGATCTGCACTATGATTCAGGGCTAAATTATCATGTTTTTGTGTGTGTGTGTGAGTGACAGAGAGAGAGAGATTGTTTGTGAATTCACAGATACATAAACACGTAGATAGATACGCATGTGTTTATTATTGAGTTGGACATTGTAGGTTTTCTTATCATCCTCCTCTAGTTAATATTTGCTTATGTAATAAACTACCAGATTTGCCTTGTAGTCATTCATATCTGTCAGTAAATGTTTTAAAAGGCTTTACGTTTTCATGACGGAGAACAGTGTTGTTTTGTACAGGCTGCTTAGATTAAGTGTAAACTTGACTGGTTTCTGTTTTTTTCAATGTCAAAGATAAAACGGAGACTAAACATTCGATTAGGTTTCAGTTTAGGCAGATAGAGGCCAGTTACACTCCGACCCGTCTGCAGTCCGGACATCTCATGATTGTGATATCGCTGTCCTGTTACACAGGTTTGACGTTGTAGCATGTGATTTTTTTGCCCACGTCTGAGCTTCAAGGGTTAATACATACAGTACTAACGTTCAAGAGTTGAAGGTTTTTTTAGTTTTTGAAAGAAGACTCTTATGCTCATGCTCACCAAGCAACTGATGCAGTTGTTTGATTAAAAAAAAAAAAAAAGTAAAACAGTAATATTGTTAAATATCACTACAATTTAATATATCTGGTTTCTATTTTAATATCTTTTAAAATGTTATTTATTCCTGTGATAGCAAAGCTGAATTTTCAGCATCATTACTCCAGTCTTCAGTGTCACATGATCCTTCAGAAATCATTCTAATATGCTGATTTAGAGGTCAAGAAATATTTCTTATTACTATCAATGTTGAAAATATTTAAGGTCATATTTTTTGTGGAAACTGACATTTTTCAGGATTCTTTGATGAATAGAAGTAAAGAGAACAGCATTTTTATTTGTAATAGAAAACTTTTTTTAAGGTTTTTTTTTTTTTTTTTTTTTAAGAAAAGGAAAATATTACCCCAAACTTTGGTAGAGTATGATATAAAGTAAATGGTATCCATGATGGAAACAGATGGTATAAAGAAGACATAAGGTATATTGACTTTAGTCTTAAGTCTTTTGGATTAAAAGCAGAAACAAAATAATATCATACTTTATATGTATAAAAAATTTATTCGGCACTTAGCTAGTCTGTTTGGACTATTATTTTTATACAGTACATTATAGAAGGAAGCTAATTCAAAAAGCATTCAGGGGACTATTGTATTTAGATGTTCATTTTCAAGTGCAGGTGATTCAGAACAGATCTGTTCATTCAGTCATATTCAGATTTAAATCCATCTCTGAGATTGTCTTTCACAGAAGCTCTTCTCTCAACAAAGATATCCCTTTGGGTTTTTAAAATACAATTCTTTTTTGCAATGAGCAATCAAAGTCAAGGCCAACCGGGGTTCACGAAAGTCCCGTCACACTCCAGCTCCCAAAACGTCAACCATAATGACACTGAAGAGAACCAGCGAGGAGAGAAGGATTACGGGAGTTTTAAGTGCAGAACTTCCACTGTCCACCGGCTGCTTGGTAGGCACTACTGTCACTGGAACCACTGGAGTCACTGGAACCACTGGAGTCACTGGAACCACTGGAAGCACTGTACTCTGACTCTGGCTTATCTCAATCACTGTCTTTACTGTTGGCGATGTTATTTTCTCTCTGTTTTCTAGCACCGTGCCTGATTCTTGATCTGCTGCTGCACCCTCCAAGGCTTCGAACCACTGGCAGCGGAAGTTCTTCTTCCAGAGGTCCACGCAAGCAGCGGGAAGCTCTCCCGTGGCTCGGACGCCCTCTGCCCCGTTTGGGAGCAGCATAAAGTGGGCCGATGGAAGATGCAGGTATGTGGGGTCCTCAGGTTTCTTCCGCACACAGCGTCCACGGCCCTGACACAGTAGGACTCCACAGAGACGTGCTGCTGTGGTCACATTGACAGCGTAAGGGCCGAGAACCTGACGGACGTACAAGCCAAACTCTGAGCAGGATTTCTGTTGGAGGCATTTATGCAGATATAAAATAAATATCATCAATCATACTTAGCCATACTTATGGCTAATGAAAAGCATTAAGATTTTTTTTGTACGATTCAAAAGTTTGGTGTCGGTAAGAGTTTGTAATGTTTTTGAAAAAAGTCTCTAATGCTCACCAAGACTACAAAAATACAGTGATATTGTGAAATATTGTTACAATTTAAAATAACAGTTTTTTATAGCAATCTGTTTGAATTTTTTTTTTATTTCTTTGATGCAAAGCTGAATTTTCAGCATCATTACTCCAGTCTTCAGTGTCACATGACCCTTCAGAAATCATTCTAATATACTGATTTGGTGCTCAATGTGATTGATGTTGAAAACAGTTGTGCTGCTTAATATTTTTGTGGGATACATGATTATTTTCTTTAAGAATTCATTGATAAGTTTTGAAAGAGAAATCTTTGGTAACATTATAAAAATCTTTATTGTTACTTTTAATCAATTTAATGCATCCTTGCTGAATAAAAGTATTAATTTCTTACTGACCCCAAACTTTCGAACGGTAGTGTAAATGGACAAATGATTAAATGATTACCTGTGTTTTAACTGCTAAGGATTTTTCCCATATAACGACTCCAGATGCTCCCATAGCAGCACTCTCTCCAATTGTATTGACCAGGTCAGTCTGATACATGTACAATACAGAGTAATAACAAAGTTCATAGTCAGTATACTTGACAGTCTTGGTCATACAATTACAATTACAACTTGTATCTACTTGGAATCTCCAAAAGTGTTTAATGTTTAAATAACATTTCAAATCAGGAATACAATCAGACAACTATAGTTAAATTGTGCTTCTTTAGGCCAAATTGAGGCAAAAATAATTGTTTGATTCAGCTAATGTAACTGTCAAGACTCTGGTTTGATCTTCAGCCTTTCTGCTGTGTTTGTCTTGTGTCTTGATTGTCAGGTCACCTCACTCTCACAGCTGAATCCCATCCTAATTAGTGCTCTCACTCTCATTACTCACACACCTGTTTCTCATTTTCTGCACTGATTTTCTCCACTACTCTTCTCTCTTTCTTTGGTTCTCTGTCAGTGTGTCTTGGTTTCCGTCCGCTTCACCACTGTCCCCTTGCCTGAAAGTCTTGTTTTGGTTGCTTCTAAACCTTTAAAGCCTTGTCTGATTATTTAATCCTGTTTTGTTGTTTATTTGCCTAGTTCTTCTTCCCTATCTCGACTCAGCTTGCTCACCTGGTTTTTGACCTCCCTGCTTTCGTTCTGGACTATTGCCTTGGCTTCTTCCTTGAAACTGTTGGTCCGCTACTGGTTTTGACCCCAGCCTGTCCATTGGATTTCGCCTCTGTCTCGCCCTCTTACTTGGTGGCTCGGCTACCAATTATTTTGTGTTTTGTATTGTTTTCCTTCAACCTTTTGGACAATAAATCCTATTATCAATTGATCTGCTCTTGGGTTCCTGTTGTCCCTGCACCTCCCTAACAGTAACATGCAACATACGACAAACTCTTTTAATTATAATGTGGGACTGTTGATTGTTATCATTTCTCCCACCCATTTTTACATCTCCTCCCTATGGAAGCTGTTTCTGTCTCAGAGTAAAAATATGAGAAAGGTAAATGCAACTTTATATCTCACAATTACAACTTGAGATCTCACCTGACTTTATATATCATATTTGCTCATTTATATATCACACTTGTGACTTCATATCCTCTAATTGTGACTTTATTTTTTGTTCACACTTGTTACTTTCACGTAACTATCTTGTGATCTATGAATTTGGACTATTTTGACTTGGCTTGTAGTTACAACTTATACAGAACATGTACAAATATGTAAAGACATCACAGTTCTTTTAATAGTACTTAAATATATCACAGTGTCAAGTTATTTCTCAGTTTTTACGATCTCTTTTTGATAAACTTTTTTCTGTATATATAAATATATATAGACACACACTATTATATTAACTATATACATACTGTCTCAATTAATATATGGCAAACGACTATTTATTACCTCTGAGAGAAAGGCGTTAGAGGATGTGTACACAATCTTGATCATCGGAAACACAGGTAGATCAGAGGTAGTCCCTGCAAGAGCTGCCACTCGTAAAGCCTCTCTGATCTGATTGGTTGCATAAAGCCATGCCCCTTTAGTTCCCTCTGGGAGCTTCTCCAAAGAGAGGACTGGATAAAGGGCACCGCTACGCTTCCACAGCCACATCAGCTCATCATTAAGGGCCATTTCCGCCGCAGGGCACCGTCCCGTGTAATTGGCTAATGCTATCTGGGTGGAGTCAAAGTTATAGCAGTTAGGATACGGGGCCATGCCCCATAGTCTCTGTGGGCGGAGTCTCTTCACTTCCCGTAGCGTTTCCATCATTATGGACTGTGCTGCTGCTTCAAAGTCAACCTGACAGGAAATGACATCATATAATCGATTAATACACCAGAATTCAGAATGATAGTCTTTGTAATATCATTATATGTTGTGATTGTCATCACCTGAGACCATTTTTCCACTTCCTCTGCGCTCCAGTCTGGAAAAAATCCACGGAGAAGTGCCCTCGAATCCACAAGATACTTTGCTTTATTTCCCTTGTTCCTGTTCCACTGAGGTGCCCACTCCTGCCAGTGCAGCACCCCCAGCCCAGGCGCTCCTGTCTGGGGTAATGAAGCTGTCAGGTCGCCCTCAACCCTCTGGAGGTGAAGGTCAAGGCTGCTGTGTTGTGGTAGGCCACCATTGACAGGACAATCCTGCACAGTGAAATACGGGTAAAGTCCTAGCGTGTCCTCATAAAATATTGCAACACGGCCTTCCCACTCCATCCCAAACGCCGCTGGGTTCGGCCGACCCAAGCAGTCTTTATCTGGAACCCCCCACAGCACCAGGAAAGGCTGGCCGGCGAGGAGAGGGGCCCGGGCAGGACCGCAGACACATGCAGGAGTGAAGAGACAGAGGCGGAGGAATAGATGAGAAAAGGAGAGGAGGTTGAACGTGTGTTTTCTTCCAGCCATGGAGTTGAGCAAGAGGTTTCAGGGCCCCTCACCCAAAAACTCACACAAATGCTGCCTTGGAGAGGGATAATGTCTGGAGAGAAAGACAGAGGGTTGGATAAATCTTTTTGGTGAGGTGCTTGTTGCCTTATTTTATAAAGACATTTCTTTTGTGAGAATTTGTTGTGTTTGTGTCCTTAATGAAAACAATGAATTCAGCTCAACATTTTTATTTGATCTGCGTTCTCATGACATAAGGGCATGTTGATCATGGGGCATGTTGTCACAAAAGGTCAACACCAGGTGTGTGTGTACAGACGGTATAGACGGTAATAATAATATAATAATAATAATAGGCTAATAATACTGTCACAGAAAAATTTGCGTGTGTAAAAGTGTGACCACTAGTCCCTGTTTACCAACTAAAAGATAGAGCTGCGACGCTACGTCAGAGGAAACAAAGGGAGACGCTTTGGGATAATTAATCGCTTACAGGATTAATTAGTGCTGCCCACATTCAGCGCTAATCACTCTTTAAAGTGTACTAATACGAGTCTGCAGTTAATAAACTTCTCAACAGAGGGCGCCAGAGCGCAAAGCATCATCTGCGTCTCACATACTAGGGCTTCTCATAAAACTGGCGCGACATATTTATTGAGGTACTTTGAAAAATACTGGGAAAACATACTTATTTTTTTTTACTTCAGTAGTAGCCTACTCGGTAATTATAATTTTATTTATAGTAGATTATTTTTTGCATACTCTTCTGTTCGTGTAGTCCTTGAAAATACAGTAGGCCTACCCTGCTGCAAAACCATAGTATACGAGCCTAAAACGCCAATTAGCTAGTCTCTCTTCCTGGACAGGCTTGTTTGAGAGGCGTTTTGAGCTCTGACCAGCTAAACCAGCTGAGCTCTATCTTAGCCGGGCTGGGGAAACCTGCAAACCATCTTTTTCAGCATGGTAATTAGAGAGAAAGATATTTATCTGTGCTAAACACCCTTCATAGGCTACTACAAAATACCACTGTTGTGATTTTTATCAATAATAAGCTCTACTAATTCTGCATTAATTTATTATGGGTTAAAAGAAGTAACAATAATTGTTATAATTATTATGTAGGCCTATATTATGTATTTTGGGGGATAGGAATTTGTGGCTTTCCATGCTAAATGGAACATGTACCCGTTTTACGCTGTAGTGCTCACTCTGAAGTGATTTTGTCCACACAACCATGCCAGATAATAGCCGTGACACACACAGGGGAGAGCCAGTTATATATGTGTAATGAACTGAATGCAAAGACATCTTTCTGAGTCAAATGAGTGTCTGTCTTTGAATAGGCTGTCTGAAATTGAAACTGAAGGACCTGAAATCTTCGCTCACACACATTTATAAGTTGTGTTGTTTCTCATCCAATTAAACTTGGCAACATTTTGTTGTTGGGTGTGCAGGCCAGTTCCTGCTTTTGAGGAAGCATTAAGGAGCTTTTGTACTACCAATTTCCATCTGATTTATCTAACATTTTGAGCAAAACTTCTTTTCTTTAAAAAAACCCCAACAACAACTAAATAAAATAATAAATTCAGTTTGTTTTTTAAACTGATACTTGGTTTGTTTTCCCTCATCAGTTTCTTGAGGAGATGGGATTGTGTTACTCACCTCTGCATTGATAGATCAGGTGTGTGTGCCTGGAGCTCCAGGTCAAAGAATCCAGAAGCAAAGGTCAAGATGAAGAGGACTCCTCTGGATGGGTAATAGTAAGAAATGAGAGTTTCTGTGCAGGTTTGAGTGTTCGGGTGGCTCAGAACAGGATGCCACAGGAGGGAGAAACTTCAGCCCAACCATGAGGGATGAGAAGACAGGCTGTCCTGACCAAAGGATGGATGAAGTAACAGAAGGAGGAAATAGAGAGAAAATTAGGCTACCTCACCTTCACCAGGGTAATCTGTTTGTAAGCAGGGTCACCACGGACCATGACAATCACATGATCACCGTAATCCCTTAATCCATCACTCCCTCCCAAACAGCAAACACACCTCAAACACACACATCTACTCAAAAAAGTAAATGCTAAGTAAAGACTGTGTTTCTTCCTGTTTTCTTTTTATTCTCATACATGTCACGAAACTGAACATTAAGGTTTCATGGATGACCCTCATATCAGAATTTCATATCTCTCCTTTTTTTTATCTCTGGTTTTTGCCTTTCTTCTGTTCCTTTTTTTTCTCATTTCTCTGTCAGTTTTCCAAAGTCTAATCCCATTTCCTGAAGAGGATCACTGGCAAGATTGCTCACAATTATATCATCCAAACATAACCTGGCATAATCCTGAAGTCTCTATTGTATTACTTCAGATATGAAAAGAGAAGGATTTGGTTTTTGTGCCTGCTGTCATTCTAGGTTGATGGTTTGGTCTTTCTTAAGTCTAGACTGAAATGCGACATTTTTGGTGTCTAAACACTGAGCATTTTTGAAGAGTTAATGAGAGGTAGTTTTATCTTGACAGGGTTGAAAGTGTACAGAACAGAACAGGGGAAGTGATAAATACATACTCTACCATCAAACATTTGGTGACAAAAGTATATATATATAAAAAAAACTTACTATTTAACAAAGATGCATTAAATTGGTCAAAATGGCCATTATAGACATTTACTATGTTGCAAAATATTTCTATTTCTATTTTTCTTGTTCTGCTTTCAACATCGTTAAGAATATGAAATATTCCTTGAGCAGCAAATCATCATATTAGAATGATTTCTGAAGGATCATGTGACACTGAAGACTGGAGTAATGATGCTGAAAATTCAGCTTTACCATCACAGGAATAAATTACATTTTAAAATATATTCAAAATGAAAACAGTTATTTTAAATTGCAATAATATTTCACAATATTACAGTCTTATCAAATAGATGCAGCCTTGTTGAGCATATGAGACTTCTTTCAAAAACGTAATCAATTTTACTGACCCCAAACTTTTGAATTGTAGTGTATATACTTACATTTATGCATTATTTAAATTTGAATTATAATTATATAATAATTATATTAGAATCATAAAAACATTTGTAAAGCACATTTGTATTAGCATTTATTGCACTGAATTTAATTTATTTTGATTAACAAAAATGTATAGTGTCCAGACAGGATGATTTATATTACTTTCTTAAAATAATATTTAAACAACGGTTAGAAAACATATTTTATTTTCGTTTTCTTTATGTGGAATTTTTTGTGTTTGTTTTTTTGATTCACTTTTTTTTTTTTTTTTTGATGTAGGTTTTGTCTATTCTCTGTTTAATCATCTGAAACCGTCCACTAATTTCAGATTCACTTGTGTTTGTTATCTATACTGGATGCTATTTTGTTACCAGTTGTATGTTCATGTTATGTGTGTGTGTGTGTGTGTGTGTGGATTTGTTACCTGGTCAAGGTTTTGTGTGTTTGGCTGTGCATGTTTAGTTGAGATTATCTGTTTGAGGTATCTAAGGTGATGCCTGCTCTCCTGGTCCCGTCACCATGGTAACGGCTCAGATGAGTCCGGCCCAGACAGCGGATGGGGGTTAAGGGTGTGTGTGCGTGTGTGTGTGTGTGTGTGTGTGTGTACCTACTTAACTATATTTTGGGGACAAATTTGTACCCAAAAGTGAGACAAAATCTCTAAAAACCTCCTTCCTCATTCGTAAATCTGGTATAAAAATAAAGAAATTAAAGTTTTTTTAAAAATGTAAAAATGCAGAAAGTTTTATGTGATGGGTAGGTTTAAGGTATAGGGTTAGTGTAAGGGGATAGAATATATACTATACAGTATTAAAACCATTACGCCATGTCCCCATTTAGATAGCTAAGTAAACGTGTGTGTGTGTGTGTGTGTGTGAGCTGTTGATGGTTTGTACACGGTAGCAGGTTTGACAGTGATTGTGTGTTGTGTTGGTTTTGTTAAGATTGACCTTTATGTCGCCATGAACACTGATGAGATGAAAAGTGATTTAGTGAAGACAGATAATCAGAACACAGACTCCCCTCAAGTTAACATCTAACTCACTTGTTATTTCTTTCTGTCTCTGTTAATGCAGATGGAAACAGGTGTGGAGGCTTAGACTTGACCTCGGTCACCCCACTGAGTCAGTGTAAACACCTCTTTACTCCAATTCATTCTCTAAGTCCTGCTTTTTACACAATCACCATTCACAGCTCATGTGTTTTTGCTGTTTTCTTGCTAGGCAGTTAGAATTAAACCATGTAAACATTTCTTTTATGTATTTTACAATAATTAATTTATATGTGAGCATGTATATGACGTCTGTGTAGATAGAAAAAATGGTTGATAATCTTCAAAACAACATGCATAACACCTTTCTTAGTAATAGCCAGTATTCTGATGGTGTGATTGAAGCTTTTTGTTTTCCGTGAAATGTTTTTCATGTGGACGTTTGTATCATACCAGGAAAATCTTTGAGCAGTGTGACTTTAAATATTGTATTTGATCAAATGTGATTATATGTACTAGAAATGTGTCCTGAATGAGAGCAATAGAGCTTCTGTGAAAGCAGTTGAGTAATATATACTGTATATATATATATATATATATATATTTATGTGTTCTTCTCTATTTGATTGAAATGTCACCTGGATCACCTGGTCAATCATTTTCATTAGTAGATAGACCAGACGTAGGCGTGTGTGTGTGTGTGTGTGTGTGTGTGTGTGTGTGTGTGTGTGTGTGTGTGTGTATGTGTGTACCTACTTAACTATATTTTGGGGACAAATTTATACCCAAAAGTGAGTAAAAATCTCTAAAAACCTCCCTTTAGGGATGTCCTCATTTGGTATAAAAATAAAGATTGTAATTTTTTTTTTTTAAATGCAGACACTTTTGTGTGATGGGTAGGTTTAAGATATAGGGTTAGTGTAAGGGGATAGAAGATACACTATACAGTATTAAAACCATTACGCCTATGTTCCCATTTAGATGGTAAACTAAGTTAACGTGTGTGTGTGCGTGTGCGTGTGCGTGTGCGTGTGCGTGTGCGTGTGCGTGTGTGTGTGTTTGAGAGAACAGGTTTGGCTGTACTTAAGGGCCCATTTTGTTTTAACTTGTGAGGACATTTGAAATGCTCCTCACTGTTTGAAAGGCTCATAGTTGATGTTTTACTTTAAAAGTAGAAGTTGACAGTATAAATAATACAAATTATAATTATAAATGAAGAGTTCAGATGCAAAAGCCTCTAAGTGCCATCTGAAATTTTCTAGAATGATCATTTTTATCAAGCTCGTATATTTAAGTTCAATAATTTCACTTAAATGACAATTAATCATTTTCATTGGCATTTAAGTGAAATTACTGAAATTAAATATACGAGCTTGATAAAAATGATCATTCTAGAAGTTGTTTAAATTATACTTATGGACTTTGGAATGTTATCTTAACATTATTGAATTTTTTTATTGCATGGCTTACTTCATAAGCAAAAGCAAATGGACAAATTTCCCTGTAGTAATTGACATATTCCATAAATGTTGTCGACAGAACCAAGAGCATTCCTTTAACTTAAGACTGAATCCCAACTTCAACGTCAAACCAACAAAGCTTATTCTCAGTCCCAGCTTCAAACTGAAGGCTAAAATCAGCCTTACCCTTAACCCGCGCTTCATTCCTAACTAACCACAGCCACAATCTTAACCGGAACATAAAAACCGCCTTCATAACCTTAGTTTGAACCTCAATTTTGACCTCTGTCTCAACCTGAACTATCACGTCACTGATTGTTGCTCACTTAATATGCTGTTTACTATAGTATTTTTGTTAGCACAATCTGTCACTTTATTAAACTGTCACAATACTGTGCTATTCTATACTGTACGTACCCTGTATATATACAACAAAAGATATATTAAACATTTAAAAAATCGTAACATCCCAAAATTTGGACACTTTATTTGTACTTTGTGAATTAGCTCTTGTGTGTTGTTTCATACCGTGTCAGTGTAGTTTGCAATTGTCTGTATTCTGCTGTACTGCAGTCTGAGCCTTGTCTCAAGCATTCAATGCCCAGTGAACCCTGTGTAAGCTGTGCAAATGACAAATAAAAATAAACTTGACTTCTCTTCACTCAGCCTCAAAACAAACCTCAGCCTTAATTTAAACCTCAACCACAA
The DNA here is from genome assembly GCF_951802725.1 of Rutilus rutilus. Taxonomy (NCBI): domain Eukaryota; kingdom Metazoa; phylum Chordata; class Actinopteri; order Cypriniformes; family Leuciscidae; genus Rutilus; species Rutilus rutilus. The sequence goes on along the minus strand of NC_140232.1, from coordinate 21,609,347 downwards.
ATCCCTTGTAAAGGAATGTTCCGGGTTCATTACAAGTTAAGCTCTATGGACGGCAGCATGCTGTCAGTATCCACAGAAAATAATTTTGAATCAAAATAATAATGTCTTATAATACTGAAAATCATGACTATAGTAATAATAATTAATCTTGATTTTAATTGACTCAGTTTGCTAAAATAAAATAAATAATGTGTTTACAGTATAATACAGTTTCAGTGCAAGTTGATTGTCCTGGAATAAACGTTAAAGCTATTGGAATAAAACGCACAAGCTATATGAATCACTTTCATGATACTTTGTTCCTTTAATGTCCATTTTAAGACTGAAAGTTCCTGTTTCTTGTAATTGCATGGAAAAGAGCAACTAGTACATTGTTCATAACTTCTCTTTTTGTATTCCACAGAAGAAAGTCATACAGGCTTGGTGAGTAAATGATGAAATATCACTTTAACATTGTGCAGCACTGCCCTCTTGTGATTATTTGAGTTGACAGGCTCTCTGATGGCACAGTCAAGTTTGTTGTATATTTTTGTGTGTGAGTTTAGTTATATTACTATAATCATGATTTCTGATGATCACTGATGCTACTGAAACACTGATGCTACATTTCCATAATTAAAACTTTGTAAAACTTTGCAAAGTTTTGTGTGAGTGTAAGAGTCTAAACCGTGAACTTTCCCCAGGACCCCTAAGGTCCAAAAATCCTCCAGTCACTAAGACTTTGAACCGCACTGAAAATCCCTCTCACTCCTCAGGTGGTTTATCCCTGTTGTGTGTGACCATGTGTATTTGTGTGCTCGTGTGTGTAAATGTGTTTTGGAGCCAGATGACAAAAGGAGAGTTTGAACATGGCATGAAACCGGAAAGGTCCACAAAGAGCGAGTGACAGAGAGATGGGGACAAAACCTTCTGGAGGAGAGAGGAGGGGCTGAGCCTTTGATCTGTCTGCTTTCTGAAAGAGGAGGAACAGAATCACAGGAGCAAGACGAAAAGAAAGCGAGAAAGAACGAGAGAGAGAGAGAGAGACAGTGAGGGAGATGGAGCGAAACAGGGAGAGAGACTGGAGCAGATTGGGAGGGGGATATTCAGGAGCAATAGAAGTGGCTGAAAGTGCTGGAGGAGGAGGGGGAAGGTCGGAAAGAGAGAGAACTGGGAAAGTGGAGGGACAAGGAAGAGGGTGGGAGAGAAAGGGGGAATCTGAGGAATTTCCAAATGAAAGGAGAAGGTTTTTCTTTTAATGCGATTAAAGTTTTCCATCTCACTGCATCTCTTGCAGACAGTTCGACTCTGGGAGCAACATCCCTCAAGAGTGTGACAGAGTTTGTGTGTGTTTGACTCCGTGAACTTGGTGGCTTTGAATATAACAAGTGTGGGTGGAGTTTGAAAAGTGTTTGTGAGTGAGCAAATGTACCACAAAATTAATTTCAACTTGTCCCTCCTTTTCTAGGTTACACTGAGGCACTTACAATGGAAGGGAATCGGGCCAATCTGTAAACGTTAAGGTACTCACTTTTTCAATAGTATAGCCACAAGAAGTAAACAATATATGTGTGGAACTTATGCAGCATTTATTAATCTTTGTTCATGTTAATTTCAATGACATTATTAAAATCTTGTTAACATTCACTGTGAACTAACATGAACAAACAATGAATGACTATTCTGATTGAACAAAGATTGACAAATATAGCAACATATGTATTGCTCATGGTTAGTTCATGTTAGTTAATACATTGATATTAACTAATGAACCTTATTGTAAAGTGTTACCAATGACTGGAATCACTTAAAAAAAAGGGAAAATACAGTTAAGTGCGACATGTGCTGTCATATAGGCTATGTAAAATTCTAATGAGAACAGTAAAAAAATATATAAAATTTTGAATTTAGATTTATCAGCCAATATATCGGTTTGCAGTATCGGTTTTTGGTATCTGCCAAAATTTTTGTAATATTGTAAATGTCTTTACTCTCACTTTTGATCAATTTACTGCGTCTTTGATTAATAAAAGTTTTAATTTCTTTAAAACATTATGCCACAAAAGCTGTTAAAGCCATTAAAGGAATGTTTCAGGTTCTAAAGGATGAAACAGAACAGCACACTGTATTCTAAATGTACTAAAAGTGTTCCTCTGAACCAGTACTCTTCCATCCACAGATATCAAGAAACCTTCATCCGTGAATTCATCCATGTGTGCTGTCTTGCTGACATCTCTCTGTGACTCATGAACCTCGGTTTAGGTTTGTGTGGGTACAGAAATGGCCTTTCGATTTAAGGGTCTCTATATGTTCTCTACATCTGCGTCTGTGGAGTGGGAGTGTGTGGAGATTCCGGTCTCGCTCAGGAAGATCAATTTGAGGATGTCCTTGTGTTTACTGGGGTCATGTAAGTGCATGTTTGCCATATGTAACAGGTTTTGCTTTCAAACCGAAGATTTTGAGCTGTGATAAAGAGAATCTGTGCGATACCTCCAAAACAGAAGCATATCACAACCGTGCCTCACATTTTATCAACCAAATTATTTCATCTAGCACCTTAAAAGAACTCTACAAAATGCCTCAACAATTACCTCACAGCCCCAAACTAATTTCTCCTCTTTGTTATGGCAACACAGGGGTTTTTCAACTCTGAAGGCACCACTGAGAACGCTCTTTCTCTCTTTCAAACTCTCTCACTTAAACACACACCCAGCAGGATTCTCCTCCCAGCATGCACTTCTGTGTGCAAACACATTCCCTTAGCCGCTGACCCCCGGCCCAGCTGTTACTATGGAAACCAGAGCCCCTCTCCATGACGACTGCTACCACCTCCCCATGGCTCAGCCCAGGCCAGGGATCTCCAGGTGACCAGTCCCGCTTTTTCTCTTTTTCTTCCCCTTTCATTTGTTTTCACTTTTTTTGGTTTTTGTTCCTCGTTTTTTTTTTCCCCCACTGGTCATCTATTCCCTCACTCTTTCTCCATCTTACTTCTGTATGTTTCCTCTTGTCACATTTAATTAAATTTGACAAGATTTTGGAGGCACGATAGGTAGTAACTGCTTTTTGCCAACTGTTCAGATTAGAAGAATTAATTATAGCAAAATATGCAAAGTATCCAGAAACAAACTCTCAGAGCTGTGTATGAAATACGTAGTTATATTTGTTTGATCAAAAATACAGTAAAAACATTAATATTGTGAAATATAACAATTTTAATGTTTCGAATGTTATTCATCCAGGTGATGGCAAAGCTGAATACCTTAAAGACCTTAGGACATTTTTTTCGCACCTGAACCACGAATACACACAAAAACAAATTTGGATTTGAGGATTTTATGTGACTGAAATGAAAAAAAGGAACAAATCCTTCCTTCGCGGGTCAATTTGACCCCCTTAGGAATGAATGGAATACTTCAGTATACATAGAAAAACCTAAAACACGCTCAAAATTAAAACTAATCTTTATCTAAAAAGGATTTTATATAATGTCTACATTATATCTTAATTGTATCTTAATGCATTCTGAAGAGAAATGCCTTTAGGCAATGACTTTAGGGCCCATCTAGTGTCGAGAGTCATGAAATTTCATGATATATATATATATAATTTTTTTTTTTTCTTTTTTTTTTTTCACAGTAGGTCAGCAGAGACTCCCAGTGTGAGATATTTTGATCTGAATTAACAGGGTTATGCATAAAATGTTGTTATTTTGAAAAGAATGTTAAAGATTGTGCTTAAATTATTAGTTATTTATTGATAAAAAGGTTTAAAGGTAAATAAAATTAACAAAACAATTGCATTAAAAATTTGAAAAAATATTATCAAAATGAAATGGAATAAGCTTTCTGGACAAAAAAAGAGTTGAATAAAAATAATAATAATTTTAGGCCTTCGGGTCATTTTGACCCATGAGGGAAGGATTTGTTACAAAGTGAGAGAGAAGGATGAGGGTTTTAATGTATAGAAAGTTCAAAAGAACAGCATTTATTTGAAATATAAATCTTTTGTAGCATTGTAAATGTCTTTAATGTCACTTTTAATCAAATGAATGCATGATGCAAAAAATCTTACTGACCCAAACTTTTAAACAGCATATATTTAAAGAGTGTATCATGCATGGTTGCATCATCACAGATGTTATTGAAGGCAATTTTGTATGTAGGCAATTCAACTAGATGTACCGCATGGCGGTACAAAATATGACCGCCGCTCAGGCCTGCACTGGCTTTCCACAAAAATAAATGACGTGGAGCAATTTGGCTGTATTGCGTGTTTATGTATATACCTAAAAAAAGTAGTAGTATGTGCATGTCTGTCTGTGTGTGTGTGTATGTGTGTGTGTTTGTGTGTGCGCATGTGTGTTTGTGTGTGTGTGTGTGTCTGTGCATGTGGATTTGTATGTGTGTGTATGGGTGTGTGTCTGTGCGTGTGGATGTCAGTGTGTGTGCATGCTTGCGTTTGTTTGTATTCCTGCATGTGTGTGTGTGACAGTATCATCCTAAACCAGCAACCCTTCGCTCAACAGCACCATCTACAGGCCGATGAGTGTACAGTCACTAAATGTGCACATAAATGAATTTATTTTATACCCCCCCCATGGATGAAATTCTACGAAACTTAGCATACCCCCAGAGGATGTCAAGTTAATCATACACATGAAATATGGTGCAGTTCTGAACATCTCCACTGAAGATAGGGGCGATTAAAGCAGAATAATATTGCATTTTCATTTTTTATGGGAGGGGCGCAAATCACAAATGAGTGATTATGGGCTAGGTTGATGTGGGCCCTTAAGACCAACATACCATAAAAATTTCAACAAACAAAAAACTTTGACAATCCCTATATGACCGCTTTCGCTAGCTACGCTAGCGGCGGTCATAATAAGCAACTCATGTATGATCAACATAGGAATCGTCTTTTGTTCATTACATGGAATAGATTTAGCAAAGTCTCTAACATTGATCGAGTGTCTTTAATTAAGATGCAAAATTTCATAAACCTAATCATAAACTTCTCTGCAGATACTAGCGTTTGATTTCAAACCCCGAGCAGCTATTAGCGACTAATAGCATGCACACACAGGCAAACACATCTGCTTAATTGTACTCAACCTGGAAACATCACCACAATGGTTAGGAAGTACTTAACAGATGCATTTCGTCCAATCAATAACTCTCTAGTGCCTAGATACCCGTAGCTAAACTTCAATACTTAACCTACGACTTGCACGATTAGTGCTGGTTTTATGGATCATTCCAACAAATCAAAATACAAAAATGGTTGGATTTTCATGTTTTAGAGCAGGTTTCCCTGCTTTTCTCATTGCACTTTTTGTGTTGTTTTTAGTTTGGCTTCATAATTTGATTTATTTTTAATAAGCGCCATGCACTAACAGTTCCAATAGTTCTTCCAGCAAGCTTCAGTGCTGGCTGAAGGTTAGGTGTTGAGGTTTATTATGTTCTCCTCAGCCCTCAGCCAAACTACAGTTTTCTGTTATTAAAACGGCAAACTCAAACTCAAGCAAAAAAAAAAAAAAAAAAAAAAAAAATCCAAAACATTTAACGTAGACCACTGCCACACTTACCACCTACTTCCCTCTGTATTTTACTGTCTCCTGGCATGTTCTGACCTTTATCCCAAAAGTGTGTGTGTGTGTGTGCGTGCGTGCGTGAGTGCGTGCGTGCGTGTGTGTGTGTGTGTGTGCGTGTGTGTGTGTGTGTGTGTGTTTTTGAGTGTGGCTGATTGGGAAATAGAGATATTTACCGCATTCCATCTCCCTGCTGTAGCCATGACAACCACTCAGCGGGAAGAGCTGCCTGTCTCACGCAAAAACACACGCACGCACTGACTAACACACCCACATCCACACACACCGCTGCCCCATAACCTGGACATAGAGAGTGGGAGAGAGATGTTTCATAGTTGACAGTAAGGTCTCAAAAAGGTATTGATTACCTCTCACTGTGCAACTGTTATGTTTCCAGCTGCATAACTTAGCACTGTGTACTTATTGTTGCTTTATGCCCCTGTTAATGTTATTAACGGTTTCTATGGACACTTTAACAGATCTGTTGCTGTCGAAAAGCTTTAGCAACACTTTTTCCAGTAGGTGAATTGGCAATGAAGCTTCCTTTAATTGAAGAGTGAGACAGAAGGAGAGTGAGAGAAAGAAGGAAATTATCCTGGAGGGGACCGTTAAGGACTTCTAATGTAAGTCCAGGAACCAAGAGTCTCCACAGGGACAGATCATGACCATTTTCAGAGCTCAAAGGCTGGGGAAAATTTGCAATGCAATGTGTAGAAAATAAGACATGCATTAACTGATAGCGACAAACTTTAGTCGCAATGTTACAGAAGTTGCGGCAGATTTGTTTTCTTCTGCATTGTGATGTATCCGAGTGAAACAGATTATTGAAAAAGTCGATTGTGGAGAGGTGGGGTTTATGCAGACTAAATGATCTGGCATACAACACCAGAGATAAATCTGTCATTTCAACAGAACATTGAGTTATGACATTTGGATTCAAAATTGCAAGGCCAAAAAAAAAAAAATGTAACAAAACATATGCATGATTCATTTACAATAAGATAAATGAGATACATTTACAAAATATGAATTTCCATTTCATGCCAACTTTAAAGGTAAACTCTCTCAATTATTCTTTTTTTCAATTTCAAATTAGCTTTATTAGCATGACAGTGTAGCAAATTTTAGCAATTAACATTAACATATAAATAATTAAAAATCATGCATGCATATAGATAGTATAGTATCTCTTTCACATACATATTTTTGATTAAGTTGTAAGTAACCAATTGTTCAAATAAAGAGATTAAAAGGCATATCGAATGTTCTCAGTTCTCGCGGCTGCCGTCTCGGTCTGTTCCTTCCTCTCTCTATAGCCTCATATATACACAGTGATCACTCAGCCTGTATTTGGTTAGTGTCTTTCTCACTTTGAGTTCTTTCACACAGCTCAAATATTCTGCTGGTTTGTAATCTCTTTTCAGGTGTAAATAGACTTCCATCTTCTTTTTTAATTTAGTGGCATCTTTCCAATAGGAAATGCAATTTTGTTTTTGTAATTGTATAATTTGGTTGGGCCAGATTGTGCTGTGCCGGTTTGGATGTAGTTTCGGCAGCAGCTGTGAATGCGCTCCTGGAACTGCAGGGCTTCAGCCTGGTATTTCAGGTGCTTATAGAATTTCAGAGCTCTTTTTGGATACTGATTTATTAGGGGTATTGTCCTAATTCAGCTCCGCACGAGTCGTTGCTCTGTTTACTTTTAGGATGCGTTTACAAATTTGGGTATGTTTTTGATTTCCTCTTTTTCCCATTTCAAAAATCTTGGATTTTTAGGGGTCCCCATGTCTCACTGCCAATAGTGCAATTGGTTTGATTATTGCTTTTAGGATTTTTAGCCAGATTTGAATTGTATTTTTAATCATGTTGAAGATTCTCATTGATTTTGCTTTCAATTCATTCAGAGCCAGATTGAAGTTTCTTCAAATTGAAACGTATTTTTAGTCCCAGAGGTGTATTCGTGGGTGTGTTGGAGGACTTGGTTTCCTGCTCTGAATGTGTATTTATTTTCCTAAACCTGGATCAATTTTGAAATATCATTAATTTAGTTTTTGCTAGATTAATTTTAATAGCCCACGTTTGACTGAAAGTCTTTATGATGTCAAGGAGCTGTTGTTCATCCCTCTTGTTTTTGACAGAATGACTAAATCATCTACAAAGAGGAGACATTTAATTTCTGATTCAGTCAGTGTTAGGCCGGAGGCAGTCGAATTAGTTAATGCTTTGGTTAATTTGTTTATGTAAATGTTAAATAGAGTGAGGCTCAATGGGCAACCTTGTCTGACTCATTGTTGAGAGAACATTTTAGTTTGTTCCCTATTTTTACAGCACATGCATTGTTTTTATACATTAATTCAAATGTTTCCCCTCCAAACCCATTTTCCAGTAGTTTTGGGAGGAGTCTTCTCAAAGTAGTTTTGGGAGGAGCCTTCTCAAAGTCAACAAAGAAAGCAAAGACTTTTGTTTGGGTGTACATTTATCAATGATATGTGCAAATGTGACATTTCTCCAGGATTGTGGGTTTGAGAAAGTTCTACAGTCTTATATTAATAATCGGACAGAATATTTTCCCCCAGTTTGATTTTGACTCATATGCCTCTGTAATTGTTTGGCTCAAATTGTCTCCTTGTTTAAAGATGGGTGTAATTAGGCCTTGATTCCAGGTGTTGGGAAAACATCCTACACTCAAAACAAGAATTTTGTTCAATATTCCATCAATGCCACATGCCTTGTTGGGTTTTAATGCATGTAGTTTATCTTTTAGCTTATTTACTGTGTTTGGGTAGTTTTATTTTGAGCATGATTTATTCAGTTGTTTTGTACGGATTTTCAAAGTGTGTCCTCCATACGTTCCCATTCTTCCTGCAATTGTTCCAAAAGTTACTGGTATTTATTGATTCCTCCGCATGAAATTACTTCCTTTTTTGCTCTTAGAGTTTGTTTGTACACTTTAAGAGATTCGTAATATTGATGTCAGTTCTTGATTTGAAAGATTTCGTACAGTTGTTCTAATACTTTTAGTATAATCATCAATACACTATAATGGCAATTGTAACTAGTTTACGGTTTCGCGAATTGGTGGCGAACCAATGAGGGGTAAGTTTAGTTTTATAAGGTTAGTTTCAGTTGTCTTCTCTAAAAACTGTATGTTTTGTACAAATTCATATAAAATAACCAACTCGTAATCACCAACGTGTGACCAACGTGTGATTATGGTTGACTTAAACCTGTACTGTTGCTGAAAATTAATATGTAGGGGAGCGTGGGGCACAACCCAACACATTTTGGTTTTGGCTCAATTATGGTCTGGCGCAACAGTACATGATTGTTGGCCTAATCGCGGCCTCGATATCTTGTTCTTTCTTCCGCATGCCAAGCTCAGGGCTCCGTACTTTTGCAATTGGATCGAATTCTAACCCTACTGAGCTCACCACTACCTGAACAGGAATTGCAATAGCTTCTGCAGGGTCAGAGTAGAGAAGACTGCTTTCCCAACGGATAAAAAGATAAGAAACAGAGATTTCACTCTTGACTGAATGAGGGGATGGTCTTATGAACTCAACCCTGACAGAAAACCTCTGACAGAAATCTACAGCCGACAGTCATGCTCCTCTCTCACTAAATAAATGCACACTGATGATTACTTTCATCCATATAGTACTTTGAGTGTGGGAGTGATTACTAAAACATAAAAAGGCTGATTTAAAATTGAAAGCCCTGAAAATAGTGTTTAGATGTGTGCGTGTGTGTATGTGTGTGTGTGTGTGTATGTGGGAGGGGTTGCAGGGCTCTGTCAGAACTTCTCTTCCGCAGGCTGTCATGATCAAAGAGCTGTTGGACCCCCTATCAGACTCACACCTCATGCTCACGCATACACATAAAATGCCATTCACATCGCACTACACACACACACATACTACCGTACACAATTTACCCAGCCATCCATATCACTACAGAGCTCTTCACTTAAAATTGCGTAAATAAATCACATCACAGTCACTAATTAAAGTGTGTGCGTGTGAGTATGTTGTGTATTCGTGTGCGGTTGTGTTCTCATTTGCACTGGTCTAGCTGCTGATTCAGTGGTTCTAAAACTGTTAGTAGCTGCTTATTTCAGCTGTGCGTGTGTTTGTGTGTTTGTGCTTGAGCGAGTGTGTTTCAGGTGCCATGCGTGTCTGTTCCCCGGTGTGTGCGAGCATGTGTGCCCATGTGTGGCGGGCTGTTCTTTGTTAGGTAAATCCCAGTTGATTATGCAGTTCATTGTGTGGTTGTGCTGGTGCGGCGTCCAGAGAGCTGAGCGTGGAATTCTGACGGGGAGCCTCGCTGCAGACCAGATGACTCTCATGATTTTCCTGTCCCTCTTTTTGTTCCAACGGCCGACGCTGCTGTTCGCACAATCCCTCCGTCTAATCGCACATGCAGGTGTGTCCAACTTTCAGCTGTGAAACTCAGGTAGTGTTTTTCACAAGAGAAACCACAGTCCTCTGCCTTGTAAACCGACCGACAGGATACCAAATTACTGATTAGCATTCTTGTAAATACGGCTATTACCAATCCTTGTCCTTCCACGCAATTGCATCCATTTGCATTTCTTCAGGATTGTTTGAACACTTACAAATGTTTCAAACACCTGCATTCTCTGGCTGAATGAATTCACGGTCCTTCAAGCAAGCAAACTCTTAAACTATTCTCACCATAATCTTGAAGAGATGCACAATTGTGTCTCGGCTCTTTTATCCATATTACTGATGGCAGAGTGTCTCTTGGGTGGATCAGTGCTTGTGATATTTCACATAGATCTCACAGATCACCTGCTGTTTATTTTAAAATAAATAAATAAGTCTAAAAAATGGCAACTTTTTTCTCGTAATTGTGACTTTATATCTCACAATTGTGATATAGTATCTCGTAATTGTGATTTTTATACCTCACAATTTGACTTTACGGCGTGTCTATTTCAAAATCCATATTTCAGAATGCACAATTACCTGTTACATTTTTTATGAGGCATTGGAATTTGATAGCAAATTGAATGTTACTAGCACAAATTATACATTTACTCCTAGTCCTGTTTATTTTTCTACACCTGCTCCAAGTTCTAACCTCATCAGAATTATCCTAAAGTATGAAGATTTGTTGTTCTTTTGGCATTATGATAAAAAAAGAGTCACATTTATACATATTACAGGGCTTTTTGATAGCTGATAATGATGAATGGATTTGAATCTGTATGAAACACATTAGACCAACAATTTTCCTCTAATGTTGATCCAACATAGCCATAGTTGTCTGAACAAAGAGCTTCATATTGGAGAATGTTTCTGATTTGTTTAGGGTTTATGAGCTCCCAGCGTGCATTGCATTATGAATAAATTATGCAGTTACTGTAATAATTATTTTCGCTGTTTGTAGACTTTATTTATGCTGTTGTTATTTTTGTTGCCACCATTTAGTGTTTTTTTCATGTGTGGTGATTATAGGAAAAGGGATAGTTCACCCCAAATTGAAAATTCTGTCATTTACTCACACTATTTTGAGAAATATCTTTTTTTCTGTCTGTACAGTGGAAGTCAATGGGCACCAAAACTGTTTTGGTTACCAACATTCTATATCTTCTTTTGTGTTCTGCAGAAGAAAGAAATGGTAAGAATGACAGAATTTTTTCCCCTCAATATGTTTTCTTCATAGGAAAAGATTCTAGAGTTTACTTCATTCAAGCATCATATAAAACATAGGCTATCTAACAGCCTAATTATTTTAAAAAAATGTCAATTGGTCATACAAATAATATACTAAATAAATTCAATTAAATTTAAAAGTTATACTTCCTTAGGATTCATAAAATTCCTAATGGAAGATGCATGTTACCTTGTTTTACTGAACTCTTAATTTATTTTTTAGTCTGGCACGCAAGCGCAGGTTTTGTGTGCCCTCTAAGACCACAAGACCACTCGCTTCAAAAAAGCATCAGGTTTATCCCAGTTGGCAGTGGAATTACAAGGCAGCCTCTTCCTGCCTATGTGCCAACATAATTATTTTTTTCTACAGGCACAATGCAAAACAACAAAAACAACATGCAGCCGATGGAAGAAGAGTGACATCATTTGACATTTGCCTCGAATGGCTAGGCCATCGCCTGAAGAAAAGAAACCCTCTGCCTCCAAAAAATGCCTTCGACCCCATCTTTCCATCCCTCTCCCTCTCTGTTCCACCGTGATGTGCCCCGCTTGGCTCAGGGGAGACAGCAGTGGAGGGGCAAGAGGAGAGAGGGCGCGAGGAAACACTGTGGAATGTGCTAGAGAAAAGAAGGGGGGCAGTCAACCCTCCAAATGGCTGTGGAAGGTTTTTTTTTTCTTCTCCTCTCACTAGACACTTGGAGCTGTCTTTTGTCTCAAGGGTCTGAGTCTACACTACAGTGTTGTTAGGACAACCAACATGCCAGACCAAGTGTAAAAAGGGGAACCACACACACATAGATTGGAGAGAGCAAAGAGGGAGGAAGAGAGACAGAGCAAGTGCAGGATGTCCTGTTGAGGTGTTCATAGAATGAAGGGGCACGATTAAGGAAGAGTAGCCTAGCCACACACACATACACACATATTGTACTGCTCCCACTCCCAATGTCTCTCCTGTACTATTAGAGGCAGAAAGAAACTGCTTTCTGGCGGTATTTGAAAAGAGGGTTAAAAAAGGCCCTATTCAGCGGCCGCAGCCCTTTATTAACGCGCGCTTCTCTAACAGATGAGGGGGGAAAATCCCCCGCGCGCACACGGAGGTTGGTCTCGTGCTCAGGTATGATGTCCTTTCTGTTCTCGCTGCTCGCCTGCCATTGGTCGTCCGGGCTACAGGGGAGGGGGTTTGTCCGCTCCCCCACCCCTCCTCGCGGCGGCCCCCTCGCCTCTGTCTGCGCGAGAGTGAATGGTGGAGCGCACATCTGCACAACGCTGCTCAAACTCCGACCGGTTGACTGACTGACTGACGCTGCTGTGCCCCGTGAAACCGGGACTCTGATTGGGCGAGGCGACATCCACCTGCTGGCTCAGAGTCGCTAATACCGATACCTATTCATGATCATCCGAATGAGGCACTGGAGCTGGAAACACGGGCATTTGGGTCGGGAGGACGTGTTCCGATCCATGCTTTGGAATGAGGAATGCCGTTCCGCTAACTTTTCACCTCAGCCGCTGCCATATCGCAGACTTCTCCCCCTCCGGAGTCTGGAGCAGCCGGACAGACTTTAACCGTTCATCATCTCCCTCCTGTCAGACTGCTGCGCCATGGCTCCTCTCATCCGGTCACTGATATTATCGATCAAGGGCTATTCTGTCTATCTCTGTCTGACTCACTTATCTCTTACAGGGCAAAACTCGTGTCAAATGAGTCTACGTCGAACTGTTAAAACAGAAAAGAAGGTATAGTATGACACGCAATTTTAACATTCATGCCGTAACTAGTTTTTATTTTTATATTGTTGATAAAAAAATAAAAAATAAAAATGTAGGAATCCATAAAAGTCAGAAGCCTATAGGCTACTGTCTTCTATTAAATACGACCAATTCCACATTTCATTATAGGCTACAGTAGCCTTCATATTCCGATGCTATGCAATCTATTAAATTGGTCTCTGTAGTAATTAGGCTACTCCTTTGGTATTAGTCATTATCCAAATAGTGACAAGTAGGCTACTATTCCATTGTCATTTGTAATTGAAACCTATGAGGAGCTGTGGTTCATATAGCTATCAACTATTCTTTTCCAACTAGTATTTCAACTAATGATTGTACATATTCCAGTCTTAATAGTTTTACCTATTCATTATATTCTAGTAGCCTAGTTATTTTTTTTAGTTAATACTATCCCTACCTATTCTAGTTTTTCAAGAACCTAATACACCATTAGTAGCCTATTACCTATGAGACAATAGTGTCTATCCCAGTTATTACAAGTAGTAGCATTTTAGTCTTGCTAGTAATGTTTTATTAATTACATCTAAAGTCGATTAGTTTCAGTAATAATATTTAATTAGGAAAAATAATTGTAACTAGTGTGGTAAAAAATAAAATAAAATAAAAAATCATGAATAAATGTTAATTTAGCCTACCAGTATGTAGTGAACTGGAATGTTGCAAGGATGTCACACGGACGTTTCCAGTCGTTTCATCATCATGTGTGTTGGTCATCCTAATGTCATGTATGACGGGTGGCGATTTGCGCTGCTAGTTTTTACGCACCGAACTGCAAGTCAGCCGCTGGAGAACATTGCTCGACCTTCACCACGATGTGTAGTTTTGCTTAACCTGTCTTGTATTTAATCTATTTTACAAGTTTTTTTTTTTTTTATGCAGAGACTCTCGTCGGTTTGTACTCCTCCTGTTGCGCGTGCACGGATGGAGGGAAAATACTCGCTTTCACGTTTTTTACTCTCAGACACCGCAATGGCTGGACAACAGGTGCATGTGTCGGAGACCCGTGTCATAAAAATGTGTCTACTGATGCCATCGACCTGAAAATGCATCGGTTTTGCTACAGTAAGGGGAATGTGAATTTTATTCACAAAAAAATGCGGTTTCTTCTCACACTTTGTCGTTGACATTTTAGCTCCAGCGGGTAAAATCTAGCGCTATTTTTTTTAAGTTTAGGGATATGACGTTATTTTTGTCAATGTTATATCGGAAAGATTGTCCTGTAATGGTCACAACGGTAGTGGTGACGACTATTGCAGTGCGATATAAGAGCACGGCAAACTTGTAATACCGGACATGTCCACTGGATGTCGCGCTACACCATAAAACTAAGGAATCGCGTTTTCTGTGTGCTGGCATAAAGATTAGATGGAATTATTGTGTGTAAATGTTTGAAAGAGATCTCTATCGTTGCTCTTTGCCCCGTATGGCTTTTTATTCCTATCTGAGAGTGCTCAGGACTCATATAGGGATGGAAGCCATGCAGGGCTGGGGGACTGTGTCGTCATAGAGACTTGGTGCCAAACACCACTCTTTCTATGCCAATCATGTGACACATACACCTGTCCTGGCATCGGTCCCGGCACAGATGCCCATTGAGTCTGGCTGGCTGCAGGGAGAATATCTGATTCTGCTCTGCCAATCAAGTACACAGACGGTTCTCTGAAGTCTCTTTCTCTCTCTCTCTCTCTCTCTCTCTCTCTCTCTCTCACACACACACACACACACACTGGCTGGACATCTGCTGCCAAGTGATGCTAAAACAGCTGTTCATTTGCATCAGGTACACACACACACACACACACACACACACACACACACAGACACAAAGTCAGGCCCAAATGTTAATGAACTTGACTGAATGAGGTTAATGTCCTATATAATACAAACTGCAGCAATTTTGAATATAAATAAACAGAATTGCATACAATTAACACTTCTTGTCTGTTCTATGGCAAGCTAATATCACACCGCATCATAAATATGATCATCTCTTTGATACCTGTGTTTAACAGCACTCACTGATTAGTGTTTATCACAGCTCAAATTTTCCCAAGCTTAATGGAAAACCTTCAAATAATAAAATAATAACTGTACAGTTGTCTATGTGTGTTCATTTATTGATCTATAAAACATAAAATGGGATTGTGTTGTTAAAAAACACTATCCTAGTGGGTTTATATGGTCAGGACCATATAAATCATCATTATCAAGCTAGATATTTATGCTATGGTGATTAAAGGGATAGTTCACCCCATAATGAAAATCCCTCAAGTTGTTCCAAACCTGTATGAATTTCTTTCTTCTGCTGAAAACAAAAGAAGATATTTTGACTATTGTCTTCCATAGTATGGGGAAAAAAAATACTGTGCAAGTCAATGGGATCTATCAACTGTTTGGTTACCGACATTCTTCAAAATATCTTCTTTTGTGTTCAGCAGAAGAAAGAAATTCATACAGGTTTGGAACAACTTGAGGGTGAGTAAATGATGACAGAACCTTCGTTTTTGGGCGAACTAACCTTTGAACACCTTGACAACAATAAAAGAAGTCTGTGCAACATCCCCTCCTAGCGTTTAAATCATCACATTGCAATTATACAACGTTAGTAAGAGGCGGATGTGACGTTTTTTCGGATCTCCTGCAAGCAAAGTGCATGCTTTCGGTGTTATGAAAGGTGGGGAAGGGATTGTGTTGGGTAACAGTGGTCTTCAGGTTACATTACACAAGACGTTGACGTGTAATGCAAGTCTATCACTCTTTCTCTGAATGCATCAGAGTTAATTTCTCCTGAAACAGTCCGCGATCTCACAGAAACAGCAAATGGCAAAAAGAAAAGAGACACTGCAGAAAACGGACACAAAGAAACCGAAGCAGATTGCAAAGAAAAAACCGGCATCCAAAACCCCCAAAAACAAAGGTATCTACGCTCCATAAAAATGTACTTTGTCTCTCTGATGCTCAGATTTAGAATAATATGAATATGAATGAACAGTAATAGTTTGAATTTAGTGCACGGTTGATGCAGACAGCTGCAGTATGCAGGTGTGCAGTCACTTTCGCTCGACTTCTCTTGCGGTACGTGCTTGTTTTTAACGGATGCATTTCAAATGAAGCCCTTCTTCTTGTCAGTTCAATGAATGAATGTCATCAATAAATTAGTGTGGGCGTGTCTAGCGTACATATTTGGGATCATGTGTGTTTTGGGTGCTTTAGGGTCAATTTTAAAGGGATAGTCCTCCCAAAAATGGAAATTCTGTCATTATTTACTTACCCTTATGTTGTTCCAAACATGTATGAGTTTATTTCATTTTCTTCATTTTTGGGTGGACTATCCCTTTAATACTCTGACCCAGGGATCTTCAGACATTTTATTTAGACAGTATATAGAATTCTGTATAAAACAACAACAGCATTTTAGACTAAAATACACATTTAAGTAATAAAATGGAGACTGAAATGTCAATCAAGTATGTCCAGCATTGACTGATGAGGTAATACATGTTTTCTGCTCTCTAGTACATCTTTGTTCTGCTGTCATCCACGTTCTGCTTGTCTGTTTCAGAAAATGGTATTGTGGACAAAAACAACCGCAAAAACTCCAGGGTGACGTCCCGTGTGTCCAAAAAGGTCAAAGATGCCTCTGACGAGAGGACGAGCAAGTATTTCCGGGACGGCGAAGTTAAAACTGAAGAGCCAGAGGACATGAGTGACAACAGTGAGGAGATGAGCCCATCAAAACAAGTGAAAGAAGAAGAAGAGAGTGAAGATGAGGAGGACTGGGAGGAAGTGGAAGGTACATAGTCTCATTTTGTGAATTATTGATATTTGTTTAGACTGTATATGTTTATGCATTGCAATATCATTAAGTAAGTGTTCTAAGCTGGTGTGTTTTTCAGCACTCATACACATTGATGTTACCCTGTTTTTAACTGTGCTTTCACAGAGATGGCAGAACCGCTGGGTCCTGTGGACTCGACAGAACTAGCAGAACTGTCAAAACCTGTGGAGATCGAGATCGAGACTCCAGACATGGCTCGCAAGAGGCAGAGGAAGTGAGTATGTGTGTGAGAGAGAGAGAGAGAGAGAGAGAGAGAGAGAGAGATTTAATAAGTGTCAGATTGCTAAGTGATGAAATTCTTTAGTGTGGTAAATGTCCACAAGAGAGTTGCAATCAAAAGGAGCTGTGAGGGTTAGAAATATTAAAAGGAAAATTGTAACACCATGACAACTGTTTCCAGGGAGAAAAGGAAAGCAGAGTTTGAAACTTATCTGCGTCGAACGATAAAACGATTTAACAAGGAGCTGCTGGTGGATACTCACAAGGTATGTGTGTTTATGTCTGGGGTTTTTTGTTTGTTTTTTAACTAAACATACACATACTAACATGTTTGAAAGCCTTGAGGGCCTGATATACTCACAGCGAAGTTCTTCGTTTTGGGGTAAAAAGAAGTTCAAAATACGGGAACAGTCGTATACTGTTAGCGAACATCCAACGTCACCCTTTAAAGGTGCTCTAAGCGATGTCACACGTTTTTTAGGCTGAAACGTTTTTTGTCACATACAGCAAACATCTCCTCACTATCCGCTAGCTGCCTGTCCCCTGAACACACTGTAAAAAAATGGGGTCTCTGTAGACAGCCCAGGCTCCACAAACGGCAACAAAAACAAACTGGCCCAACCTGGACCTCGAAACATAACAGACAGTGTTCCAGCCAATAACGGGATGAGGAGGAGGGAGGGTCGAGCTAGCCTCTGTTTTGTTTGACAATACTTCGAACGTCAACAAGAAGTGACGTCACCCAACATCGCTTAGAGCACCTTTAATTGAATTTGTTAATATGTGCAGCACGTTTCCCTTTCAATAACAAAATAAACACCACAAAAATTTCAGCGATAAGAAAACAGTAGTTCTGAAAGCATCTGATCATAGGCGATGTGGATGTTTGCACAAGCTCTCCAATTCGGCACTCCAGTAAAGTCAAGCCACGTTTATTTATATACCCCTTTATACAATAGATTGTTCAAAAGGAAGCATCTTTACAGTATTAAACATGAAAAAACAGTGTCAGTGTCTCAGTTAGAAATACAACTTCATTTTCTATTATAAAGCGGCTCTCCAGTGTGTTCATGTTTTACTTGCTGACGTCTGACCTCGGCGAACTGAACAGAAGAAATGAACCGGAGAAGATTTCCATGTGAAAGAAGGTGGAGCCTCAGAACACACCTACCTATTACATAGACCAGTGGTAGTTCAATGGTGTTTACCAGCTAGAAAAACTTTTCTGGAAAGTTCGCTTTGGCAAACTGTTTCAAACTCACGAAACGAGAACAAAACGAACTTCTTTTTGGCCTGATGTTGTTCGAAATGACATCACACCAGTTCGTTCTTCAAATTCGCTTGAAGTATATCGGGCCCTTTATGCTCATCAAGGTCATCATTTATTTCAAATATTTAAAAGAAATCAGTAAAATAGTAATATTGTGAAACATTGTGAGGGAGGGGGTGAAATAAAATTACTTTACATATAAATAAACTATTTTTATTATTGAATAATTTATTTATTAAATCATAAATTATTAGGTAATCTAAGCATCATTGTGTTTTTTTAAATCATAATTTTCTGACAGTTAAAACAAAAATCAGGCTTGTGTATTTATAATATGATTTATTTGTGTATTGTATTTTTCATATATTTAGCATAGTAAAGCAAAACTACAGCGCTGCCAGTAGAAGACTATTTTATGGAACTGTCAACACTGGAAACTCCCACGGCATGTCTTCAGTTGACAAACAACCCATTCATATGTAAACCTATATGTTATTAAATTGTATATAAAATTATTGTATTTACTAGTTTCGTGCTTGGACAGGGCTCTACAGTGTCAGTGCGCCCATTTCACTCGCACATTCACTCGTAAATATTTCGGCGTGCGAACGTGAAAAAATATTTGGGCGCACTCGTGCGAGTGACACAACATTTACATACATCATCATGAGGACTGAGGAGGGGCAGAGTAGGACACTATATTACCGGGAGATCAGTCATTTAGGCCTAAATCTTCAGTAGCTAGTCTGTAGCCTCATAAAAAAAAACTACAGTGCCCACACACGAACTATTTTAGGGCCCTATAATTTCCGCAATCGCGGACGGAATCGCGGAATTGGCAAATTAACGCGGAATCTAGTGTCAACGCGGAATTTTACATATTTGGAATAAAATTCTGTTTTTGTGTGGGAGAAAAACGTATGTCTGAGGAAAATCGCATATTACTGAAAGAACGAGCAGAGAGAGGCCCGGTCGCGCGCGCGTCTTCAAACTGTCTTGCTCTCTCTCACTCCCTCGCGCTTATTAATCTAAATCAATTGAGAATTGACACAATGGTAAAAGATCGGAAGAACGAGGTTTCACGTGGAGCATTCGGATATTTTTTTCCTGAATTAGGCTACCGCTGTGTGTGAATTGTGCAGAAAAAAAAAAAACTTTTTTACCTTTCCTTCTTCTCTGAAAAGCGTTCCGCCCATTCAGCTGACATAAAAAACACTTTCAATAAACTAAACTAAACCTATCCAATGATGAAATGTTTTCTGTGTTGACAAATCTTGTGCGATGTACTAAAACTGCCGGGATAATCACACAATGCGTACAAGTCTGCTAATGATACGTCCGATTCGCGAACTAATGACTCATTTGAACCGATTCACTTTAATGAATGGTTAAAACAACTGATCTGTCCAACACTGAATCGGTTCGGTGTATAACAAAATCGGTAACACTTTACAATAAGGTTCCATTTATTAAACTCTAGTTAACTAGATCAGTTAACATTAACTATTAATAAACTGCACTTCTACAGCATTTATTAATCTTTATTAATGTTAATTTCACCATTTAGTAGCCTACATTATTTAAATGAAAAGTTGTATTTGTTAACATTAGTTAGCTTAATGCACTGTTGTGAAGTAACATTAAAAATACAGGGTTAGGGTTAACTAAGATTAACAAAGATGAATAAATACAGTAACAAATGTATTGCTCGTGGTTCATGTTAGTTAGCCTAATACATTCACTAATGTAAACAAACCAAACCACATTTAACATCTCTTAAAATGAGAATTTTGTTTGTTACCTCAATAAATTTAGGGTCATTCCTATTTTATTTGTGTACATTTTAATCATTAACATTAAAAACACTCTTTTTACGACTAAAATTACAGTAAAGGGTAAAAAAAACTGAATTCCCAAAAATTAAAATGGAAAAAACGGAATTTGCAAAAATTAAAACGGAAAAAAACGGAATTTGTGAGTTGTTGCCCTGCATCATGTTTATCACCAATCATCTGTGTGAACTGTAAAATGAACTACATAGGTCTGAGGAGGGGGCGGGTGCATTAAATGTGTTAAATTAATTCTTATTTTTCCATTAGTAATTAAAGGTATAGTGGAGGATTTTCCCAAATTTTAGAAAAGAACCGCCCTCTCCACTTTTTGAAAAAATGCACATGCGCAACACTCTACCTGCTCCCGAGAGGGAACGCCTATTAAACGTGTGCACGAGAGAGCATGCACGAGCCTAGTTCTCCTCGTGCACGCTCTGTTTACAAGTTGCTGTCGGTGCGTGACTTGTACCAGGGCTAGCATCGCTAATCATAGCTTACATTAACTTTTACTAGCAGTGATTTTAAATGGATTTCTCCAAATAGCATGCCAAACTTTACCTGTCGAGTAGAAACTTCGCGACTGAGGCAGCAGTGGGAAGCCCAACCTGTGCTTTTAGCGCACGCCAGCGTGTGAAATATTCTCCCAAAAACACTCTGGTCTTGTTTCTTTCTTCAGAGGCCTTTCTCTTCTTGTCATACAATTCGTAGACACTTTTTCTCTTGCGACCCTCAGACATTTTGAAAAAACCCGGTGAGAACGGCGAGCTTCAATGAATGGCTGAAACCGTAGCTCACCACACATATACACCTGAAAGTGCGCATGCGCAGAAAGCGAAAACTACCTAGGGACGAGCACGTACGACGGCCTTACGTAAACATATCCCCAGAATGATTGACAACTAGGAGGACCAATAGTCTTGATGATCCACCCGGAAAAAGAAAATCCTCCACTATACCTTTAATTTAATTAACGTGTTAAATCGTCATCCCTATATACGATATAATATAATATGTTTATAGCAATAAAATGCAGTAGTAATGTACAATATGAACTCACTTTATTATTATTTTGGCTTTTTTACTTACTTGTATTGTGCTGGTATATGATTTGATTTCTTATTTACTCTATCTAACAGGTTCATTTGCTTTGCCTATTGGCTGGTGGTTTGTTTCGAAACAGACTCATCTGTGAGCCTGACCTGTTGGCTATTGCGTTGTCATTACTGCCTACCCACTTTACCACAGTTGCTATAAAACGCATAAACACTGGCTTCCTGGAGGGGCTTCTCAAATGGTAAGCCTGATTTGCCTTCTTGGGGGAGTTTTACACTCGGTCACTTAAAGGCATATTCCACCCCAAAATTAAAATATCATAATTTACTCGCCCTCATTTAACTCCAAACTTGTATGACTTTCTTTCTTTTGTTGAACACATTATAGCTATCCAATCATGAAAAGATGATAAGTAAATGCCCTCCAAAATGCTTTTGAGACTGATATAAATCTGATCACTCAAACCGTTTAGAGGTGGTTTGAGATGCAAGTGTAAATGCATCTGGTTGTTGAAGCCACATATGAAAATATTACTCAAAATGTTAAAAAATAAACACGTGAGAGCGTTATAGCCAGAAATGACAGCACTACTGCAACACGTATCGCCGCAGATGAGTAGCTGATTATCTCTTCAGCATGCCAACGTGCAAACTGCTGCAAATGAAACCAAAAGTAAGTTGCAGATGCTTAACACATAATCATCTTCATTAAAAATAGTGAGACTAAAGGATCTTACCAGTGCTGATGCCGCTCTCCTGTTGTGGTCTTTGATCTTGAAATTACCTGATGATAGATAAAACGCTGCTCATATCTGTTGGCCTATGTGGTCAAGAGTAAATGGAACCCTTTTAACAAATCAGATAGCTATCCAGTCAGTAAAAACATTTAAAGTAACTAGGTGTAAACAGGCCCTTAAATAATCAGATTGTTCTCTGATCTGATATAGACAATTTACATTTAGCCAGGAAAATGTGCCTCTGCAAAAGACACAAATTCCTATGGTGTATGCAAATATTAGATTGATAATCTCCGATTGTGTTTTATGTAACTGAATCATTTTTGTGGTGTGACCCTCCCTTCCAAGGTTTCAAGTGACGTTTACATTAAACCCCGCCTTACCTGAGGAGAAGGGAGTGGAGTTGAGGACGGTGCTGGAAAAACGAATGGGCTGTTTATCTGCAAGGGACCACGAGGAGATGACCTACGTGAGAGAGATCTTACTTTCCTTGACCTCATAGTGGATGAATTATGCATAAATCATCTATATAAGTAATGTAACTGGTATCTTAATAAGATACAAGCTACATTACTGATCAAAAGCTTGGGGTTGGTCAGAATTTTTTAATGTTTTTGAAAGAAGTCTGTTATGCTCAACAAGGCTGCATTTAATTGATCAAAAATAGAGTAGAAACAATAATATTGTGAAATATTATTACAATTTAAAATAACAGTTGTCTATTTGAATTTATTTTAAGATTTCATTTAATCCTCTGAATGTTTACTCCGGTCTTCAGTCACGTGATCTTTCAGAAATCATTCTTATATGCTGATTTTAAGCTCAAGAAACATTTCTTATTATTATCATTTATCAATGTTGAAAACAGTTGTGCTGCTCTATATTTTTGCTGAATAAAAGTTTAAAATCTTTTAAAACAATCTTGCTGACCCCAAACTTTGAGTGGTAGTGTATTGATGGTTAGCTGAGTTTGGTTCTGACCTGTGATGTCACTTTCTGCAGCTGTTCTTATTGGTCCTGCGGTCATTGCGACTCTTCTGTCGCTTGGTGCTGTCTTTACAACCTCTTCCTCTGAAGCCACCACCTGCTACCAAGGTGATTTTTTTGGGGATTCTCACTGTGTTTCTTTTGCTTGTGAAAATTCTTTCTTTGTTTTTTAATGGACTGAGCTTTTTTTTTTTCTTGCTTTTAGAACAAGACCACACCTACCAAGAGCTCTCCAGAGAAAGATCAATCAGAGAAGCCCTCCCCAAAGCCTAAGATATCCCCTGGATCCAAACGCCCATCATCATCATCATCAGTAAAAGAGGAAAGAGGTGGAAAGAGAAAGAAAAAGAAAGAGGATGGAGGAGAGAAAGAGGCAGCAGGGGGCCTGAAACCCAAAAACAGCAGAAGAAGAAGTGTAGCTTCAAAAGTGTCATACAAAGAAGCCAGCAGCGAGGAGGAGGAACAGAGTGAAGAGGAGTTTAAGCCAGCCAATGAGGATGACAGTGAAGACTCTGACGGGCCCATTAAAGTATGCAGAAAGTCAAAGTTGAAAGGCAAAGGTGGGGCTCCTCGGAGTTCGAACAAGGTCAAACAGGAGGAGAGAAGTGAAGAGGAAGAGGAGGAAGAGGAGGAGGAGGAGGAGGAGGAGGAGAAAGAGAGAAAGAAACAAAGACGTAAAAGAAAAGAGGGGAAAGGGGCGGATGAGTGGTTGGAGGTTTATTTGGAAAGCACCGGGAGGTGGGTGTGTGTTGATGTGGACCAAGGAGTCGGCCAACCGCAGCTCTGCTCCGATCAGGCGACTCATCCGATCACTTATGTGGTGGGCGTGGATGACGAGGGCTACCTGAAAGATCTTAGCAGCAGGTATGACCCCACGTGGCTGACATCATCACGGCGACGGCGCGTCGACTCCGAATGGTGGGAAGAGACTATGGAGCTCTACAAGTCTCCAGATACTGAACGAGGACAGAACGAGGATCAGGAGGTACGTTTGCACTCTCACTTACACTTGTGATCAAAAGCTTGGGGTCTGTGAGTTTTTTTATTTTTATTAATAGTTTTATTCAGTAAGGACTCATTAAATTGATCAAAAGTGAAAGACAATTATAATGTTACAAAGTCTATTGCAAATAAATGCTGTTCTTTTGAACTTTCTAATTATCAAAAAATCCTGAAAAATGTATCACAGTTTCCAAAAATACAAAAATTAAGCAGCACAACTGTTTTCAACGGATAATAATAAGAGATGTTTCTTGAGCAGCAAATCAGCATATTAGAATGATTTCTGAAGGATTATTTGACACTGAAGACTGGAGTGATGATGCTAAAAATTCAGCTTTGCCATCAGTAAATTATATTTTAAAATACTGTATACTCAAATAGAAAACTGTTATTTTAAATTGTAATAATATTTCATAATATTACTGTTTTACTGTATTTTTGATCAAATAAATGCAGCCTTGGTGAGCATAAGACACTTCAAAATCGTACCAACCCCAAACTTTTGTACGGTAGTGTTCACACACTATCTTGCCTACATCACATGTGACGTGCATTAAGATTCACCTGTGCTCCTCATCATCAGATGCAGGCTAAGTTACTGAACAAGCCATTGCCGACATCCATCGCAGAGTTTAAGAACCATCCACTGTACGCGCTTAAGAGGCACCTGCTTAAATACGAGGCCCTCTACCCCTCTACAGCCGCTGTCCTGGGGTACTGCAGAGGAGAACCAGTTTATTCACGGTAAACCCCATATGTTTTGTGTACTACAAGTGAATGTAGGTATCACAACATTGTGATGTACGATATGAAAGATGGATGAATATTCCTTTTGTAAATCTGCATAAAGACATACTGTTTGAATTATCAAATATATTAATACAGATAAACCACACATTTTTTGATGTTATGACAAATAACCAGTATTAACCAAAGATATTGAACCAAATATCTTTTTAAACCAAAGATATTACCCTGATATTAAACCAAAGATAAATAAAGACGGTGTTTATGAATGGGGGAAAATGCATCGTGCAATATGGCTGAATAAGTCCAGCCTTCTAAATAAATGATTTCAATTGGTAAAGTCATTGCATCTCTGCAGCTGCCGTTCGAAGCTCTGGTTGGCTGGTCAAGCCTGAAAAAAAGCTCTTTTAACAATGTTTGAGCATAAGAAACAACATCTATGGGACTGTTTATGTCAGATTTTGTTGCTGATTTGAAATATGTTATTTCAATGCGAGTTCGACAAGCAGTTTTTGAGATTTCAGGATTTCCCCATTCAAGTAGATAGGACTTGGGCTGCGTCCGAAATCGCATACTCTCTTGAATAGGTACTTATTTTGAATAAGTAATTACTTCACGACCACTAAAAAAAGTATGTTCTGTATAGTATGAATGTGTGTAGTATGAATGTAATCCGGACGTACTACATTCGCCATGTTGTCATTATCATGTGACCTACCAACATCAGTTACGTTGCTTCACTGCCATTCACAAATCCTCTCCCTTGGCCTCATGGGATAGTAAAGTGTCCATCGTATGGACACTGGGAATAGTAGGTCATCCGGGTACTTTTTGCCTGCTTTTTAATGAGTACTGTGAATTCAGGCATACTTCTTTTGTCACATACTGGTTTTTGCCTAGTGTATAGTAGGGAAGTATACGATTTCAGAAGTAGCCTTGGTCTTGGATGCCCAAAATAGCTGCCCGGAGACGTTTCAGATATGGCCGCAGATTGAAATGACTTTCATTGAAAGAGACTTTGATTCGATACTGAAACTCTATACTGTTTTCTAAATAAATTAAACAAAAACCTAAAATCTAAAATCAAACATTTTAAATGCTACACGTGAATTTGGGCATCACAACACTATAATGAATGCAAAATAATGGATATTCATTTTGATATTTACTAAAGATTACATTTAACAGTTATTATAATATCTTTCTAGTATTTTTTAAAGATTAAGTCAGTGTTATTTTAGTATTTATACAATATTACAGAGGTATTCATATTTTGAATTGGCTTATATTTCTATTTTACATTTAATATTTTAGTTTTCATTAAAATTTTAGTTTAAGTTTTAGTATTTTATTATTTTTAGTTTGTTTTTCTTCTGATATTCAGGCTTTATTTTAATGACCAAAAACTATTTTTAATAGTTTTAGTTAACAACAACAACAACAACAACACTTTAAGTGAGCATCAGATGATGGCAAAGGTGATCTAAATCTATGGATACATTCTTTTCCATTTTTGTGGATATATTTAAATAGTTTCCCACATCTGAGACATCATATTTCATATGTTACAAAAACTGCCTTTTTCCACCTTAGAAACATTGCTAAGCTACGTAATATGCTATCAGTTTCTGATGCAGAAAAGTTAGTTCATGCATTCATGACCTCGAGACTAGATTACTGTAATGCTTTATTAGCTGGTTGTCCTGCATCCTCAATAAACAAGCTACAGTTAGTCCAAAATGCCGCCGCTAGAGTTCTTACTAGATCAAGAAAATATGATCATATAACACCGATTTTATCATCACTGCATTGGTTACCTATAAAGTTCCGTATTAATTACAAGGTATTGCTACTTACTTATAAAGCCCTAAACGGCTTAGCTCCAGTTTATTTAACGGATCTTCTATCGCACTATAATCCATCGCGCACTTTAAGATCACTAAATTCAAGGCTTTTGGTCATACCTAGGATATCCAGATCCACCAAAGGAGGGAGAGCATTTTCACATTTAGCTCCAAAACTCTGGAATAGCCTTCCTGATAGTGTTCGTTGCTCAGACTCGCTCTCCCAGTTTAAAACTAGCATCTCTTCAGCCAGGCATTCATATAATATTTTTAATCTTACAGTTCAAATTACAATCCGGCCTCTAGTTAATAAACGCCAGAGGAGAACTGGCCCCCGACTGAGCCTGGGTTCTCCTAAGGTTTTTTTTTTCTCCATTGGGTCACCTGATGGAGTTTTAGGACACCATTAGGTCACTTGATGGAGTTTTTCGGTTCCTTGCCACTGTTGCCTTTGGCTTGCTCAGTTGGGGATATTCTGGGGATATTTAATTTGATTTTATCAATCAATAAATTCCACTAGAAACAAACCTTGTTGTATTATTTTAATTTAATACTGTGAAGCTGCTTTGATACAATCTGTATTGTGAAAAGCGCTATACAAATATACTTGACTTGACTTGACACTAGAACAAATAGAAATGCAGGCCATTTGTTAATGGTGTTTATTTATTTTCAGAGACTGTGTGCAGACGCTCCATTCTAGAGATACCTGGTTGAAGGAAGCACGAACAGTTCGACTAGGAGAAGAGCCATACAAGGTCTGTTTTGATCATGATTTAACATGCTTTTTCATACGTATTTAACCTTTGTACAATAAATATGCCATGACTTGTTTTTAATATTAAGTGCTGTCTGTCAGATGGTGGTTGGTTTTTCCAATCGTTCTCGTAAGGCCAGGATGATGTCAGAGCAGAAAGGTGTCAAAGATCTGGCTCTTTTTGGAGTCTGGCAAACTGAAGAGTACCAACCTCCGATCGCCGTTGATGGCAAAGTGGGTTTGAGTTATTTTATTTTTTTTATTAAATTTAAGAACATAATTGCATGAGATATACTGATCTGTTCTTTACTGGAGTTCTAATCTGAATTTGTGTGTTTCAGGTACCACGTAATGAGTTCGGGAATGTGTACATGTTTAAGTCGTGCATGTTACCAGTAGGATGTGTTCACCTGCATTTGCCAAATCTGCACAGAGTGGCTCGAAAACTGAACATAGACTGTGCTACAGCAGTGACGGGTTTTGATTACCATTGTGGATTTGCACATGCAGTGTAAGTTTGTGTGTTTTTGTGTGTTTAACATGTCCTAACCAGGTGCAATACGATAAAAGCGATAAATGTTTTGTCCTATCCAGCCAGCCACAACTGAGTGACAGGACATGTGGACATTTTGTCACTCGCTTGGTTTCTGTTTATGCAGATTCATACTGCGTAGCCCCACCCACTGTGAAATGCGATTGGTCCAAACTCATGCATCACATTACAATTCGTCTACTTAAGCTATAGCCTAAAAATATGTACTCTTTTTGTGAAGAAACAGTACACACTTTTTGAATGTGTAGCAGAAGAGTAGGCAAGTTTTGGGATATACTACCACATCTTTATTGCATCTTTCACAGACCTTGCTGTTGCATAGTTACGTGCATCCTGTCATCGTAAAATGGCCCATCAATCGTTTTGTCACAGTTAAGGTCTTCATATATACATGTCACATTTCAGTTTATTTGATTTACACTACAGGTAGTGCAGGTATAATGTGACTATAGGCCAACCGGCAGTTAGCATCACACTGGTTCCCTCAACAAAAACCCAATAGGATTTTTCAGTAGACTTTTGGATTATCGCAAAAAACAAGATCTGTGATCAACATAAGTTTATGATACTGTCCATTTTGAAGCCTAAATGCAGTCGCCAGAAGTAAAAAGCTAAAGGCTATAAACGAACTGCACGACGGTCCCACAACTTCAATGTCGCCATCAATAAAAATGGCAATAAAAAAAAATTCCACGAAATTTTGAGTTAGAATAGTTTGTAAGAGCACAATTGCATGCGTTACGAGAGTTTACCTGTTCAGCATGATGGCATTTAATCTCCTCGACAGCCTCTGTAGTCCCATTTAGCCACTTGTTAGCAACCGCATTTTCAAGACGAATAACAGCTTAAGTGGGGTAATATTGATGTATTTTATGTCGTAGAATAAAACGTGAAAGTGTCTTGAGCTTGTGTTCACCACAGACCTTATTTCAGCCATTTAACCAAAAACCCATTCAAAAAACCTTCGGGATGATGGAACAGGAAGTGTTAAAATGCTAACTCATACCTGCACCACTTTATTCTTCCTACCATATTGGAGAGAAAAGAAGTAGCATGTTGATCTGCCAAACACATCTTTATAAAAGTTCACAATGTTGTTGCAGATGAAATAATTATTTTTCATCAGGTGAGATTGATTATTAATCACTCAAACCATATTATCTAAACCTTCAGACTCGCACATGTACTGTTTGCAGTGATTATGGGCAATATTAGAGTGTGCATGGATACCTTTGCGATACTCATTTTAACATACTACGATTTGGGACACAAAGTAGGCGAATTGGAACGCAGCACTGATTAGCTGTGACTGTGTATGTTTCACAGCAGTTTCACATTCAGTGTGGAAATGTTTCACACCTGGTTAGGACACACCTGTAAGAAATGGGCAGTTCTTGTTGCATTCATTTCATACATGGTAAAAGAATAAGAATATAATGTGTATACATTTCTGTCTGTATGGAACATGTAGTAAACATGTTTTCTGTACAATCTGTAATTTGACTGGATCAATGTGTTTCAGTAACGATGGCTATATTGTCTGTGAAGAACACGAAGAAATCCTGAAAGCAGCCTGGGAAAATGAGCAAGATATCCAGCAGAAGAAAGATCAAGAGGTGTGTTGATTTCTTGGTCTTTTTCTAGTGTTACAAAAAATGTACCCAACATCTAAAAAAAAAACATTTTAGCTAGGATTCGGAAATAGTTCTTTTGATTTTAATGTGAATGATTTTGTAAATATTATGTTGACATGACTGTTTGAATCTTTTAACAGAAACGTGAGAAGCGTGTAGTGGCTAACTGGACCCTGCTGGTCAAAGGCCTGTTGATAAAAGAGAGGCTGAAGCGTCGCTATGGGCAACAGGGGCTCGTATCGAGGACGGAGCTTATGCAAGGGAAAGAAGGCTTGGCTGAAGGACTGTCCTCCGATGAGGAGGAAGAGGGCAGGGATCAGAAAGCTCCACCCTCTCTGGCTAGTTCATGGCCGCAGAACAGGCTAGAGGAACAAGAGGAAAAGATTGTAAGGCGTGTAACTAAACGAGAGAAACGCGGAGAGCAGAAAAATCTCTTCCCTTTTGAAAAAGTGTGATTAAATCGGCCCTTTATTACTTTTCTTGTCTCCCTTTTAAATGTTTTTTGCATTTATAAGCATATTATATTATCTCTAACTTTGAGCCACTCTCCTCCATTACTCTCCACAATCTTTTATAATCACAGTAAGGTGCATATGCAGGGGATTTTGAAGATCAGTTCAGACTCTACATTTCTTTTTCTATCAGAATACATATTTTTATAGAACATGCTGTTCAAAAACTAAACCATGCAAATAAACAAATAGTGTGTTGCAGCTTTTTGTGTCTGTGAGTGAGTTCCGAACTGGTCTGGGCATTGACTAGACGAGTCTTTCACTCTTTGTAGGTGCCCACCTACTGATCTGGTTGTGCACAGAATAGGACTTTTGGCTGATAATTGGGAAAACAAATTTAATTTGGAAGTCTCTTTCCAAATGGTTACAGTTAATTATATAATTCATATTTTAGCAGCACATTATTTACCATTTTTAAATGAATCTTGCAGACTAATTTAGTGGATACTATTGAATATACATAACACATTAAACACGTCCTGAAATCACAGGACTTTTCTTTCCTGTGTTGCTGTATTTTCAGTTGAAACAGGAAGTTTGACTGAATTCAGATTGCAGAATTGATTTCTGCAATATCTTTATATGGCAGACATAGTATGAGTATAATGGTAGTATGTTATTTGAAATCAGTCAAAGTTCCTGTTTTAAAAGGAAACACAGCAACACAGGAAAGAAAATTCCTGCGATTTCATAACGCCTTTAATAATGAACCATGCCCAACTATCTCTAATGCCACACAAGAGTACCAAGTATATCCCATCATTTTCAAGAACTCCAATGTACGTTAAATTCATAAGATATTACATGTTATATGGTAGTAAATGTAAAGTGTTGCCTTTTTGTTCTCTGTGCTGAGATGAGTATGTGTATTTTGTGAATGTTTGCAACTGCTTTTAATCACTTAATTAGATTAAATTACGATTCTCGGTACTGGCAGGAAATGACTGAGGTGCCCTTGAGCAAGCCACCTAACCTCAAATCTCTCCCCGGGAGCCGCAGTGAATGGCTGCCCACTGCTCCGGTTGTGTGTGTCCACACTTGGCAGTGTGTGTGTGTGTCTTCACTACTCACTGCTCCTAATGTGTGTGCACTAACGTGGATGGGTTAAATGCAGAGGACAAATTCCGAGTATGGATTACCATACTTGGCCTTCACTTCATGTCACTTCACTTCAAAATTAAATGGTGCTGTCTGCTACATATAGGGACTACTAAACAGACATTTTAAACTTCATTTTAAAGTGGAAAATACTGAAAAGTTGTACAAAGATTGCAAGTGTGGGAACTAGGACAAGAGTACCAAGAATATCCCATCATTTTCAAGAACTCCAATGTACGTTAAATTCATAAATTATTTGGTAGTAAATGTAAAGTGTTGCCTTTTTGTTTTCTGTGCTGAGATGATCATGTGTATTTTGTGAATGTTTGCAACTGCTTTTAATCACTTAATTAGATTAAATTGCGATTCTCAGTACTGGCAGGAAATGATGTTGACTTTAAATGCATAAGTTAATGTTGTGAACTACATACGTACAATAGATAACACACGTTCTCTACATATTTCTATAGATTTTATTTATTGTATCTTTACTGTTAACAAAGCAGCTAGGGCTTAAAGCATGTGCTGTTTGCCTTTGCACTTTCAAGCACGTTGCAGATTATAAATCAGGTTTCTTGTTTTGATGACCTACATTTGCATTAGCGCACGCGTATGTGTGTGTTTGACTGCAAGTATGTATGTCAGTTTTGAGTATGTGAGCTCGTGGCCCCTCCCCAGTAACAGGAGCCTGCTCACTGTGGAAAACAGCCTCACTCGAACACGGAAGTGACGCCGCACTAGAATCCCCCCGTACTTCCGATCTTCAGCTCTGCTGAGACTCATCTAAGCGAACGGATCGGCTCTCTGTCCCAATATCTCTCTTCAGCCAGCGTCGAGTGGCGACCCGACACGGTCCGGCAGGTGAGTAAAGTCAGTATGTTGGGTACGACGGGGGGCTTTAAACGATCAGAGCAGCGGCTTTATCGAGCGAACAAAAATGGCCTTGTTTACATACGAATCCCCGAGCTGGAGTGCGCGCTAGCGGATGATTGTGAATAATGCCTTTAAAACGATATTACACGATCTATGCATTCGCTTAAACAAGTTTAATCTGACTATATGCACTTCAAACTGCGGGATGTGTGTATTGAAACTGTAAATATTAAGAAGGACAAAGCGGGAGAAAGGACTCTGCGCATCGATGGGTCTGCTGTATTTATGTGCAGTGCTGATCTAGAGTAGCAACAGCTGGTGCGGCCCGATTCATATGGGGTAAACAAAGCAGAAACCGTACTGTCCGTACCGTGAGTTTGCAGTATTTGCTCACCCCCACCCGACACCTACGCACTTAAACCATGATCCCTAACCCAGCTGAGTGTGATATTATGCGTGCCACCCAGCGCCGCACGCTATTTATAGTCCCGGGTGGAATGTGAGGGATAGACGGTGCCCGAGCGTGTGGGACCGGGCCAGGTCGTCCCATGACTGTGGGGTTCCAACCAATCCGGTACCGGACCGGACAGCTGCAGCCGCTCACCGACCCCGTGCTCACGTTGAGTCGAATGTGCAGTGATTGTTTATTCAGTTGGAATCGGTGACTGTCATCACATCAGCAGGCGCGCGCGCACACGCAGAGCTCTGATCTCTGTGATCATCTGACGCGCGGGCACGCGGCCTGCCCTGCTCCTGCTGTCCGGTTGGACTGTGTCAGTACACCGTGTAATCCGTTAAAACGAAGCACTAAGCCGCTCTGCATGTGAGTTTATGATTGTCTTACCCTCAAAGACATTCTTGGTGACCGTTAATTCGGAGACCAACATCTACAAGTACAACCTTCAGATAGTTTCCAGCTTTCCACGCCATGGTGTGTTGATTGTAAATAATGGAACAGCTCCTTGACCAGTGGTTCAAGCTTAGCGAGTGTCATTGAAATTGAGTACACTTGCAAGGCCACTTTTACCATTTAAATTCTCTCTTGGAAGTAACTACCAATCCAAGTTTGGACACAACTACCCACTAAAAAAAAACACCCATCCCATTCATTTAGAATGATAACTTAAACCTTTAAAGACAGACTTACTACAAGCTTTTTAATCG
Organism: Rutilus rutilus; assembly: GCF_951802725.1. Classification (NCBI taxonomy): domain Eukaryota; kingdom Metazoa; phylum Chordata; class Actinopteri; order Cypriniformes; family Leuciscidae; genus Rutilus; species Rutilus rutilus. The sequence goes on along the minus strand of NC_140232.1, from coordinate 21,576,196 downwards.
AAAGTAGGCTACATACATGCTTTTGATGAAGCTGTTAGTGTGCATTATTTCAACTTATTTAAAAAAAATAATTGTTAAACCTTGGTATTCCTGCTGAAAAACTACATTACCCATGATTCTGCCGAGAATTATCCAGCAATCAGAGATTCACAGCAAGCACCAAAAGAACAAAATATGTATGTCATTAAATCAGGATTTTTAAATGTATGAATATTAAGTTTTATTTGATTGACATTTGCAATGCTTCATGGGATTGCAGTTCTTTTCCTCATTAAAGCGTTACACAGTCTCACATTTGTCTTTTTGTCCAATTTATTGCCTCAGAAAAGTAAAAAAAAAAAATGTTATTCACCTTGTAACTGGTTGGTTTGGTTCATGGCTTATAACTCTAATGAAGACTTTAAATATCCCTATTGGAAAAATACTTCTTGTTCCAAGGCTGCTGAGTGGGCGGCTCAGTGGAATACTTGATTCTGATTAGTCGATTGCTGGATTGAATATCAATTATTCTTATAAATATTTAACAAGTAATTAAACAAGCTTTTAAAATAACTCTAATCAGTATTTCATGTCCATGTATTTACGCAGTTGTATAATAATTATATTATTATCTGTTATTATCGCACCGATAATGTACAGTCAGATGGTCATTATCGCAAAACAAATACCAAAAATACCAGGATTCGGAAATCATTTAAACTCAAATCAATATTTCATGTCACGTCCATTCATATTTTTATGTAGCTGTGTATTAAATGGGGAAAGGTACAGTCAACCAGTCATTTTCACAAAATAAATACCTTTAGGACAATGGCAGACTGTCTGAATAAATAAAAAAAGATAGGTTTGTATAGAGAATCATTGACCATTTAAGCATAAGTTTTTAGACACTATAAGATTGTGAAATTTTTTATATAAATGATAGTTACCAAATAATGTGTTTTTGTTCTCTCTTTCAGTATTTTTTCTCTGTCTGAGCTCATCCCTCTCTCCAGTTCCTCATGAGTGACGGGGAGTGTGATTTCTTTTGCTTTTTTCGGTGCTGCTAAAAGCCACAGGCCCCCCCCCCCCCCGGGATCGGTGGTGCAGTCTGGGGCAGAGAGGAGCAGCTCAGTAGCTGCTGATTAGTGGAGAGCAGCTGTCAGTCAGGGAAAGGTCAGGCCCAGAGGGCTATGTCTGTGGATATGAGTAGCCAAGCCTCAGACAGTAACGAGGAATTCGAAGATGATGAAGACATCGTAGAGGGCGACATCCCTGATTATTATGAAGACCTTGATGACGACGTGGCGGTAGAAGAACCATTTGACCCGGAAAAGTACCAGTTCAATTGCTTGACATACAGAGATAGTCAGAAGGTACTAACTGAGGAAGTCAACAATGTAGCCACTGCCCTGAAGGTGAGTGACAATGTTTAGTAGGATTAGTGTTGTGACTGACAATATTTAGCTGTTTATTTATATCTTCCCAAACTATAAATAAAGACTAATCCTTTCTCTCCCTTTAGGTGTCACCAGCTGTAGCCAAACTGGTCCTTGTACATTTTCACTGGCAAGTGACTCAAATACTCGAAAGGTAATTAAGTACAACAAAGCATGCACTCACAAATATGCACACTTGGGTAGTTGACATGAAAAGTTGATGATAGTGGTGTGATATTCTATACTTCATTTTAATGATTTTTTTATCTAAAAATGATTTTTTTTTTCTCAAAATGATTTAAACAAATGTTTTTCTAATCCTTGTATAATTACTAATGCTATTTTGTGACATCTGAGAGACTACACTACCGTTCAAAAGTTTGGGGGCAGTAAGAGGTTTTTTATTTTATTTTATTTTTTTAGAGGAGGAAGAAGAAATGTAACACTTGACTTTATTTTACAGTGTCCTTGTTACATATGTTACATGTACAGTACTTACTATAGTAATAACAGTAAATTATGGAAAATTAAATGCAACTAACCATAAACCTAATTGTACCCTAACCCTATAGCAAATACATGTTGTTAATTAATATTACTCCGTACTTAAATATATAATTACACTGTAACAATCACACCTTAAACTCTGCATGAAATCAAATTTGACAAATCTTCTTTTTATATGTAATATTGTAGTGTTTATTATAAATGATTTATCTGTGCACTTCATTATTTATTTTTAATTCATGTACCCTTATAATCTTTAATCAAATACATTACCCTTCCCTCCCCCCTCGAAATGACCTCTCTTCTCTTTCGGTCACGTGCCATGGCGAAAGGGTGCGGCCAGAGCCGATGAGGGTGCGGCTATCGGTGTTTGTCTCGTTTCGCGGGAGGCTCATATAAATATGCTCTGATTCCTGCCTGAAAATTTAGCTGCTCGTCCTCGTTCTCGTCGCTGGGCTCCTCAATTAAAAATCCTTCATGGGAGGGTAACGGTGGGGAAGTCCGGTGGAGAGAAATCCTCCACAACTGAATGTAAACCGGCATTCAAATCTGCCTCCATTTTGTTTGCAACGCCCAACCTCCAACGATCCAATCAATTCCCGAAGGACGAAATCAAGCCCCGCCCTACATTTTTTTTTTCACAACAACAAGGAAAAAATGACAATCTCAACTTCCGTTTCATGCCGACTTTAAAATAAAGTGTAGCCGAAGAAATTAATACTTTTAATCAGCAATGACGTATTGAAATTTAAAATTGACAGTAAAGGCAAATGATTTCTATCTTAAATAAATGCTGTTTTTTTTTGTACTTTCTATTTATCAAAGGATCCTGTAAAAATGTATCAGCATATTAAAATGATTTCTTAATAGTCATGTGACACTGAAGACTGGAGTAATGTTGCTGAAAATTCAGCTTTACCATCACCGGAATACATTGCCTTTTAAAATATTAAAAGAGAAAACAATTATTTCAAACTGTAATATTTTACTATATTACTGTTTTTACAGTATTTTTGATTAAATGCTGCCTTTGTGAGCATATGGGACTTAAAAGCATTAAAAAAAATCTTACCATCCGCAAACTTTTGAATGGTATTGTATATGTAATGTCACTGCATGACTAGGTGAACAGGAAAAATACTTTCAGGTCATTTAAAATAGTGAAAATGCAGCTTAATACTGCTAAAATACTCGCTACATTAAAAAAAAATGTATCCTAAAATCTTGACGTTGAAAATAAAGTCTGTCTCAATATTTTTCTTGTGTTTGAAGGTATAAGTCCAACTCTTCGCAGTTGCTCTGTGAAGCCCACACCCAGCCCACAAGCACCTGCAGATCTCTCACTGTGAGTTCCCATAATGTGTCTTTACTCATGACAACTGCCATTTAAAGCTCTGTTTTACATTGTTAACATTTGGTTTCTTACAAAACCCCTTTAAACTTGAGTTCTGAGACAAAAAATGTGCAACTTGAAACCTGTTCTTTGTCAAATTGCAGATTGAATTGAGTATGGTGTGTGTGTGCAGTGTACAGTCATAAAGTTTTTTTTTAAGTGATAATGACCAGCTGTCTGTACTTCATCCCGCTTCTTGCACGGCTTGCCAAATCAGAAATGGGCATGAAATATCGATTCAAGTTGAATTTATTTTATTATATGAGACTGAGATTTGAAATGCAAGAAACCAACACAACTATGGAAAAATGGTTGTCTGGGACAAAAGTTGATTATACTGTTTTCAATCATTACTGCATCTTAGAAGTACTTCCTTCTCTTGACATGTCTGTGTTTTCAGGCTGGGACGTCACTGCAGTGTGGGGTGTGTCTGCAGCTGGTCCGGAGAGACTCTCTCCTCTCTCTACCCTGTCAGCACTCCTTCTGCAAGGCATGCTGGGAGCAGCATTGCACTGTACTTGTCAAAGATGGTGTGGGCGTAGGTGAGTATGCACGTGCACATACACACTTTGAGCACAGTGTGCAGTATGTATTGCTGATTAGAGCGATCTGGTTATCTGATCTCCTCTATGGATTGTGTTTGTCTATAGAGATCTCCTGCATGGCGCAGGAATGCTCTCTTCGCATACCAGAGGATTTTGTTCTTCCTCTGCTGCCCAGCGAGGAACTGAAAGATAAATACAGACGCTACCTCTTCAGGGACTACGTGGAGGTGTGTGTCAGTCTAGGGATGCACTCAATGTGTCCGTACCATATCTGTTATCTGCCAAATTTAGAGATTATTTTCGCCTATTTTTATATCTAGATTACTTTGCTTACATCTCAGTCATCTTTAAGAACATTATATTATTATATTATAGAATTATTATACACTACCAGTCAATAGGGTTTAAAAAAAGAAAAGAAAAGGAAATTAATACTTTTATTCAGCAAGGATAAATTAAATTGATCAAAGACTGAAAATAAAACCTTTTTGTTCTATTTCATTTGAACTTTTCATCAAAGAATCACGGTTTCCATAAAAATATTAAGCAGCACAACTGTTTTCAACATTTATAATAATAATAAAATATTTCTTGAGCCCCAAATCCACATATTAGAATGATTTCTGAAGGATCATGTGACTGAAGACTGGTGTAATGATGCTGAAAATTCAGCTTTACCATAACAGGAGTAATGGTTTTTTTTTTTACATGTTTTTACTTCATTTTTGATCAAATAAATTCAGCCTTGGTGAGCATAAAAGACTTTGTTCAAAAAATCCCTAAGTACAGATCCCAAACGTTTGAACGGTAGTGTGTATTAAATTTGAATGTAAAACATTTAATTTAAACCGACTGATTTTAGTTTTGGGAGTTTATTTTTTTTATTTTATTTTTATATTGGCCATTCAGTGGTTATTAGTACTTAAAAATTCTGTCAGATAGTACTTATTTTGATGACATTTTGAGTTTTATCACATTCTAGAAAGTCACTGATTACTCTTAACCTGCTCATGTTTGTGTCTGCAGAGTCATTTCCAGCTGCAGTTGTGTCCTGGTGCCGACTGTCCGATAGTTATACAGGTGCAGGAACCTCGAGCTCGTAGAGTCCAATGCAGCCGCTGCCAAGAAGTCTTCTGGTATTACACACCATTACACTTGCACACACTCCTCAGTTGCTAGCATAATACATGTGATGTCAGAGTGCACGTGATTGCATGTGCGTTTGGATTGACTGTCTGTCTGGCTTCAGTTTTAAGTGCAGACAGATGTATCACGCCCCCACAGACTGTGCTATCATCCGCAAATGGCTGACGAAATGTGCAGATGACTCTGAGACGGCCAACTACATCAGTGCACACACTAAAGACGTAAGAAAGCACACACAGATACATTTAGGATGGTCAAATGAAGTATATACTGTAGATAGTTAGTTAAGTTTGATAGTTACGATATAATTAATATCATTTTATCCTAATGTTTGGATTTTGTCCACAGTGCCCTAAGTGCAATATCTGCATTGAGAAGAATGGAGGCTGCAACCACATGGTGAATAGTATATTAATTATTTTCCATTACCTGCACACTTTGTAGTGCACTTAATGAAACACCCAGCATGTCAGAGTACTACTTTATTAGTTTGTCAACTTTTTAAAAGAGGTCTCTTATGCTTACCAAGGCTGCATTTATTTGATAAAGTACAGTAAAAACAGTAATATTGTGAAATATTATTACAATTTAAATAGTGATGAAACTGTCACTAACCACAATAGAATTCCTGATTGTTAGTATTACTGTTAAATATTTGTTATTATCATTTAAAACCGTATTTGATTACCGTGATAAAAAAAAACAGTAAATACTGTCCAACGTTAAAGTCAGCATGAAATAGAATCGTGATAGTCTTTTCTTCCCTACTGTGATTTATATCCCAGTGAAACAGCTTCTCGAACAAGAAAAAAAAAGTGTAGGGCGGTACTTTATTTTTTGCCATCAGGAATTGGTTGGATCGTTGTGGTTTGCTATTGCTGTGATGTCATGTCATGTGAGTGACAGGTTGTCCCGTCCTCACACCAGTAAACTTTTTCAGAGAAGAGATGTTGTTACAAGAGGGAGGGGAAGTTATTTTGATTAAAGATTACGAGGGCAGATTCATTTAAAAAAAAAAATAAATAAATAATAATGTGCATGGATGAATTATTTTAAATAAATACTGCAATATTCCATGAAAAGTAAGAATTGTCCATTTGGATTTCCTGGTGCAGCGTAGGTTTTGTTTTGTGTGAAAACATAAACGGCGGAAGGCAGTGAGAGGTTTTACAGCCTTAATATGACGAGTACTGAAATTTATGACTGAATGTATCTCTGAAGGGAACCGACTTCCTTCAGAAAAGTTTTGATGGCATTTACTCTCTCATCTTACCTCCATTTACAGCGGTTACCAGGGAAACATCTCAATTTATGCTGTTCCAGTAGTGCCACCTACTGGCAGAGAGTGGATTTACATTATGATTCAGCCTGTCTGCCCTTTTTGTTTAGAGTAGACCAATGCGAAAATCTGACCTAATTTATATGCAGTTTTGTAAATTTAAACTTCTTGATGGAAAGCGTCTTGATCCAAAAATCTTACCAGTTCGGATGAGGTATTTGAATTATTCATGGAGCAGATAAAATGCCTATAATCATGTAATCAGTATAACCTATATAAAATAATTTCTCATTTGATCCCTTTTCGTAAAAATGGTTTAAATGCTGGAATGTGTAGTTTATCATTTTATAAAACTTTATTTACCATGTAGAGATAGTAGATAACATGGTTTTTGCAAGTCACCCAAGTTCCCAACCAATTTTTTATTATTATTTTTTTTTTCATTTTTAATCCGCCCATTGTTTTTATGAACATTTCTAGCACTTTTTAACAATATCATGAGATTGATAACCGTGATTTTGGTCACTATAATCATATGATGAAGTTTTCTCACCATTTAATCTCTTAATTTGAAATTACAGTTTTCTTTTTCAATATTTATTAAAATTAAAATGAATATTCCTGTGATGGCAAATCTAAATTTTCACCTCTCATTATTCCAGTCTTTAGTGTCACATGATCCTTTAGAAATCATTCTGATTTGATGCCCAAGAAACATTTCTAAGTATTATCAATGTTGAAAACAGTTGTGCTGCTCAATATTTTTGTAGAAACCGCAATCCATTTTTTGGGCTTCTTTGATGAATAGAAGGTTCAAGAAATATATTTTATATCATTTTTTTAGGAACAATGTAAAAGTTTTTGTCATCGCTTATTTAATTGAATGCATCCTTGCTGAACAAAAGTATTATTTCTTTAAAAAAATCGTACTGACACTTTTTGAACAGCAGTGTGTGTTTAGACTGAGAATGTTGATAAAATGGGCATGTTTTTACTTAACATCTTTTTCTCTCTCTTTCTCTTTCCAGCAATGCTCAAAGTGTAAACATGGTATGTTTTACCCAGTGATTTTTAGTTACTTGAAATCCCTTTTGAGTAGTAAAGTGGTCTTGATTTTAATTGCATTGTTTTGGCTGTGTAGATTTCTGCTGGATGTGTCTGGGTGATTGGAAGACTCATGGGAGTGAGTACTACGAGTGCAGTCGCTACAAAGAGAACCCAGACATAGTGAATCAGAGCCAGCAGGCCCAGGCCAGAGAGGCCCTCAAGAAATACCTGTTCTACTTTGAGAGGGTAAGACAAAAAATGATAAATCAAAAATAAATCTCTTTGGGGGAAGAAAAAAAAAAGTCCATTTCTGTGGTGCACATATAGTTGCTGCCTATATAGTGTTCTGTTTCAAAAAGAAAGCTGCCTGTTAGGGAAACAAGAGAGCTCACTAGATTTTGGAACTGAGCTGTTATATCATTGTATTTATATTAGTGCTGTCAAATCGATTAATCTCATCTAACAAAAGTTAGTTTTTGTTTATATAATATATATATGTGTGTGTGTGTGTGTGTGTGTGTGGGTCAATGACGTATAAGGATTTTCAACAGGCCAATTTTAAAATACGAAAATTAACAATATATATTGCAATTGTTCAATCATTACGAATGTTGTGTACATAAAAATTCAAATAAAAAAATTTAATTAAGTGATTTTAGTGTTTTTTCATCTAGATTAATTGTCCATAGGCTTAAAAAATGTCATGTGGGGCGACCGTGATTTATCTTAAAATTAATTAATTTCCTTAACATAAATGTATTTTTTTTTACATGTTCTCAGTAATTAAAGTGTTTAAAAACAGAGTATTTGAATTTCTTTTGAGTTTTTGTATATAATGATCTCATATTTTTGTTCTGCAATTTCAGTCGCCTTCTAAAATGCAGTTAACAGACTTATTTTTCCTGTAAATCGCATAAAACTGATAGAAATGTTTTAAAAATATAATTTACTAAAGCATACTGTATCAGTGATTCATATTTCAGCCACAGAAATAAGATATTTTATTTTAAATTTAATACAGTGATAGCTTTTATTGGTCGCACCACATGATAATTGGTCGCTCCAAATGACACGAAAACCTTATATAGTTAAAAATCTATTTAAAGAGATCAATGAACAATACATTTTATACAAAATGTTTTATTTAAACCAGATTTTATACAAATTTCACAGAATTTTCCTGAACATAAACATTTTATAAACTCACTTTTATAAAAAAAAAATCACTTCACAAGCACCATTTAATTTAACTTGACTTAGAATTTCTTTCTAACAAATAATAATGTTATAGATATAAATTATTTCATAAAAGTATTGTATACAGATAACATTTGGGGTCAATAGTTTTTTAAAAGTAATTAATACTTTATTAATCAAGGACACATTCAGTGTCACATTCAGGCGCAGGCTATAATGTTCCGAAAGATTCTATTTCAAATAATTGCTGTTCTTTTGAACTTTATATTCATCAAATAATCCTGACATATAAAATGTATCACAGTAATCCAAAATGTATCACAGTTTCCCAAAAAAATATGAACATTGATAATAATCAGAAATGTTTCTTGAGCAGCAAATCATTAGTGACCCTGGATCACAAAACCAGTCACAAGTCGCACGGGGTATTTGTGGCAATAGCCAACAATACATTGTATGGGTCAAAATTATTATTATTAATTCCAAAAAATCATTAGGATATTAAATAAAGATCATGTTTTATATTTTGTAAATGTCCTACCATAAATTTATAAACATTTATTTTTGTGAGTGAATATAGCAATATTGCAAACATAAATGGACAACTTTAAAGGCGATTTTCTCAATGTTTCGATTTTGTAGCACCCTCAGAATCTAGATTTTCAGTTGTATCGGCCAAATATTGTTCTATCTTAACAAATCATATATCAATGGAAAGCTTTTTAATTCAGCTTTCATATGATGTATAAATCTCAATTTCAAAAAATTTACCCATGTGACATTGACCCATTGAGTGGTTTTGTGGTCTAGGGTTACATATTAGAATTATTTCTGAAGGATCATGTGACACTGAAAACTGGAGTAATGATGCTGAAAATTCAGCTTTGATCATAGGAATAAATTACAGTTTACTATATATTCACATAGAAAACAGATATTTTAAACTGTAATAATATTTCACTCTTCTCCTATCAAGGTACTCTGCTCTTGCTGCAGGGTTAGAATTTTTTGGCTTGGCAGTGGCATCTGGTAAAATAGATTAAAATAGTTTAAAATAAATAAATAGGCAATAATAAATACACTACTAATAAATGCATTATTACTAAACTGAAATTACATGCTCTAATTTTTTTTTGTTGCATTTTTCTCATATTGTACAAAGAGTAAACACAAACTGTCTGAAATCTATAAAAAAGATCCCAAATTGCATAAAAATCTATTCCAAATGATACTAAAGTAAAGTACTTTTTTTATATAAACCGTCAATTGAATATAAAAGCATAAAACTGCCAATCTAGGACATATATCTATCATGGAAAACAGTCTGCAGTGGTCGCACCACATGATATTTGGTCGCACCACATGATATTTTCAAATTCAATCATAATTTACAGGCACAGAATTGGCCACCTTAACAAAACAAGCTAGTTTGCCAAAAAAGGTCACTATGAAATTTATAATAAAAATATATATTTGTAGAAATAACTTTAATATTATATTTTTTTTGAGGTCACACCACATGACATCCAAATGTGGCAACTACATACCAACCATTACAAAGGTTTATTTTTTTTCCAATTTGAGAGAATTACAAACCTGCTTGCTGCTTCCATGGGTCCTTGGTAAATTGGTTTATGATGTAACTTACTGTGTTTGAATAGTTTTCAACATATAAGTCCCAAAATGGTAGTTCCTTGATGGTCGCACCACATGATATTTCATAAAATGGACATCATCGGACAAAGTTTGTTTGTATATTATGATGGAAATATAAATACAAATGCTTTGAATTTTTTTAAAGGATTACAAAACATTTTGGAAATCATGCCAAATAGTGCAGAAAATAAATTTGAATAAATTCAGAGTAATTTCAAAGACGTTTTCAAAACAGAAGTTATGGCCGGACGGTCGCACCACATGATGTTTTGACACTTTAAATAACAAAAAAAATAACAAATAAATAAAGGTTTTTTAAAAGTTAAAGTGAGTACATACATGGCAGAGGTACTATAAATATACAGTATCCTTTTATGCATTTAAACCCATTTTTGCCTGAAAAAATGCAACCGGACAGAAAATTTAGGCGTCACGTCATTGACCCGTATATACACACATATACAGACACGCACACACATATATTATATAAACAAAACGTTTGTCACATGCAAGTAATCGCGATTAATTGATTTGACCGCACTAATTTGTTCCAGAAACTAATTTTTATCTTAACTGTATTGACAGTTAATTACTTGAAATGTTTATATGCAAGCATTAATCCTTGCATTGTCTGTGTGTGTTCAGTGGGAGAACCACAATAAGAGCATGCAGCTGGAGGCACAGACATACCAGCGGATCCAGGAGAAGATTCAGGAGCGAGTCATGAATAATCTGGGTACCTGGATCGACTGGCAGTACCTGCAGAATGCTGCCAAGCTACTGGCCAAGGTACAGGCTGAATCCGGCTGTATTCCACACCAGGGTTGCATGCTATTTTTCTGAGTAAAATTGTGATTTAAAGTGCCATTTAAAAAAAACAAACATAAAATAAAGTTTCAGGTTTGCTGTGCTTGTTTTTAAGGCTGCACAATTTGGCCTAGCATTTTGTGATTTTTATATATCTACAGTATATAACTATAAAACATATTTGGTTATTATTATTATTATTATTACTAAATAAGAATATTAAACAAAATAATAGACCTTATTATTGTTATATTTCACTATTTAATATAAATTGAGTTGTAAATTGGATTTATAACAAGTTTGGTTGGCACATGTTGCTTTCCCAAATGCATGTTATAAGTGAGCTAAACTTACTGTGAAGTGAAAACACAGATCATGAGCTGCTCACGTTAAAGAACACAGTGCCGCTCTTCACTCTAAAACACTCTGCGCATATATTAATTTAATTAAATCTTAACCTTTGCGATTTTGATAATCGCACTAAGCCATATTGTGATTTTTGGTTTTATTTTGATAAATCTTGCAGTCCTATTCTGCAGACACAAGTGTTCATGCACAAGCGTCCGTGTTTCCACACACTCACGCTGTCTTTGTTTTCTCTTAGTGTCGTTATACACTGCAGTACACCTATCCTTATGCCTACTACATGGAGTCTGGACCCCTCAAAAAACTGGTAAGCAACTGCGTTAAATGTGTGAATCTCTCACTGAAGATCAAAGATCTCTTTAAGATCTGTCCTTGGTAATGGGAAATCTCATTTTTATTTCCTGTAGTTTGAGTATCAGCAGGCTCAGCTGGAGGCGGAGATCGAGAACCTGTCATGGAAAGTGGAGAGAGCAGACAGTTATGAGAGAGGAGAGCCGAGTGCTAATGATAGAGGGGTGAGAGATGGAACAAAGACTGAAGGAAGTTGTGAACAGGAACTGAAAAATAAAAGCACAAATTCATCTCTTCTTTTTCTCTCTCTCTCTCTCTCTCTCTCTCTCTCTCTGCAGGATCTGGAGAATCAGATGCACATTGCTGAGCAGAAGAGACGGACGCTGCTGAAGGATTTCCACGACACCTGAACATCCGTCCATCGAGTCCATGTCAAGTTCGCTCTTCTCTCAACTGTCTTGCCCCCTTCTCTCCAAAGATACCCCTCCACTTTTTTTGTCAAATCTACACTGCATCTCAAAATATTTTGTCCATCTCTGTTTTTCTCATTTATAGCGTCTCTTTTCAAAGCTGTATTTTTACCCTTTTTGTTAATTTTTTCCTTCATCAGTTCCCCTGTTTTGTTTTGTTTTGTTTTTGCTTTGTAATCTTTACTTGGCTGCAGGGTTTGAGAATAGCACGATTGTATCCTAGCATTCACATTCACAAACATTGCATTCTCACATCCCCACGTCAGCTGACATTACACACACGACACATGCGCACCCACACACACTCAAAACACTCCACCGAAACGTTCTAACTCTTCTCTTCCTCCTCCATTGCTCCTGCCATAACTTCTGCCCTCTATTCTTCTCTCTCTTGCTTTCTTCTCGTGTTTTTTTTTTTTTCTTTTCTTTGAAAATGGCTGTTGATAGTTAGATCATTTAAAAAAAATCTGAAAATTTAAAAAAAGATGAAAAACAAATGATGCTGTAATTTTCAACGGTTGTACATTAATACAGAAATAGTTACTGAGAGAAAGTTTTTAAACCAGACAGTGACTCTTGTGTTTTCTTGTGTACACACACTTTTAAAAATGTATTTGCGCAACACTGCAGTTTTGGAAAGAACAAAAAAAGTCTACCAAGGGTACATTTATTTGATGGAAAAAAAAAAACAGTAAAAAGTGTAAGATTGTGATAGTATTACAATTTAAAATAACTTTTCTATTTTAATATATTTTAAAATAATTTATTTTAATATATTTTAAAATGTAATTAATTCCTGTCATGGCAAAGCTGAATTTTCAGTGTCATTACTCCAGTCTTCAGTGTCGCATGATCTTTCAGAAATCATTCCAATATGCTGATTTGGTAGAATCAGCTCACTGAAGATTTTTTTTATTATTAAATGATTTAATTTATTATTTTGTTATCAATAATATTAATTTAATAAATTATACCAAAATTGAAATGGTTGTGCTGCTAAATGTGTTGTGGAAACTGATTATATAATAAATCTTTTTCAGGATTTTTTTTATATAAAGTTAAACATTTATTTGAAATAGAAATCTTTTATAACATCAAATGTCTTTACTGGCATTTCTGATTAATTTAACGAATCCTTGCTAAATTAAAGTTTTTTTTTTAATTTATTTTTTATCATTGATCCCAGACTTTTCAACGGTAATAATAATTTGTTACATTTATACAGTGCTTTTCTGGGTACTCAAAGTGCTTTACATATGGGAAGTGGGGAATCTCCTCAACCACCACCAATGAGCATCATCCTCCTGGACCATGCGACCGTGCACCAGAACGCCCTCTACATGCCAGCTTACTGGTGGAGAGGAGACAGAGTGATGAAGCCTATCAGTATAGTAATAGTAGTATATTAAGTAAATGTAGTATGTGCATTTGAAATGGCATATGCATGTAACCACAGACTTTTTCAACCAGAGTTGCCTCTGACACCAGAATGTCAGAGCTGCCATATTTGAGTACATCTTTTTTTTTTTTTTATGCTATATTTTTTAGACAGGTTTGGTGGTGGCACATTGGCACAAACTGAATAATTGCACTGTTCTTACAAGATAATTATTACTATAGGCAAACCATGACCATGAAATAGTATACAACATTTGTTTTTATGGAAGTGTATAGAACAATAGTGTTTTATGAACCACTTCATGATTTAGCTAATCTCTGAGCACATTACTTCATTTTTTTTTTCATCAAAAGCCAAACATACACAACAAGGAAACGATGCAAAGTCAAAATTTCTGTTAGAGAAAAAAAAAATCATTACAATACAAAAATATTCATATTAAAATACAAGAAGAATAAAAGGACATGCTCAGAAATGTATACAAAATATGTTTAATTTTACTAACAACCAGTGAAGATTGAATGTTAAATGTTCTAATGAGTTAAATATAAGTAAATGTTGAAAAAATTATTTCACAGTAAAAATAACCTTTAAATGGTGTTTGCGTGCTAGGCTCGAGGGGGCATTAGGTGTCCTCGCGCGCTCCCGAGCTTGCATATTCAGGTCAGTTCACTAATGCCAAATAAAGTCAGCAGAAGAGCAGAGTGTGCGAGATAAAATTAAATCTTCTGTGCACACATGCGCGCGACATAACGAGAGCCCACCCTCCGGCCCTCGTATAAACAGGAAAATTAAACGCGTTTTAGTGAATAAACGCCGCCCTGCTACAGCCCGGAAGTGACGTTCAAAGACACCTTATTTATGTCTGCGGAAGACGAGGACGTCCTCCACACAGACACGTGTGATGCTCGTGGGCACTACGGGGCAGCTTCAGTCCCCAAAATAAGAGGACACTTGGGTCTTTTTTATTCAGACTGGTCACTTCATTAAAAAACTGTGCTTTTTGCGATATTTAATGTCATTAAGGGCTTTGAAGACCGTGTCGGATTGAAGCAAAGAGAAGAACAGAACTTACTGTCTTGAAAAACTCTTGTGAGAATTTGGACTTTGGCGCTTTTCATGCACTATGGCGGACTATTTAATCAGCGGACAGACGGGCTACGTGCCTGACGATGGTCTAACTGGACAGCAGCTCTTCAACTGCGGAGACGGACTTACCTACAAGTAAATACCCCTCGAGTTGTGCCTCATACCCACTTGTGCATTCTCCATATGCTTGCTATTAAACATTAAACAGGCTTGCCAGTCAGCTCTGCAGATGTGCTCTCTCAGAATACAGCTTCGCTTAAAACAGCTAAAATGAGCTGCTGTAGGTGTCGTTGTCGGTCCGTCTTTATCTGGTTTAGTATCCAGCATGTTATATTGTGACAGCACGCTGTCATTCATCTATTATGCAATTCCATTTCACGTAGGTCAGTACTGCATAAACATATAACCGTTGAAAGCACATGTCAGTGCGGTGCCACCTGACCTCTGCCATGTGGATTCACATGTCGGAACTCGGAAGTACTGATGAACTGTGGGTGATTCAGCACTGAGATCCTCTGCTGACATTCCATAATGCCAAGTTCAAACAAGCAGAGTCATGATTCTATTCTTAAACCACTGACAACCCAAGCAGCTTGTCCTTTACCAAAACCAATTGCTGTCTATGTTAGGTCTTCCCAAATGTGCTATAAATAGGTTGAACTTTGTGAAGTATGTTGTGGTTGTTTTCTCTACAAATTCTCTGGTGCCATGTAAAGCATTTAACGTCTCCGAGTTAAAGCTGTTTTTTGTCTTCAGAAACGCATTTCTGTTTACCATCTAACATAGGAATTTTACGCCAAGGAACTGTTTACGTTTACGACGGAAGATTGCAGCATTGACGTAACTCCGTTTTATCATTAAACGGGGCGTTACTTGACACATTAGTAAACAGCATGGTGTGTGTGACGGATAAAAAGACTCTTTGGAACATAATCAACGTGTGAATGTATCAGCGTATACGAGATAAGAGCGCTGAAAGAGTTGAATTATCATTATTAAACTCCAAACAGCGATTTCTGCCGAATTGCAAGAATAAACTAGCAAATATATAATGTTAATGTTTCTTGAATAATAAATGCACTGTTTCCAAATAGTTTTTCCAAACAACCCTGCAATTAGTTTGTCAAAAAGTTTTCTGATTGTCTATATATGCGGTGTTAATTCTCATGATACTTTTTTTCTATTAAATCTGTCAATTAATAGTGATACATTATGTGTTAAAAATCAAAAAGCTTCAAATGAATGAATCACGATCATTCACATTTTCACACCCTTACGCCCCTTTTCTCTGTTCTCTTTTTAGTGATTTCCTGATTCTGCCAGGGTACATTGACTTCACAGCTGACCAGGTGGTAAGTTAAACAATCTCCTCTCTATATAATATTTTTTTCTCTTCTGGATGGATGATGTGGTTTAAGTTTATTTGTCTCTCCTTGTAGGATCTGACATCAGCGCTGACCAAACAGATCACAATGAAAACCCCACTGGTCTCGTCGCCAATGGACACTGTCACAGAGTCTGACATGGCCATTGCTATGGCGGTAAGAGGATGATTGACAGAATTCATCACATAAAGTAGTCTTACTGCATAGACATTTTTGAATAAGCACTAATGTCTGTATGTGTGTACATACCGTTACAAAAGAACCTGAACAGTTAATTTGCAAGAATGCGGCCTCATGTTTTGATATCCATAAAATCAATTAAAGGCCCATGAGTTTTGTGCCTTGTAAATCTATGTCTGTTAGCTTTTAGACCAAATTTAGTCCTAAAAGATGATTAAAAATCACTTTACCAGCCATAAAGGGTAAAAAGTAAAAATAAGACCCTTTGGTACATCTCATCCCTCAATAGGGAATTCATCAAAAAAGTCTTCAAACTTAAATTTACAAAGATTGATCTTTTATGCATGTAGGATTATGTTCTAAGGCCTAATGTAATGTTGTGTTGTCACAGCTGACTGGTGGGATTGGCTTCATTCATCATAACTGCACTCCAGAGTTCCAGGCTAATGAAGTCCGCAAGGTCAAGGTGAGTCTTTACATCTCTATGTCTTTGTCTTTTTTTGTTTGTGTACCATTTTTCTCTTCTCTACTCATTCGTAATATATGTGTTTCTTCTGACCCCTACCCCACCAGTTGCCTTGTCCTTCTGAATAAGAAATCCACACCTCATTCTGTTTTATGTGATATGTATTGATGTGACACCCAAGTAGAAATGCCTAATAGAACATCCTTTTTTACTCCTCCACTCGACTTTTCTCCCTCCCTTTCCCTCCACTTGGAAATTTGCCCCCGCTTAGAGGTACGAACAGGGTTTCATCACAGATCCAGTGGTGATGAGTCCTAATGAGCGGGTAAGAGACGTCTTTCAGGCTAAGGCTCGGCACGGATTCTGCGGGATTCCAATCACCGACAATGGACAGATGGGCGGATGTCTGGTCGGCATCATTTCATCACGAGATATTGACTTCCTCAAAGAGGCGGAGCATGACCTGCCCCTCAGTGAGGTGGGTGGGACTTAACACAGAGGGCGAGGGCTAAGCAGTTTTACTGAACTCAACTCACCTTATCTTTCTGTCACTTAGGTGATGACTAAGAGGGAGGATCTGGTTGTAGCTCCAGCAGGAGTGACACTGAAAGAGGCCAATGAAATCCTCCAGAGGAGCAAGAAAGGTGGGGTAGACTTAAATCTTTTATGAGAGCGCCTTACCCTTTTTTTTCTTTCTTCACCCTCTTATTGCTGAGGACCGTTTTGGAGTAATCCTTGAACCAAATAAAACATTCGCATGAATGTTAACTATTCATTAACCTATATAGCAGTGTTTCATGCACCAGTTCTTGGCAGTGGACTCTTAAAACTAGATCTGATCAAGTGGTATTCTTAAGATGTCGTATAGGTCATACAAATTTGACTCATGCTTTTTTTGCTTAAAGGTAAAGACCCAACTCTATGCATGTTTTGTAAGATTCCCCTCTCTGTTAAACATATTTTATTGGACTGTCCTGGGTTTAATACAAGTAAAATGCTGCTCTTTTATGAAGTTATTTCACCTAAGTTATTTCACCCTTATTTAGTAAGATTATGCCTGAAAAGGTTTTGGATTTTTTATCATAATTATGTTAATTAAAAAAAATATATATATATATATATATATAATATGACTTCTTGTGTTTGTTTGCTTGGTTTTATTGTATTTAAATGATATTTGTATTTTTGTAATTACCTTTTTGCCATGAAAATAGCCTTAGATGCTGACATGTCATTAAATAAAACAATCTATCTATCTTAGCAGTGGCGTGCCACAAAATAACTGCAAGACAATCACTTTGCATTTTTTTTTTTCTGGCTGCATGCAACATATACTACCGTTCAAAAGGTTAGGATTGGTAAGATTTTCTTTTTAAAAAAATGTACAGTAAATTAACCTGCATTTAAATGTCTGCGTTTATTTAATAAAAAAAAATTTTTAAATGGGTAATATTTCAAGAGATAATATTGTGAAAAATTATTACAATTTACAACTGTTTAATAGTTTTATTTACTTTTTAAAATGTAATTTATTCCTGTGATGGCAAAGCTGAATTTTCAGCATCATTACATCAGTCTTCAGTGTCACATGATCCTTCAGGATTTATTTTAATATGGCGATTTGGTGCTCAAGAAAAAAAAATTATTACTATTTTTTTATTACTTATTGAAAATAGTTGTGCTGATTAAAATGTTTGTGTAAACTATGATTTTTTTCAGGATTCTTTGGTGGAAGAAAGTCCAAAAACAACATTTATTTAAAAGAAACATCTTTTGTAACATTATAAATGTCTTTACTGTCAATTTAATGAATTTTTTTAAATCAGAAAAAGAACGCATTTAGTAAAGTGTCAATAGGAAAACTGCATTTATAATATCTTTTAAAAATAATACAATTTTACCCGTGTAATTTTTGTTTATCTATCTATTATCTACTTTTAAAGGTTAATTAATTTGTTTATTTACCCATTTTTAAAATGATTTTAGCCATAAAAATACTCACCTGCAATTTTTCAAATGAAGTCGGAATGCTGCAAGATAATTTTCCGATGTGAAATTCTTACACTCAGTGTTTGTTTTCTATAGGCAAGCTTCCTATAGTAAATGAGGAGGGCTGTTTGGTGGCCATCATCGCTCGGACAGATCTGAAGAAGAACAGAGATTTCCCGCTGGCCTCAAAGGATTCCCGTAAACAGCTGCTTTGCGGCGCTGCTATCGGAACACACAATGATGACAAATACAGACTCGATCTGCTAGTGCAGGCTGGCGTAGATGTGGTCGTCCTGGTGAGGCCTGTTTTGGGCATAATCCTTCTCCGTGTATCAGTGGATAAAGAGAGTTTATTTTTGTCCTATTTGGTTAAAAACATTTTCCTTTCTCCTTGATTTAGGACTCTTCCCAAGGAAATTCCATCTTTCAGATTAATATGATTAAGTATATAAAAGAGAAATATCCCAGCCTACAAGTCATTGGTGGCAATGGTTAGTTTTAAACACACACTTTTTGAACATAACATCTACAAACACGCAGTTAACATACATACTGAGTTGTCTCTCTGTTGTAGTGGTGACTGCGGCTCAGGCGAAGAATTTGATTGACGCTGGAGCGGATGCTCTGAGAGTGGGAATGGGCAGCGGCTCCATCTGCATCACACAAGAAGGTCAGTCCACCAATCGCACACCTGGCTGCCTGCCCCTCAGCCGATCACAGGCTGTGCTTCCATATCCAGTTTCTCCAGAGGGAGCACCTAATGTCCAGTGCCTCCTCTGGTCCTCTTTTAACATAGTTAGAGTAGTCCAGTTCCCAAATATCCCTGCAGTTGGCTTGGTCTGTGAGGTAACTGTGCAGATTTATTGGCAGAAAATCTGCACTGCCCCATTTCCTCTCTTTTCCCAACTTTTTTTCCGGGGTTTTAGAATCTGTGGAGAAAAGTAAAACATTTTTTTACTGCATATCCTGTGTCTTTTTTTCTAAGAGAGAATATGTATGTCTATATAAGTGTCCATCTGTCTATTTACTGTTTGAATATTCTCTGTCGCTTTGAATGATGGAGGTAGTGAAGGCTCTTCTTTGCTTTTCTCAGTTTTTCCACTGTCTATGGCATAATTTAGCTTTTTTTGTTCTGACCGTTTGTCTATGTTACTTGCATCAGTCCCCATTTTTATCAGCTCTGTTGCAAAACTTAGCAAAGACTGTTCCAGAAGGTAGGGTGTATAATTATGGGTATACTACTGTTTAAAAGTCTGGGGTCAGAAAGTTTATTTTATTTTTTATTTTATTATTTTTTATAAATAAATAAATACTTTTATTCAGCAATGATGCATTATCAAAAGTGACTGTAAAGATAATAGTACAAAAGTTTTATAATAAAGGCTATATATATATATATATATATATATATATATATATATATACATGCATGCATACATGCATACATACACACACATTTTTTTTTATAATAAAGTTTTTAAATAAAGGCTGTTCTTTTGAACTTACTGTTTATCAAAGAATCCTTGAAAAAAGTACCATGGTTTCCACAAATAATATTAAGAAGCACAACTGTCCATACTCAATAGGAATAAAAAATTAAGAAATGTTTCTTGAGCAGCAAATCAGCATATTAGAATGATTTCTGATGGATCATGTGACACTGAAGACTGGAGTAAAGATGCTTTGCCATCACAGGAATAAATTACATTTTAAAATAGAAAATTATAATATAGAATTTCACAATATTTTATTTAAATCAAATAAATGTACTCTTGGTGAGCATAGGTGACTTAATTCAAAAATAAATAAAAAATCTTACCAACCCCAAACTTTTGAACAGTAGTGTATTTTGTGGATATTGCAGCTCCATAATGCATTGCGAACAAATCTAAGATGGCTGACAAAGCAAGTTATTAATTATAAATAAACTTATTTTATTCATTATTGCTTAATACTGTCAAACTGATTCAGGGAAATTCAAATGTATTATCTTACCTAACATTTGTGAGTGTAACATTTTTATAAAAAAAAAAATTTAATAGTTTTAATGTATTGTGCTCTTATCTTAGCAACATGGTAATATAAAACTCTTTTGAAATCAATTGCTAGTCGAGTCTCCTGTGAAGCGCTAGCTGTGTGGCATGCAGAGTTGCAGCCTTTGTAATGTATTCCAAATCAATCCCTTACGAAGTTCCATAACAATTAGTAAGAATGCTTCCTTAGAAGGAAGCTGCCTATAGGCAGTGAGGCAGCTCACTAGGTTTTAAAACAGAGCTACAGTGTGCTCTCTTTCTCTTTCTCAGTCTCTATCTCCCTTTCTATAATTATGTCTCTCTAGCTCCTCTCAGTATTCCTCCTGGTTTAAAGCTCCACAGCCCCAAAACCCCAACTACTGTTACGGGATACTCCAGTAAGTCCCTCCCCCTGATCCCCATACAGAGATCCCATTGGCTCACTATCTCACTCTGCCTGCCCTCTCCCACAGCCTGCTGCATTGATTGGTTAAATCCTCTGCATCATTAGAAGTAGTTGCTGGTTTTTGGGGTTTTGGATGCTTGTCATTGTCTGACTAAAGCCCAATTTATACTTCTGCGTCGAACTAACGCCGTAGCTACGTCGTAGGCTGTGTGTAGCACGCGTACCCTGAAGTGCATCTCAATTCTACGTGGACAGCGCTTTGTGTGTCTGCTAGAACCCCTCCCTTGGGTTTCACATGCTCCCTTGATGTGTAATTGCGCGTCAACGCACACAACGACGCAGAAGTATAAATGAACACCAACGCATAGCTTACAGCGTAGAGGTTCCGGCGTAGGTCCGATGCAGAAGTATAAATCAGCCTTAACCTGTCAGTAATGGTGTTTTGGCACTTCCTCTGATCTAAGTCTGTTACCCAGAATCCCTCACTAACATACTTGAACTAGCTTGTGCAATGGCCTGGAAAAGTAATTGGACATGCAAGTCAAACTTAAACATGTATGAGTGTCATCGTATAATAAAATATTGAACTATTGTAGTGGTTTATTAAAAAACTGTACCAAATGGGCTGTTAAAAATGACAATAATGACCATTTGGTCATTTTCTTCAAACATCAGTGTATCATCTTCATAGTTAATGTGATGGGAACTGACTTTATACATCTGCTAAAAAATCCCTTTTGGACCCGCTGATTAAAAGCAATTATCAATTTGGCACCAAAAGTAAAATTAGTTCTGAGAAAGGCCATAGCAGTGTTTGTTTCTATGTCACTTGCTTCAATGTTTTATCTGTATAATAAAATGCTGGAAGTATGGCTAAAGTGTCCAAATACCCTTTTTTAGAGCTTCTGAAAGAGCACTGGAACGTATAAAGTGCACTTGTTAACAAAGCTGAGTGTTTTGCAGTCATAAGTAAGTGATACTTATGACTGCAAAACACTCAGCTTTAGGTAAAGGTCTTTGTTTTATAGTAAACTATTTATAGTATAGTTTTCGCTAATTTCAGTCACACTTTTTTTCATTTTTTTTTTTTTTTTTCATTTTACAGTATGCAGTGTAGATGGTGTGACTATAGAAAGGGTGTTATGGGTAAATGGATGACTCATTTCTCAGTGCTCCTCTCTTCATGTCTTGTCTCCTCTCATACTGTGTTTAAAATGAAACCGCAAAATTGCCCAAAACTCCCTTGGCAACCGGGCATCAGTTATGTTGAATAGGATGGGAGGAGGAGAGCATGGGTCTCCATGCATCTCGCATGCAACTTTTCACTAATTGTTATGCTAATTAATTAATATAATGTTTAATGAGTAAAGTTGCATTAATCAAAATAATATTGTTTGCACTAGTGGTCTCAGACTTTTGGACTTCACTCTGTCAACAGTGATAATTATGTGGGTTTGACAGGTTTGTGTGCATATAACATGCTCACCGCTGCTGTTTTATTGGTTTTGTTGGATTCCTGCGTAAGATCACACATACAGATATGGTAGTGGAGCAAAAAATGTAGTTGATTGTAAGAGAAAAACTCAAATCATTTCCCTTTGGTTTGTCCTTTCCATTCAGGCTCTCGGACGTTCTTGTTTGTCAAGACTTGCTGAGGGTTTGCTAATGTGCACCCCTTTTTCTCCTCTCCTATCATCGCACAGTTGATAGAAAATCTCACATCTAAAATTCCACTTTTATAAATCCACATATTTCATATAACGATAACCTTGTCTTTGAACTCTGTGAATTTTTCTTTTTTTCATTCATTTTTGCTTTGGCCTAATTGTAAATTCACATGTAATACTGTCTTTGTAACGTTGATTGTCACTGACTGAAGTCACATGACTGCACGAGTAAATAATACACTGATTGTGACAGTCTGTCTGTTTGTCTGTGCGTGTGTGAGAGAGAGTCTGTGACAGAACAGCAGTTTTAATGCATATTATTGTCCTAATCTCCACACTTAGTATTTGTAGAATATGCAAGTGTAAAGTAAGTTGATTAGTAATGGTAATTTGTAAGTAAGGGTGAAGTATAACCAGGTCTCTATTTCTCGTTGTCCTCACAGTGCTGGCATGCGGGAGGCCACAGGCAACAGCCGTGTATAAGGTATCGGAATATGCTCGGCGGTTTGGCGTGCCCGTCATTGCTGATGGGGGGATTCAGACAGTCGGTCACATTGCTAAAGCACTTGCATTAGGAGCATCTACAGGTGAGATGTGGGTTACATATAGATTCACTTGCAATCGCTGCAGTAGATTATAAGACTGTTTATTCTTTAAAATGTGGCTTGTTGTTTAGTATAATTATTATAATAAAAAATAATGATGGTGGTATTTTTGTTTTATTTATATACTATTATAGTATTTATTAATATTTTGATTCTAGCTTTTATTATTTATTTTCAGTTCATTTTAATTTCACTTTTAGTTGTTTTAAGCGCTTGTCATTTTTGCGTTTTCTATTTAGATTTATTTTTTGTTTTAGTAATTTCAGTACTTTAACTAATTTCAGTTAGTTAAAGGGATGGTTCGGAGTAATTTCAACCTAGGGTCCTTTGAACCATGACCTCGAGCCAAACACCCCCCCCCCCCCCCCCCCCCCAGAAGCTTTTTTTCCCTTTGTCGAACATTATTAAAGTTAGAGCTTATTTAGAGATATCAGCCCAATGGCTTAGTGCAGGCGCTAATGGATCCAAGGTTGTATCTCGTAAATTACCCCACTAATAATGCCCAGAATGGTACCAAACTTCTACAGTAGTACAAATAGGTTCTGTACTCATAAAACGAGGCATTGGAATGTTTGTAAGTACATCAGGAGTTTATTTAAATAACACTTGCCTGATGGTTTCTGCTACCACTAACCTGGACGTCGAGGTCACTTCCGTGATTTGGGAAAAGCCCGTAAAAGCCCTGGCAGAAAGCGATGCATTTTTTATAATTTTTTCCGAAGTGTTGACAACTTAGTGTTAACTAATAATTGTTGCAAACTGGTACTACATACTAAATATTAGTGCATTCCTGGAAATGGGCGTCATTACACTACATCCTTATGCATCACTTTCTGCCAGGACTTTTACGGGCTTTTCTTAAGTATTAGCCTAATATCATAATTGAAACTAAATTCTCTTCTGCTTTTGATTTCTCTCTCAGTGATGATGGGGTCATTGCTCGCTGCCACCTCTGAAGCTCCTGGTGAATATTTCTTCTCGGATGGGATCCGTCTGAAGAAGTACAGAGGGATGGGCTCACTGGATGCCATGGACAAGAACCTGGGCTCACAGACCAGATACTTCAGGTAGCACATATAAATATATTGTCTCCCAAACACAATACTGTGTGTACCCACTAATTAGAGTTTACCCCATGTTTTTTTAAACTGCTTCGCCTCACGCTGACTACAGTTTCACAACTGCTTATACAGACTAATGCATGATGATCTTGAGGTTTTGATAAAACATAATATTTAACGCTTATAAAAGCCAAGTAAAACAACAATTATGTAGAAGACAGAAAACCCTATAGTATGTAAATATACCAAATTCACTCTCTCTTCTCTTTCTCTCTCTCTCTTTCAGTGAGAGTGATAAGATTAAAGTAGCTCAGGGAGTTTCAGGGGCAGTTCAGGATAAAGGCTCCATCCATAAGTTTGTTCCATATCTCCTCGTTGGCATACAGCATTCCTGCCAAGACATCGGTGCTAAGAGCCTCACACAGCTGAGGTACATGCAAACGCACTAATTACTCACATACCTGCAATTATATGCACTTATAGGCGCAGTGTATAATTTCTGTGCCGCTAGTGATGCCAAACAAAATTGTAAAAAGTGTGATTGTTTCCAACCAATCATTTCTTATTTTTGCAATTCTTTTTGATGGCACTAGTGGCACAGATATTATACACGCCACTTTTAACACAATAATGCAGTGCTAAAACAGACACTCGCATGTTTGAGTTCAATTACAGATTATTTTTCATTGTCTCTTTTTGCTCCTTTTCTCTCTTTCTTTCTACATCTATCTCAGGGCAATGATGTATTCTGGTGAACTGAGGTTTGAAAAGAGGACAATGTCAGCTCAAATGGAGGGTGGAGTGCACAGCCTACACAGGTAGTTGAACATTCATTCTCTTAGTCTGAAGATATTGTACACTACCGTTCAAAGGTTTTATTCAAAAGTGATAGAAAATACATCTATAAATGTTACGAATGATTTCTGATATAAATGCTGCTCTTTTGAATTTTCTATTCATCAAAGAATTCTGAAAGAAGGTGTATCAATGTATACACAAATATTAAGCAGAAAAACTGTGTTCAACACGAATAAAAATAATAACTGTTTCTTCTGAACCAAATCAGCATATTAGAATGATTTCTGAAGGATCATGTGGACACTGAAGACTGGAGAAATTATGCTGAAAATGTAGCTTTGCTGTCACAGGAATAAATGACAATATATTTAAATAGAAAGTTATTTTAAATTGCAGTAACATTTCACAATATTGTCTTTACATGCATTTTTGGTGAGAATAAGAGACTTCTTTCAAAAAAACATTAAAAAAAAATCTTTCCGAACCCAAACTTTTGAATGATATACCGGTAGTGTACGTTTTTATTTTTTTAATAAAAAAAAATGAATTGACATTTTTGTTTTGTTCTTTCAGCTATGAGAAGCGCCTGTTTTAAAGACACTACAGATGGCAGTACATGCACAGCCAAATGCACGTAAACCCCCATTAATGGACTTCCACACGTGCTTTTGCACATTCAGGCACCCGGACACACCGAGAACCTCAGCTTCCTCTTTCTCGTCTTCCCAGCCGCCTTTTCTCTTAGTGAGGAGAGAACCCGTGTGTAAATGTCTGAGCATAAGCCAGTGTGCGTGAACGTGTGGTTGTGGGAAGAACATGCCGTCTGCTGTATCTATCAGATGCCTTACATGTCAAAAATTGTTTTTGATTGTAATCATTTGACAAGTTTTGTTCAAAAATATACAATTTTGCCACATTTTTACCATATTTGTCTTGACTCTTGTTTTGTTTCATAAAATACAAACATACCTGCATATGCATCATTATAAGCAAAAAACTGTCAACGTTTTCAGTCCTTAGAAGAAAAGTGTGCAGTTAAATCTGTGAAACAGGAAGTGTTTTATTTTAATGGGATTTATGTTAAGTTTGTTATTAAAAAGAGAACTGACACTTCAAGTTAGGTGTGTGCATGTGAATAACTTCATAAAAATCTGCCTGTGACATGTGAATTATAACATAGTTTTGACTTGCATGTTTTTTTCATTTTTTTTTTTCATAATAAATTGATTTTCAAATCCTGAATCTGTGGGTGTGTGGGTAAGTGGCTGCTAGACATTGACATTGGTACACTATTCCTCATTTTGCAAGCGCGTCTCAAGGGAACCAGCCTTCACCTCCAAAACTACCGGACTTTCCAAACAGGCGTTCACACATGCTCACTAATGGACCCGCACCTGGACAGGTTGGGTTGAGAGCCCCAGGTGGCTCCTCATAAATGAAATATGATATTGGCCCGTTAGTAAGCTCATCCCAGCTGGGCCCAGATCTCTTAACGCTTTTATACACAGCAAAAAATGACTGACAGTTGTATATTAATGTGTGCAGCAGTATTGTCTTTCTTGTTTTCTGAGAAAACTAAAACATTTTTAAAATATTAGAAAAAATCACGTCTAATTCTCATATAGATTTATATTTAGAAGTCTATATATATGTGTGTCTATATATATATATATATATATATATATATATAAAATACATAAATACATTACACCTACAATGAAGTTAGTTAATCAGCCATAATATATTCGTATAAAGTTTAAAGATTAACAGAGAAATATATATAAATCAAAAGAGAGAGATGACAGGAATTATAAGAAGAGAAAAGAGAAGGGAAAGACATAGATGTTTGGAGGGGGGAGGTTGTGGGTAGCCTAGTGAAGAAGTGAAAGTGAAAATGTTCCTCAGATTTCTGAGGAGGAAGTCAGGAGGCATAAATACGCAAACGCTCTTTGACAAACTCGCACAAGCCAGGGAGCAGAGAGAGAGAGAGGGAGTGCGCACAAGAAAGAGCTGGAATGACAGAAACAGGTAACATAGAATTAGGCCTATTCATCTCATCTCTTTCATACCTGTCTATTTTTATCTTATGTTCAATGTTTCTTCCTCGCTTGTTATTCATCATAGTGACAAGTTGTTTTCTTTCATTTCCCTTCACCTTTCCTCCACTTGTTTCTTTCATTTGCTAACTTATCTTCTCTTTTGCTAAGTTGATCCCACTGAAATGGAAAAATAAGAATGTAAATGTGCATTGATACAAACTGTCTCTTATTCATTTGTCTCTTTTTTTCCCTCACTCATTTCACTGTGTTTGGGAAATATAAGGAAATCTTCACGTAAAAGAAGGAAAGACAGTAAGAGAAGAGATCACTTCAACTAGAATTCACTCAAATATTTATTAGGTGCCGTCAAGGTTGTTATTTCTAAAATGAAGCTTCATATTTCAAGCTAGTTCCTCTTTATGTTTGACTTCATGTGACTTAATTTAGTTCATTTTATATCCTCTCTTTTCATCTTGTCTTCATTTAACTTGCATAACTCCCCTTCTCCTTCTCTCTCCCTCCCTCTCTCTGCCCACTCTTTCTCTGATATGGAACAGGTTTTTCAAGATACAAGTCTACAGATGAAACGAGATAAATAAACAAGTTTAATTCTCTTGCGGAAACATCAGACTTGTTTGTGGTAAAAGCTGTTTCAGTGTTATTTCATTTTCACTTACATTAAGGAACACATGAATGTAATTAGGTTGAAATTTCCATATGGAATAATGTTGAATGACGAAGTATTGCTGGATGTGCTTATTCCTGGTTTGTCATTGAAAATGGCCACAGCAGTCTGGATGGTAACGGAACCCATAATGCAGCTGTTTGGTTGATTGACAGCTGGCTATGGATTCTGTGGCCCTCCTTTCTTGCAGGAGCTTAAAGTTGAAAAGTGAGTTTTGGCTTCATTCAGATATGATATTGTAGTTCTGTATTACTCTTGAAATGTCTTTGAATATAACTATGCCTATATTCAATATTAAGTTAATATTTGCTTAAATGTAGTTTATTTAGAAATGTGTGTCTGTGCAAACCGTGTGTATATGACAAAGTACTGATGTTGCTCTGGAATGACACGTTTTCTCCCGGATCGCCATCAATGTTTCGCCACCGGGAACTTCGTGTCAGCCAAGATTGACATCAATTCCTTCAGAATTTTCTATCAAAAATCTTCAGAATTTACCACTCTTCAGTGTTCAGTAGCCTAAATCACAGAATATTTTTCAGACATTTCAATTTTGTCTTTGTAATTCTTCAATAAATTAAGAACCTTTGTTAAAACATCACTTGATGACTTTTTCACTTTTAGGCCTGAATAATTCTTTAGGTTTGTATTTTCAAAAGCTGACTGATCTGGTTTGTAGATTGTATCCTCTGGCCAGAGGATACAAAGTAAAATATTTGAGTCAGTGTTGCTGTTTTAGTTGATCTGGGACCAAATCCAGATCTTACTGTAAAACAACAAGTGATATGTAATTTGGCCCAAGTTCAGCTCTTATACAGGTAATTGTTACCTGCCTCAAACAAAGCGGAAGTACTCGAATAAAATCCAAACAACCAGCATTAAAATATGCCTTGGTATGAAGTGTGACCAGATCTCATTATTTTTCTAAAGATAAACCCTTTACAAATATTGTTTTATCACTGTTACATTAAGGAAATATTTGAGTATTCCATCAGAAGTCAATTGTTAAAAATGTGTTGATGCTAAAACTGTTTATACTGGAAACAATATTCCGGATGCAGTCTATTGAAACATTAAATAGAGTAAAAGCTTTGCTTATATTGTTAGAGAAAAAGTCTTAAAGGAATATTTCACCGCCCTAAAACTAGAATATTCTCTTATCATTTACTCACTGTCATTTACTCAGTTCAGGAAAAGAGAATGTCCAATGTCCAAGCTGCTGTTTTCCATAAAAGGAGTAAATGATGACCATGTATCAGCATAAAGCAAGATTTGTAGTGAATACATTAACGACATAAATGCTTTTTTCTTCACCGAAAACTATCAACTATAAATTAAGTCATATGGTTTTGAAAAAAAGGGGAAAAAAGAATGATAATTTGTATTTTTGGTTGAAGTAGGCCATAGCCTACATTAATATGTTTTAAAAAAAAATCAGTGATAAGAAGGAAAGTAACCCCTGGAATATCTAAAGGTGTAGTTTATATTATTGAAAATAAAACTACAGCTTATGAACAAAACGCATTTGATCAGAAGAGCAGTTTTACTTTCTTTTCTGTCACTGACAGACCTGATTTTGCCACACCCAAAATGGCGCCTTTCAAAAGGTCGCAACCAGGAACTAGTGTTGCATGAAAATGTGTCCCCCTCTTACCAGTGACATTTCTTAATGTTCCGGTCCCCATACATACATCTGTTTTTATTGGTGATCAATGTGAGCAGAGCACCGCAGTGCTGCTACAGTCAGTCTCAGTAACAATCCTCGAGTTCAGGCACTGATAACAATGTCAACATATTGAGCTTAATCATGGAGGAAGCAGTGCCTTTTAGCATCGTGTCCACCGTCAAAGCGCTGAGCGGTGCGTTGCGGGGAGATGCTGAAAATGAAGCCGAAATCATCATCCGCGAGCGAGAGAAGCTCTGGTTCAAGGAGAGCAGCGCCAAAAACCTGAGAAATCGCGACTTCTTGTCACCCAACACGGTTCTGACGACGTTGTACGCGGGTGGAGAGGTCAGTCTGAAATATGTGCTTATATGTGCGTTATTTATTTTCTACGTTATGAGCTCTTCTGGCCTGCATCGGTGACAGATGCGCTTCTCCGCATGGGGATTTTACGCATGGCTTGAGGCACCGTGGTGGATGTAACGTTATCAAGCTTTTGCTTGGACGTGCAGTTATGCATCAGAGAGGGTCACTGACACAGAATTGTCCGAATGTAAGGCCGAGCTCTGCACAGACACGCAGGGCGCCAGCTAGACTGTTGACATTGGTCGCATCGACAAAACATTTGAACCCTGCGGCAGAAATGATTAACTCTCCTCTGCCCGTGACATCTGGGTCAGGGTATGCCAATAATAAAAAATAACACGCATTTGGAGAACCGCAAAGTTATAATGACGTCCTGATTATTTAGGTCATTAGGTCTCAAGAAACCTTGTTTGGTTTATGTAGTGTGAATAATTCAATGAGTTTAAGCCGGTCAAAATGTAAGAAATTTCTGGACGTAAATGTTTTTGACTGAAGATTACAAGATTATTTAAAAAAAAAAAAAAAGATGTGTGCAGATAAATAATTTATAATAAACCATACTGTAAAAAAATTTCATGGTCATGTTATAATCTTTGCATTCATGTTGTGCATTTTACGAATCACCTAACCATTTTCAACAAAAGTTTTGATTTATTGTCCAGGTTCCCTGTGATGTTCTCAGCGGTATTCGCTCTCTTCGTGGCAGCGGTGTATTGCCGATAGGAGCCACTGAGGTGACGGCAGAAGGGCTGCGTGTGTGTGTGGATCGCTGCACAGCATTCAGACGTGTTTTATGTGGAATAATGCCATATCTGAGACCTGCTGCTCAGAGACAGGGCTGTGTCCTCATCAACTGCCCTGCCCTCCACACCAAACAAGCCGTGCCATCTCCCGATACGCTTGCTCTGGGGCAGCTACGAACCGTTCTCATCGCCGACCACCTCGGGGCACAGCTCAGAAGACAAGGGTATGTGCTTTGACTTTCATTATCTTGGGGTACATTTTGTGACCAAAAGGGGGAGAGTAATCAACTCTTTCTTTATTCCATTTAGGTACACTGTGTCCTTTTGTCCAGCCTTGCCACAGGAGAGTGACATTGTCAACTTCCTGAAAACACTAGGCGTTGATTGGCCGACAGTCCCTGTCAGCTGGACCAATGAGGACAGGGAGGAGAAGATGAAAAAAGCTTTAGAGAACTCGACCTACAGAGACAGAGAAATGGAGCGGGGAAAGAGGAGAAGCAGGGGAGAGGAAATAGAGGGAGAGAAGAGAGGGATAAAAGAGGAAGTTAGGATAAACCTTAAACAAGTGGTACAGGACGAGAATCTTCAGGGTTATGATCCCAGTCTTGGGACTTGCACAGGTGAGCTGTAGTACCTGAGCATGTTAATAAGGATATAACGGGTTGCATTTCTCACGATTTGGCTTAGATACAAGATCTGTGTCTGTTTTGTCAGTAAATGTCATTATTAGGGTTGCATAAGGATATTTGATGTTGAGATTTTAATTGTATTGTTCTTCACTGTTATTTTAGCATGGAAATTGCATAAGAATAGTTAAATTTGATTTGTCACATACTAGCGTTGTGAAAATGAAAAAATGTGAAATATTTCTTTTTAACATTTTACAATTTTAAAGTTATATTTTCAAACTAGTTGCACCAGAGGCATCAAGATGAGATGAACTGAGTCATTCCTAATGTTTAAGTGAATGATCTGTTGGATAGCCTCAGTTTTCCTCAGTCAGTGATTTCTCTCTTTTCAGTGCAGAGAGAAGCTTTGTGTCATCTGGCCCAGCTGGACAGCGCTACTGCAGATTTCCCTGTGAGTTAAAAGAACCCTCTGTCTGGCTCATCTCCGTCTGCTTTAAATTATAGTGAGTTACCATGTTTTAGATGGACACTTGTAATGGATTTCTGTACTTCAGGTCTCTACGGCAACAGCCCTGCATGTCACTTCCTGCCAGGATGAGTTTCGTCAGCAGCAAACAGCCATGCTGTGGAGAGCAACGGGTGTAACGGCAGTGCAGGTTTCACACCCTCTGCCCACACAGACACATTTGCCCATCAGCTGTATCAGCATGCTTTACATGCTAAACAATTGTTTTCTGTATATTCTGTCCTGTTGACTCGTTTAATTCCCCCCCGCCCAGTAGGTTTTAGTACAGAGCCCCGCACATGACATCCGGGAAAAAAATATATATAGTGGCCACTAGGGCTGCAGCTAACGGTTATTTTGATAATCGATTAATCTGTCCATTATTTTTTCGTTAAATCGAATAAAATATCTAGAAATTATTATACATTAAAAGTTCATTTTAATCCCTTATTTTAACCAATGCTATTGCACATCGTGCCTATGTAGGCTATGCTGTACATTATACGAAAAAATGGTTAAAATACAAACATTGCAGTGTAAACCAAAAAACAGCTGATTGCTTACTATTTTTAAAGCAGAAATTAAAATGACTAAATAAAAAATTATAATAAACCAAAACACTAAATTATTGTACTTGTGTTACTTGTAGAATTTATATTACATGCACTTAATTTCTAACAAAAAATATGTTGCCAAAATGTGTATTTTAGTCAGAAGTTTTAGTTATTGCGCTCGTATTCTACACGCTCCGTCTGTTTGACGATTTACTAAAACGAAGGAATGAATTAGTTACTAAATGAATTAATACTTAATTCATGGGAATGAATTCTTAGTTTGTGGCCATGGTGTATATATTTCACATATGTCATGTGTAGGGCTCTGTATTTGTTACACCACAGCTAAAATCCATGATTTGCAACTACCTAATTGGTAGCAGTTGGAATTCTGGTGAGGATCATGCTAATAAAAGAGCATTTGATTGGATAAAAGTCATGCTCCCCTTCCTGGAAGAGTAAGACTATTCATTTTAAGTGAATTCTTTGTCCGTTTTTAGGTGTACACTAGCATATTGATGATATCAAAGCTAAAAGAATAATAAAACCCATAAAAGTCAATGTAATGCATCCAAATTGATGACTGCACAATTTCTTGCTTAAACGATTCACAGTTGGATGTGACTACATTTTAGACCATCTCTGTTGGAAAATTATTTAATGAATGATTGCTCTCTCCCTCTCTATTAGAGATTAGTGATTTGTGGTCCAGTTAAAACTCCCGGTGTTCAGATGAATGCAGCTCAGTATCTTCAGTAAGGAAAAACTTTAGAACAACAACTCTCTATTAACTGTTACAACAGCTCTTTGTAATTCTATATTAAAAAGACTACTGTCTAAGTCTGATAATTACAGTGTTTGTTTGTGTACTGCTGTAGGTTAAGAAAAGCTCAGATGAAAGAGGCCTCAGAAATGAAGTATGGAGACCAAGTTGAAGGTGTGTTTATCTGTGCTTATCTTTTTATCTTAAAAAGCTACTAAACTGCATGTATTAGCTAAATAGCCCAGAAACGTTTGTGATGCATGTTGACCCATTTTAGGTCAGACATGGGATGACATCATTAGAGTCATGACCTCGGCCACCGTGAGGTTTGAACTGCTATCCACAGTACACACAAGTCCGGTGAGTATGTTTGCATGTGCATGCGTGGAATGCATTGTCCTGCATCAGAGATGATTGACATCTCTTTTTCAGGTGACCTTAGATGTGCAGCGGGACAGTGGTGTGTCCACAAAGGGCCCTAGGGGTGGAGTCTTTGTCATGTATAACTGCGCTCGTCTTCATACACTCTTCAGCAGCTACGAGAAAGGGGTGGAGCAAGGTAACACACACACACTGTAGTGTTTTGACTTGTGATTTATGATCAAAGTAATAATGTCAAGATAGTAAACTTGGAGAGGTTGTTTTTTAAAGCGTATGCAGTATGACTACACCCAAATCTTAACAATCTGCTGTTGTATACATGTTTAAAGTCCAAACTTTATTAGGCAAATGCTGTTTTTTTTACTGCTAGTTACTGTTCTAAAACTAAGGTAAGAGAAAAGCAGCGAAAGATGATACATGTGGTCTATAACTATAGACAAAATGTAGATGAAATGTTCAGAATATAACAACAATAGGCAATAATATAGTCTGGCAACAGAGGTGCAGGATTCTAGGTAACATTTTAGTTTAGGGTCCAATTCTCCCTATTAACTAGTTTCTAATTAGCATGCTTATTACTAGGATATTGGCTGTTTATTAGTACTTATAAAGCACATATTAATGCCTTATTTTACATGACCATATTCTACATCCCTTAATCTTACCCAATACCTAAATTTAACAACTACCTTACTAACTATTAATGTGTTTCTTGTAGCAAAAGTTGTAGTTAATAGTTTGTTAATAGTGAGAATTGGACCCTAATCTAAAGTGTGACCGAATTCTGATTGGTTGTGATGTTTGGGGCAGTGCACAATTTTGTGATTTGGCTGAAGTAGAGAAATCCATTCCCCTCTTTCTCCATTGGGCCTTTTGATTAATTGCACGTTAAGTAGTAATGTAACGAAAAATGTTGTGTCTATTTGTGAATAATATTCATGTCTATTTTGAAATATGTAGGTCTTTATCCAGAAATCCCTGGAGGCACTGAGCTGGACTTTTCTGCCCTGAAAGAGGAGGTAAAGCAATATGTAACTAACATTCTGTACAAGCACACTCAAACATGGTCATATTTTTTGCATCCTTTTTAAGTATTCAAGTTGCTATGTATAAAGACATATACCAAATGTATTCAAACAAGCTCAGTTTTTGTGTTTCTATGATCTGGTGGCATAGAAAATTGTTGATATGATGGTAATGTTGCCATTTCGTTATTAGGGGGAGTGGCTTCTTCTCTTCAATTACCTCATTCCATTCTCTGAGCTGCTGGACCAATCAGGACAGGTCCTGGAGCATGAAGGGGGCGGGGCTAGAGTTAATTTAAGAACAGAACAGGTACTTATAAATGTTTCATTGCTCGGATCATTTTGTAATGTTAATTTATTTAATTTATTAGTATAATTTAGTCTAATCTCAACCAGTCATATGTCGTATTCTATCTGCTGTCCTGGCTTCATTAATACAGCCTTCCATAATTGTTTTGTTTGTCCATCAGGTGTGCAGATTCTTGGTGTCTCTCAGTAAAGATTTTAGTTCTTACTACAACAGAGTTCACGTCCTTGGGGTAAGACATTATTGGGTCTGTTTGGTTGTTTGTGAATTAGTTTAATTTCAATCAGTATCTATTTATATAAGGATCATTTAGATGCCGTTACACTCTTTTTATGGCCCATTTAAGTCCTGTTCACACCAAGGACAATATTTAACGATAAAGATACATTTGTAAAAAAACGTTCTAAATGTAAAAGAATAGCAGAGTCCTATTGTTCCCATAATGATAACGACAGAACATAGTTTCTATATAGTTGAAATCACTTTCAGAATGATTTTTTTTTCCAGGTAATGAACAATAAAGAGAACAGCCAATCAGAATCCATTCTGCTTTAAAGCGCTCAAGCATTTAAAGCGGCAGATGACAAAACTGCACCGCGTGCTTATAATAAACAGAATGATATCGTGCATTGATGTAGACGCTAATATAGTTATCTTTATAGCTTTCGTTCTTGGTGTGAATGGGCCTTTACGTCTGTATTTTGTATATTTGTGTGTGTTCAGAGCCATTAACTTTCTGCTCGTCCTCTTTCTCTTTCTCCCTCTCTCTTTAGGAGCCCCTGCCTCATCTTTTTAATCAGATGTTTTGTCGTTTATTGTTGCTGAGAGCATTAAGAGAACTTTACCACAGCGCCCTGGACTCCCTTAACTTGCCCCCAATCCCCCAACTATAGCATCTCCACTGCACACATCATACTCGAATAGTCACAAACTGTCCCTTAACAGCCAGAACCCTTCCATTTTACTTGGTTATTACACTTTCTCCTTCCTCATACCCATATTTGCCTGACCACCTTGTCTAAATAGTCCAATATTCCTCCTGCCCTCCAAAAAGACAGGATAGACCCCAAAATCTGTTACTCTTCATCCTTTCATCCAAAAAATTATTTTACCCATTTTTGGGCAAAAATTGCCCCTACAAATGTCAACAAGCAAGATGCTTTCATTCACAGTGAATTTGAATTCTCCTGTACCATATTCATAGATTCTGCCCTCCTGCATGACAATGTATTCTATGTAATAGTATTTAATGAGTGTAAGAGCCCAGCTCTATTTGTTCAACTCTGAACACATATTGACAGTGTAGCACAGTTGTTCTCACAGTCTGAAAGACGCACACACAGTAAGGTATCTGTCACCTCTGTTTCTGATTAGGAATCATGTCGACAGGGTTGGCTCTTTCACGCAATCATTTGGTATTCTTGAAATGTCATGATCTGGGATGCTACTTCCTTGATTATAAATATAGTCTTATCTGTACCAAATATAAAGTCTTAATTCTAGAGTTTCCCCCCCAGTGTCCATCACTGTTTGTGCCACTGTAAGTGTACAGGTGTACTACTGAGAATCCTTGTGTGCCATACAGAGTGTTTCACAGATCTGTGCCATGTGTCACAGTATTCAAAACCCTGAGAGTACTAAACACGTTTTTCTCACACTTCAGAGTTTTTGCTAGTGGTGATCTCACTCGATGTATTTTAAAAAGACAAACCCACAGAGACTTAATAATTAAAAGAGTGTCTGCCTTAACCTTTGAACTGATTGTTTTTCAAGTGTGCAAATGTGTGACTATACCTGTACATAAGTCCTTTACCTGTGCAAAACTATTTTAATGGTGTGACTTTACAATAAGGTTTAAATTAGGCAACTAACAATGAACAATATTTTTTTACATAATTTATTAATCTATATTGTTTATTTATTCATGTTTGTTCATAATGCATCAACTAATGTTAATATATATAATTCAAATTTGTTTGTTTTTTAGGTGTATGTAGAAATTAAAATAGATTAGTAAATGCTGTTAAAGGTATTGTTCAATGTTATTTCACACAATTGCATGAAATATTATTAATGTATAGAACCTTATTGTAACGTGTTTCCATTTCAGTCATGTTCATACCAATGGCAGAAATATTTTAATATTTTCCCCATTACATTTATTTTAAATAATTTATAATTTATAAAGTCTTTAATTAAACACTGCACAGCACAGCAAAAACACTGCACAGTTATTTACTTCAAATACTTTAATTAAACCAATAACTGTTTAAAATAAATTAATACTTTTATTCAGTAGGGATGCATTCAATTGATCAAAAGTGACAGTGAAGACTTTTATAATCTCACAAAAGATTCCTATTACCTGTTTTCAACTTTTCACAGAATTCTGAAAAGAAAAAAATTGTTTTCACTGTTTTCATCATTGATGATAATAATAGAAAAATATTACTTGATCACCAAATTAGCCTTTTAGTGTGATTTTTGTTTCAGCTTTGCCATCACAGTAATAAAATAATGTTTTGATTTTAATATATTTTAATGTAATTTAAGTTGTAATAATCTTTCACAACATTTTTGTTTCTGCTGTATTTTTGATCAAATAAGACATTTAAAAAACATTAAAAAAATAATCTTTCTGACCCAAACCTTTGAATGGTAGTGTATGAAAAACAATGGGCAATTGTGCCTCCATATTAAATATCTGGGGCTTTGTTTTGCACCACAAGTTAATATCTGGTTGATTTCTGATACTGACTAATACTGAATCCAAACTCATCAGTGTGTTGTATGATTTGAATATTAATGAAATATGAAGTGGAGTCAGAATTATGACCATGACCGGCATGACTAAACACCCCATAATATCTTTGAGTGGGGTGACAGCATCTCATCTTTGTAATGGAGTATGTGTTAAATATGCAGCTCGAGTTTGTAATAGAGTGCTCAACTGCAGGACTGAACATTAATAACAGCCACACTGCTAGAAAATGTCTCTAGTCTTCAGTGCAGTGAGTAAATGACATACTGTCAGCCATGCTGGCCATCTGAAGTAACCACCTAACCACAGATACATATATCGTCAGTGACAAGAAGGTGTAATGCCACAGTTCAACCACTAGAGAGCGATCTCGATTCTAGCTAAATCTTGTTCGCTGTCTCGCTCTTATGTGGTTTAGGGCTTGTTAAGCTGTCAGTCATCACTGCTGGGCATCTCTTCCTTGAAGACAAAAGAGGGAGGGGAGATGAAAAAGGCCTGAGAGAGAAGAAAAGGAGACTAGTGCGTGAAAGGAGTTCAAAGAATGAAGGAGAGTACGCTGTGTAATCGCTACAAGCAAAACCGCTGTCTTTTTAAAGAGGTGTGTGTGTGTGTGAGCGAGATGAATGAATGAGGTCAGAAGTGCCCATGGGAATTGAATGATTTTTGTAGTTGTCAAGGATAGGAAGAGAGAGAGAGGGGGAGAAAAGGTGGGTGGAGGAGGGGTGGAGATGATTGAGGAGAGTGATATTGATGTATGTTGTTCTTGTTGACTGGTGCGGAGCCCTAGACAGGAAATAACAGTGTGAAGTGGGTGTGGTTTGGGGAGTGCTGGGAAATGACACATGGAGATAAATTGTTACTATATCTGTAAGTGTCGCTCTAATAGCAGAGATAATGTCCTTTGTAAAAATGGCCTCCTATTTGCAGTTTTAGGTAGACCGGGTTTTGTTTTTGATTTGGAGCACATGCGGGGTCCAAAATGAACACTCAACAAGCACCATATAGAAGTAAAAATTGGCTTTTGTGAGCATCTAAAAATGGAGGATCTCGCCAGTTGGCCAGTAATTTTATTAGGAGCTGCTAATCCATTTTAATCCGCGTTCACTTTCAGTCTGAGCACAACTAACAGGCTTCCAGGAAATCTGAATTCACTTCAAACATTCTGTTCACACTCGAACAGGATTAGGTCTGATTCATATCAGGGTCGAGTCGACTCATGCCCTTCAGCTGTTGACTGAAGCTTGTTCAAAACATGGCTTACATTGAATTCTACTAATTATACTTGAACCTTGCTGATGTAAATTCAAATCGAAGACTCACACGTCTTCAAATGACTTTTACCTCAAATGTAAAATGTAACTGAGAGATAATGACCAATGCATGAAGTGACACAATGACCTGCACTAAATAATTCCACTGTAACAGTCCAATATATACTACCAGTCAACTGATTGGAGTCAATAATAAAATTAATTTCCACACAAAAAAGCAAAACTGTTTTCAACATTGATTAATATTAAGAAAGTTTTTTGAGCATCAAATCAGCATATTAGAGTGATTTCTGAAAGATCATGTGACATTGTAATGATGCTGAATATATGGCTGAATGAGGTGTTATGGCAGATTACATTTTCACAAAATATTGGCAGGTATTGTATTATTTTTTTGTATTTTATTCTCAGTCCTTGGCACACAATTCAATCTAAAGGTGATGAATTACACCATTCATCACAAAGTTTTCACAAATTCACAAATTTTTTTTTTTCTCGTTTAATCCCCTCAAATATCAGCCGAGACTGCAATGCCAGAACGGTGTGCCTTACCGCAGCATCTAATTAAAACAAAACTGGAGTGTGTCAAGCTTCTAGTGGTTCCAAGTGAAGTCGTGTGTGTGTGTGTGTCTCGACAACATGCTGGAAAAAAAATCTTTCTCAAAGCCTTTGGGTTCCCTCTATCAAACGCTGAAGCTTAGAGATTGCGGCAGCGTATTTGATGTAGATCTCTCAGCTGAAACTTTTGATAGTTTGACAAATTTAGACTAGCTGAAATCATTCTTGATGTGTAGAGCATCTTTGAGAATGCACAAATCTGTCATTTAAAACTGTGTCAGAACAACCTCATGTGATCTTTCCTTAACCACCCCCCCAAAAAAAATCATTTTTTTGTTTTTGAAAGAGTAGAAGGTTGTTTATTGAAAAATGGTCTGCTTTATGAATCTGTGTCATACTTTGAATGTATTACTTTGGCATAGTATTTCAAACAAAGTTGCTTAAAATTAGTTTTAGATTGAGAGCAAGTTCTGCAGAGGAAATGCTAGCAGAGTCGGTCGTGTATTTCGCACTCATCCAGGCATGTGTGTGTTAACAGATAAGGACCTTGTGCAGCTTCTTCTCTCTCCTTCTGTTTCTCCTCTCTAACATTTTCTGCTCCTCTGCTGATAAAAAGTTCCCTACTAACCATTTCCTTAGTTAAACATGTCAAGTTCACAGAGGATAATCTCCCTGGTCTTCTGGAGATAAGACTTAAAATGTGAGTGGTGTCCCCACAAGACTCAAAAAATGTAAAAGAGATTGCTTGCTATGTGAAAAGATATTGAGCAACAGGTGTTCTTCTGACTATGGTGATATGCTTGTTGATGGTCATTTGTTTGTTTTTGGGCTTGGGAATTCATGGTTCACTGTCACAGAGGATTTATTTTTATTTTTAAATGCATTCAATTTTATAAAACTTTTTTTTGAAAGAAGTCTTTAATTCTCAACAAGGCATTTATTTGATCAAAAATACAGTAATTCCATAATATTGTGAAACTATTTTATTTTAACTTAGCTCCATTGTAATATCATATCAATAATGCTATATACATTTATTCTCTCTCTCTCTCTCTCTCTCTCTCTCTCTCTCTCTCTCTCTCTCTCTCTCTCTCTCTCTCTCTCTCTCTCTCTCTCTCTCTCTCTCTCTCTCTCTCTCTCTCTCTCTCTCTCTCTCTCTCTCTCTCTCTCTCTCTCTCTCTTTCGCTCTCTCTCTCTCTCTGTGTGTGTGTGTGTGTCTTATCTAGTTCTGAGTCTGTCAGGCTTCAGATCCAGCAGCTGGGTGAGAAACTAGCTGGATTGAATTTAAGCAGGTCTAAATCCTGAGTAAGACAGCTAGATACCCCTCTCATCTGTTGCTAATCCACTTTAATCCCAGTTCACTTTCACTCTGAGCACAACTAGAGCGGTTTCCAGTCGATCTGAATTCAGTCCAAACATTCTATTCACACTCAAACAGGATTAGTTCAGATTCATATCAGGGAAGACTCAGTCGCTGAAAGATACCCATGGCTGAAGTGTGTTTAAAACATAGCTGCTCTATAATGGTAATTATATCCCATGCTGGAGCAAATTAATGTGCTCCTCCTCTTTAGATGTAATAGGATCCAGTAAGATTTGTTCTCATTAATATAATATGGTATAATCTTTAGGGTCCTATTAAAGGCGCATAGCCAATTCTTTTTCATTAAATTTACTCCCCTTTTTGGCACGAATGAGGCTCTTTTTCAGTGTTCGGATTTTTATATATATGTATACTCTTATTGATGTTTTTATATGTTACTGGTGTTATTGATATGAATATTTAAAAATTGAATTATATATTTATGTATGAATATTATGTTTTGCCATTTTTCCTATAGATTTAGGCTTCTCTTTTATGTTTTATCGCTTTAAATCATCTGGATTGTCCCATTTTTGTTTTATGTGTTAGTTTAGCATGGGTAGTGTAGTTTCATATATATTGGTATGTATCTACACCGAATCTGCTGTGTTGGCGCTGTGACAGTTGTGTCTTTGAATGTTGGGGGAAGGTGGTAAGCAAGAAAATATTTATAGCTGCATTATAATAACTCTTTCTTTTCTGGCTTTTTTTAAATGTCACCCCTCTCTCTCTCTCTCTCTCTCTCTCTCTCTCTTTCGATTTTCCTCTTACTTTCACACTGTAACTTGCTTGCTCATTCCCCTGCCTTTTCTCTCTCCCTCTCTCATTCCATCTCTTTTTTTTTTCTCATTCCCTCTGTTTTTTTATTTGCTGATTTGGGTCACTGGCTGACTAAGAGACAACTCACAGCTGGCCTATAAACAACCTTCCCCTTTCAGCAGCATTAGCTCACACACACACACACACACACACACACACACACACACACACACACACACACACACACATACAAAATCTCCTCTCACTCCAGCACTCAGCGGCACAAATCTCTCACACATTCTCACTTGGCATTATTTGTTTACTGGGTCTTTTAAAATGAGACCACTCTCTTATCTTTTGTATTTTCATATCAAGACATTTTCTGTGATGATTTGAGAAGTGCAGTGCAGTATAAAGATTTATGTAGAAAAATGAAGATGGTATTAGAAAGAACCTGAAAGAATCACAACCTCTCTGCCACAGACACTTTAATCAATTTAAATTTGATTGATTTGCTGTATTTGAAAGCTCAGTCGGCTATAATTCAGTAAATATCAATAATCAGTTTAAAATAAAATAATTCAGATAATAATAAGTCAGAAGTGCTTTAGATTATTTGATAAATATAAATACTTATTTTTCAGTTGATTTTACATTCCATTATGACCATTCCTTTTTCCATTTTCAAAAATAGGAATATAGGCCTGTTTTATTTTGTCATTATGCGGTAATTCAATCATGATGTTATCATTAGGCCTATTAACTTTATCATCCAGCTGTGTTTGTGTGTTCATTTTCCAGCCCTCTGCACTTATATTTCTTTGCCATGAATCACCATTTTGTCGGAATAGACCACGAACAGCAGATTGCTGTGTTTGTTTATGAAATGGGAGCGATGCGTCAGTA
The DNA here is from genome assembly GCF_951802725.1 of Rutilus rutilus. NCBI lineage: Eukaryota > Metazoa > Chordata > Actinopteri > Cypriniformes > Leuciscidae > Rutilus > Rutilus rutilus. Next base: position 21,533,739 of record NC_140232.1, on the reverse strand, counting down.
ATGCGATGATAACACTTTTTGAAGGGTGCGCGCGCGGGCACGGATGGACTAATTCCAACTTTTCGAGTGAGAGAGCGAACGGTCTGCTCTAAGAGTCATTCGAAGTTAAATTACCAGAGCTCCATGTCGAAATCCAATAACCAGGCGGCAGATAACGAACATACAGTGTTCGTATTAATCCCATAATCCTCTAAAATTGCTAATGACATCACTATATGCTCCCGTGCAACAGTGGCACGAGCCGTGGACGGGTCCCGTGGTGAGGTGGTTTACTTTGCTGTTATGGATTCTGCCTGGGTGTGGTGGAGCCATATTGAATATTCAGGTTCAGCTCACGTGCGCATCATTTTAATTAATTCGCGCTCACCAGGCACAGACTTGGTGTGGTAACAGTCTCGCCATGCTCAGCACAGCACACTCCGCCCAATTGACACCATATGCCTTCACCCGTATCTCAAGTGCTCTGTGTGTCTTGAAGAGGCGGTTGCATTTTGAGAGACAGATTAGTGTGTGTAGGTGTCAGAAAAAACAATGCTTGAGATTTGTATACAAAGAGACTGCATTATTTAAACCTCACTTTCTACATACACCCACGCTTATATAGATGTATATAGGCTAGTGAATAAAAAATGGCCATCACAGTATGTGTGCGATTATCTGCCAGTCACATTCTCTCTTGTGAATATGTATTATAGCCGCCTGCCCGTTCAGGCCCAGCCGTGACAGATGCTCACTGGGCCGAGGAAACCTGCTGCTCTGGCCACAGGGGAGGGGTTAGTGGGGTGAGCAGAGAGGACAGGGTTGTGTGTTGGAGGGGGTCTGCCGGATGCAAACAATTACAGATCAACAGTGCTGGTGAGACACGAACACAAACCCCCTCTTCTTGATGGAACGTACCCCCTACTCTTGCCGTTCCCATGGTAACTCATAGAATAGCTGCGGCCTTGCAGCTGACAGCTTACCTGAATGTGTGTGAGTGTACGTGAGTTAAAGGACCCCAGGTGTGCTCTGTGAAGTGTGCGCCCGTGTAATCCGCAGGCTGGATTTTTGGGGATTACAAATCAGCCCATTAGAGCTAGAACTCTTCTCATCTCAAAACCCGCACACACAAAGGCTGTATAGAAGAGACTGTCTTTTTTTAGTCTCATGCAGATAGGCGTCTTATTAATCATTTTGTGCAACGCTGTTTAGTGCAAAGTTGATGCAGGCATGAATATAACAAGATTGTGCTTGATATTAAAGCGCTGTAATATTGGTTCTTGTGGTTTTGGACCCACAGAAATACGTGAGACTGTCTTTCTTTTTTTTACTCACAACTTCAAAATCTACAGATATCAACGCCTGTGAGACTTGAGCTATGGATCTCAGCAGTCAGCAGGACACCAACTGAGCAGGACATGAGCGCTGTCTGTGAAAAGATCAGGTGCTGTACACTCATTTTTAAATGGTTCAGGGATTATTATTTTTTCAGTCTTTACTTTGTTGCATTCACATTTGATCCAACATATTCATGAGATCACCAATTTGTAACTGGCTTAGATAAAAAAAATATATATATATATGTTTACCTTGGGGTCATTTTATGAATATTGATCACATTTGATCCAACATATTACTGGTTTAGGAATTATTGTTTTTAAATGTTTTTCCTGGAGTAATTTCAATTATCTTTGTTGCACTCACATTTGATCCATTTGCATTTATGCATTTGGCAGATGCTTAAAAGTGACTTGCTTTCCATTCTTTACTAGTGACTTTCATGCATTCTATGCGAATCAAACCCATGGCCTTGTTACTGTTTGAGCCACAGGAATGCTCATATAAATCCTTATAAAATTATCATTCACCAGTGTGGGCACTGAGAAATGCTGAAATTCAGATCATATGCATTTTCATGACATGCAAGGATTTGAATTATGGGCTCTGCTTTATTTTGGGAATGATGAGTAACTCTAAATATGATTGCACTTCCCAGAGGGTGTTTTGGCGAGCGCTGAATTGCAGGCGTGTTACCCACCAGTCTATCACTCAGGTTTCACAGAGGAAGCTCTCAGTTATGGGAATCCCTCTCCTCATCACTTAATGTGATTTAGGTCTGCCGTGACTGTGTGATATAATACCATCAAGCGTCTAGACATAGGCCTACACACAGGCATGCCCGCAGAAAGAGACATGAATCTCATCCTCCACAGTCAACGAGGAAAATTCGCAAATCATTTTTTTTCCTGCTTAGACATAAATGCACAAAGAAAGCACAAGTCCTTTGCCACAGTCATCTCTGCTCAGCTCAGACTACAGCAGCACGAGAAAACAGTGGGGCGCAAGGGCAGCTTATGGAGAGAGAGAGAGAGAGAGGGCGTGCGCGCGCACAGTATAATTGAGCCGTATGAATTTTTCAACATTCGTGGATTTGTTCCAACCGTGTCAGTGGCAGGCAGACTGCGAGACACAGATTGGTTTTTGTAACGCGCAAGTCTATTTCTGACTAAGCGTGGATTTCACATCCGCCATACAGGGCTGTGTGACACGCGCCTCTGAAATTCACCCACATGCAGTGTGATTTAAAACAGGAAAACAAAAATCATAGTTAAAAAAATGTCTCCATGTCAAACAATACATTTAAAACGAGCCCGTGTCTGAATAGGAGGTAGAGCTGGCAGAAAAGGAAAAGAAAATGTGATATAAATGCAATACATTGAATGGAAAAAATACGCCTTGGGAAATCGAAAACTGAATAAGGCATGACGTCACAGGTGGACAACAATTGATTGTTACAGCTACTACCTTTTTTATGCAGTTTATGGCTATAACACAACCCCCCATACGTTGATATTGACTACAGTTTTTTTCGCATGCTAAAAATAAAGAATAGGCTATGTTTGACATTTTGCTGATTAAACTTTTTTTTTATGTATAGGCTAGTTCATCATATAGGCTAGCCTATATTTAGAAATATGTATGATGATTAAATTGGTATATGGTAAAACTGTATTGTGCTAAAGTTTTTTAGTTCTTTTTTTTTGCATTACATTGTGTTTTATATATTTTTGTCTTAGTCATTGATCAGAGGAAAAGTCACTCGTTATCCACTGAGACATCATCGTGTGGCTTTCTGTTACAGGTGTTAATATGGAAGATGTCGCCTATTTTTTGGATATAAAAGGTTGGTATTAACAGTAGCCTATATCGTTTAAATAATCTATAGATTTATTGAGTTTTTATGGATATACATTCTTCCGTTTTCACGCGTCTAATTAATTATATCGTTTTTCATTTTGATATTGTAACGCCTGTTGTAGGCTATACCTCTCCAGCGGTGGACATGGCGTCATCTGAGAGGAAACAGCCTTGCCCACACTGGAACGAACCATTCCCGTATGAGAGAGAGAGAGAGAGAGAGAGAGAGAGAGAGAGAGAGAGAGAGAGAGAGAGGGGACAAGAGAAAGAAAGAAGCGAGAGGGGGAGGAGTGAGGGTAGCACCGGGTTCGCTGTGAGCCATGTTGGATGTGAATGAGAGATGCTGCGCTCGTGTCGCTGCTAGCCGGAGCTCTACCAAACACCGAGTGTAGATGCGAGCTTCCCGGGATCACCGAGCGACCGGGGAGCACGGCGGAAGGAGTCGGGCGGTGGTGAATGAGGTGGCCACTTAGCCGGCGTTTGGAGAGAGAAAGAAAGATACTTCGGTTCAGAGAGAGGGGAGAAAGGGGGGAGAGAGAGAAAGGATTTCACCAGACTAATGGCTGCACTGCTACTGGACTTGGGCTCGCTTTCGCCGCTGTTGTTTCTCCTTTTCCTCAGCTCTTTGTTCACTGTTATCCCGGGGAGTGCAGCAGGGCCGTGCTGCCGCTCTCTGTGCACCCACCCAGCCCCCGGAGACGCTCAAATCGCCAGCCTGCCCGACGGAACGGTAGCGGGGGCTTTGGCTGGGGGCGATTGGAAGATCCACCCTGCACGGACGGTACAGTCGCATAGACGGGAATTGCATTGCTTACGGTCAAGTGCAGTGGGAACCTCCTCATGTCCGTTGAGTACGGATTACCGGAATTCTAGTACATGGGTATCAGAACCGGCGGCGCACACCGGACGCTGTCATCCCCAGCCTTTTTGGAGTAACGGTGGCAGCGGAGAGAAGGGCGTTGTTTCTCGTGTTCTCGCCTCTCCGGTTCAGTATGGCAAAAAAAGGACTATACAAAGGACTAGAACGCGCTCGCGGCCACAGACGCGCCTCGACACGGGGAGGGTTGTTGTACAAAGCTTGTTGGATAACTCTAGACCAGCAGATAGCAAATCCAGGCCTAAGCACTGCCCATGCCACCCAAAACGGGAGTTTGCCGCTGCCAAGACATCAACTCGGTCGTTATTAAAAGCCCATTCTCATTCTAATGTGGCTTCGGACGCCAATAAATTGCACAAAGCGACAGCGGACCGTCCCCTTTCAGGCACCCTGAATGTTATCGATCTCACCAGAGAAGGCTGGAACGGGTCAGGCTTTGAAAATATCCGCGGGTGCTCGGAACCGTGCGCGCGGCAGCTCTCTCTAGGGCTTGGAAGCGAAGCAAGCAGCTGTCTCGAGTCACACCGGATCACAGGTTGTTCTGAAAGGCATCCAGCCTGGCACAGCAGTAACTGGCACCTGTTCAACATTTCTCTGGGGCGCTACGCTGTTTGTGAAAGGCAAGCAAGAGAAAATACAAACACCACATATTCAAATAACAGCTCAAAAGTACAATTTGTGCATGCAAAGTCTGATCGGAATAGTCCATTGAAGTATTCTTGTACACTCAAACGGACTGATGCTCGGGATTTAATAACACAGGCTGACTGGGTCAGAACTGGGACTTGCTTTGATGACAGAAAGACTCATTATAATAGATCAACTGGGATCAGCGCTGCTCCGTCTTATATCGGTGATGTACACAACTCTGACTCATCTGCTACTGGCACTCCCAGGGGTCATAATGCATCACATATCTACCTCTTAATCGAGCTAAACTTTCCTAAACGTTCTCGTGACTCACACATTCACATGCGAGGCAATCACACAGAGCGCGCGAGAGAATATTCAGCACCCGCTCAGTGGACAGCACCAGTCTCCGTGCATGATCTCGCTTACTCGAGTGACTTTACTGAAAGTTTGTTGCTGAGGAATTGGAACAGTAACAATAACAACAACTGCGCCAAAAATCGTAATAATAACCACAACAACAGCAGCAGTCCTGGCGATCAAAATGCAACTGAAACTCAAAATGTTCCTGGCAATGAAGAGCGCGACTTTGTAAAAGGGGAAAGCGCACGCTCTCCTTCTCCTTGCTCCGGTGCGCGTGCAGAGTGTGGTGACTACAGCGCCGACGACAGCTTAAGCGCCGATGGGGGAGCCACGCGGCCGCAATTAAAGTCCGGTAAACGGGTGTCATTACAAGCTGAGGGTGTCAGCCAGCAAGAAGAGCAGCTGGAAGCCGCGGCTGAGTGCGGTAGGAGGGAGGCACAGATAGAGGGCGGGGTGAAAGGGGAGGGAAGGGGGGAGGGTGACAGACAGCATGTAGAGGGAGAAAGGGAGGAAAGCATAGAGTGGGTGATTGCAGAAGACACAAAGGAAGAGACAGTGTTAGAAGAGACAAATTTCCTGAGAAAAAAAGAAAAAGGTCAAGGCAATGGCACCTCTCAGTCCGAAAGAGAGAGTGATGAAAACAAAGAGGAAATGTATACTGAACAAAATGAGCTTGCATATAGTGTAGATGGGGTGAGAAACACACGAAAAAAGCAGTACAGTGAGAAACTAAAAGCTGTAGAGAGCGATGAAGTGCAGAGAGGAGAGGAGCAGGAGTACAAGGAAGAGCAGACAGGTATCCCTCCTGTTGGGCGCTCCCGTAGAGCTGCTAATCGACATCCCCATTTCCCCCAATATAACTACCAGGTTCAGGTTGCTGAGAACCAGCCTCCTGGTACCTCAGTCATAGCTATGACAGCTGAGGACCCTGATGCTGGTGAGGCAGGCAGACTCAGTTACAGCATGGCCCCTTTAATGAACAGCAGGTCCATGGATTACTTCCAAATCGACCCAATTACTGGCCTTCTCGCCACCACACACATTCTGGATCGTGAACACATGGACTTGCACTACTTCAGAGTTACAGTCACAGACCACGGCTCACCGCGCCTTTCTGGAACAACTATGGTGACCATCACCGTGGCTGACCGTAATGATCACTCTCCTGTGTTTGAGCAAACAGAGTACCGCGAAACAATTCGAGAGAATGTGGAAGAGGGATATCCTATTCTACAGCTGCGAGCAACAGATCTTGACTCACCGACAAATGCCAATATACGCTACAGATTTATTGGAGAAAGTGCACCTGTTGCACGCTCTGCTTTTGAGATTGATCCACGATCAGGCTTGATCACAACACGAGGTATTGTTGACAGAGAAGCAAATGAGCGTTATACATTGCTGGTGGAAGCAAGTGACCAGGGGAGAGAGCCGGGCCCACGGTCAGCCACTGTTAGCGTCCATATCACTGTGTTGGATGAGAATGACAATGTTCCACAGTTCAGTCAAAAGCGGTACGTGGTTGCAGTTAGAGAGGATGTTCGACCACATTCCGAAATCCTCAGAGTCAGTGCTTCGGACCAGGATAAAGATGGGAATGCTGCTGTGCACTACAACATAATCAGTGGGAACAGCCGAGGACAGTTTGCTATTGACAGTGTTACTGGAGAAATCCAGGTGGTCGCTCCGCTTGATTTTGAGACAGAACGTGAGTACACACTGCGACTACGGGCTCAGGACAACGGGCGCCCCCCTCTCTCCAACAACACTGGAATTGTGAGTGTGCAGGTTACCGATGTCAACGATAATCCACCCATCTTTGTATCCACACCTTTCCAGGCTTCAGTGCTGGAGAGCGCTCCTATCGGTCACTCCATTCTCCACATACAAGCTATTGATACAGATAACGGTGACAATGCACGCCTGGAATACCGTTTGACGGGGACTGGCACAGATACACCATTTGTGATCAACGCTGCCACTGGTTGGGTGACAGTGAGCTCAGAGCTTGACCGTGAATCGGTAGAGCACTACTTCTTCGGTGTTGAGGCTCGAGATTATGGCGCCCCACCTCTTTCCGCCACAGCTAGTGTTACGATCACAGTAATGGATGTTAATGATAACCGACCAGAATTTCTACAAAAAGAGTATTACGTTAGACTAAATGAAGACGCAACTGTTGGAACAAGTGTGGTCAGCGTAACCGCAGTTGACCGTGATGTGAATAGCGCCGTCACATATCAAATCACCGGGGGAAACACACGTAATCGCTTTGCCATTAGCACAGCCAGTGGCGGAGGACTTGTCTCCCTAGCTCTGCCTTTGGACTACAAACAGGAACGTCGCTACGTGCTAACAGTCACTGCTTCTGACAGAACTCTCCACGACACCTGTCAGGTGCACGTCAACATTACAGATGCCAATACACACCGGCCCGTGTTCCAGAGCGCTCATTATTCAGTAAGTGTGAATGAGGACCGGCCTCCTGGCAGCACCGTGGTGGTCATAAGTGCCACAGATGATGATGTTGGAGAAAACGCACGTATCACTTACTACCTGGAGGACAATATTCCACAGTTTCGTATCGACCCTGCATCCGGAGCGATCACACTTCAAGCCGAACTAGACTACGAAGACCAGATGACTTACACTCTTGCCATCACTGCTCGTGACAACGGAATCCCACAGAAATCTGACACTACATATGTAGAGGTCAACGTTAATGATGTAAATGACAACGCACCTCAGTTCCAGAGCCCCAGGTATCAGGGTGGAGTCAGTGAGGATGCTCCACCTTTCACTAGTGTCCTACAGATCTCTGCTACTGACCGTGATGCTCATGCCAATGGCCGTGTCCAGTATACATTCCAAAATGGAGAGGATGGTGATGGCGATTTCACTATTGAACCAACCTCTGGGATAGTCCGAACCGTCAGGAGGCTTGACCGTGAAAGTGTTCCCTTCTACGAGCTGACTGCATTTGCCGTGGATCGCGGTGTTCCACCTCAGCGTACACCTGTACACATTCAAGTCAGTGTTATGGATGTCAACGACAATGCTCCTGTGTTCCCTGCTGACGATTTTGAGGTTCTAGTCAAGGAGAATAGCGCCGTTGGGTCCGTCGTAGCTCAAATAACAGCGACTGATCCAGATGAGGGCCAAAACGCTCAGATTATGTATCAGATTGTGGAAGGCAATATTCCAGAAATTTTCCAGATGGACATTTTTTCAGGAGAACTCACCTCTCTAATTGACCTTGACTATGAAACACGGAACGAGTATGTAATCGTTGTCCAGGCCACGTCAGCGCCGCTAGTTAGTCGTGCCACTGTGCGCATTCGACTGGTTGACCAAAATGATAATGGGCCTCAAATGCAAGACTTTCAAATCATCTTTAACAACTTTGTATCCAATCGATCCAACACCTTCCCAAGTGGGGTTATTGGACGAGTTCCTGCCCATGACCCAGATGTTTCAGATCGTCTCTACTACACTATAGATCGTGGAAATGAGCTGCACCTGCTGCTGTTGAACCACACAAGTGGGGAGATCCGCCTCAGCCGGAAACTGGACAACAACCGACCATTGGTGGCCCCGATGCTCATCACCGTCACTGGTAAGACCAAAGAAAGAGGGAAAGATGTGAGGGAGAGGGGGAGGGAGAAAGAAAAGGAAGAAATGGGGAAATGAAGCAAGGGCTATTAAGGTCATGAGGATGAAATCAAATCAGGTCAAATTGGTTTTGCTAACTCTTTTCTTCAGAGCTCTATTATGAAATATTGCTGAAGGCAATGTGTCAGTGTGCAGAGTCTATGTAAGTGGCAAAATGGAAAGAATAGAAGATATCTTTGGAGAGAGCTGAGCCTTGACTTGCATTTTTCCCTCTAAAGGCATTTAGCGCTCAATGTAAATTACTTTATGCTGGCACGATCTCTTACTGATATTAGCAGGTAACAATACCCTTCAGAAGTCTCAGTGGTAACATGAGAGAGTGTAAGTGCTGAGAGGAACATTGCTTGGCCACAACGGCTGATGTTGTTGATGGCATTGCTGGGAAGTGTACATAATTATGGCTTTTGAAAGGTTATAAATGGTGATTTGTTATTTACAGACATTGTGGCTAAATGGTAAATTTATCAAGATGTGTGGATTTTTGTGGCTGTTTTATGTTTATTTATCACTTAGAAAAAATGTCCTACTTGACTTAAAAAATATTGCTGCTTTTTTTATTTACCTTACCTTTCAGTTTGTGTGCGTGTGTGTGTAAGGCATATAGGTTAGGGAGTTTGTAAGACTGCAGTGTTGGACAGCTCAGTTACCCTCTGGTAAAATTCTAACTCTCTCCTCTGAGGAAAGCACACTTCCATTTCCATCCCCCTCTTGCTCTTCATTCCTCATTCATTTTTTTGCTTCCTTGCTTTCTATCCCTTTCTTTCCCTTTTTTCTCACAGAATTTTTTTTTTTCTGTTGGGTTAAATAGTATAAATATGTGTTTCTAAATGAGCGGAGCAGCTTATGGATTGTTTGACTTTATCAGAGTTTTGATGTCCCAAGGGAAACAGAAGGTTAATTTGAAATATAGTATTTCCTATGAAATAATTCCTTTGTATTCCAATTCACCCAGAGAAACAGCAGTTACAGTTTCCTAATGAGCACAGCTCATTGTCTGTAAGATGAGATGACATGGTTTGAAGCTCAATGTCGCCTTTATCTTGTTATTCTCTAAGCAAGGCTTGTATGGATGTGATTAGTTGTAGTGTTTATTTTGCTATGCCTTTAATGATGTGATGTACAAAATGCACATTTGAGGTGTAGCCAAAATCATATTGGTCTCAGAGATAATGCATGTATTTCAAAATAAATGTGTGTGTGTGTGTGTGTGTGAATACTGGTAAATGTAGTTTAATAGAGGATTACATACAGCCCTCTTATCTTGCATGCTCTCTCTCTCTCTCTCTCTCTCTCTCTCTCTCTCTCTCTCTGTTCTACTTTACTTTGAGTGTAATAGGACGTCCTTAGGGGAAGCCTGGCTTTGGAAACAAACGGAGCACAGTAATCAGCTGTCAAACTAGTGCCCAAGATTTTGTGTGTGTGTTTGTTTAATCAGATGGTTGAATATTCGTTCATGCAGCCATCTACATTGTTTATGCCTACATCTGGGTTTGTTTGAGCATATTAAGTTTGTGTGTTTATACACATGTGTTTTTGAGTGTGTAAGTGTTCGTAGTTGAGTGCCTTTTGGCTGATGGGGTAGAAATATATTTCCATGTGACTAATTCCAACTATGAAGGGCAAATACATCTAAGCATTTCACTTTATTTTTGTGCGCAAACCACACATACAGTGACCCATGACACCTGGGGCCTGTTTTGGTCATGCTAGGTTTGTAATTTCAATGTTCAGAAGTTTGTCAAATGTGAGAGGTGCTGTTGTGAGAATTTGTCAGCATGTCAAGTCAAGTCAAGTCACCTTTATTTATATAGTGCTTTTTACAATACAGATTGTATCAAAGCAGCTTCACAGTGATAACATGAAAATAATACAATAAAGTTTGTTTCTAGAAGAAAATTGCGTCATCGTCCACCTTAAGTAAGGCAGATCAATAATATTGTTGAATATTAAATGTCCCCAACTAAGCAAGCCAAAAGCCAAGGCAACAGTGGCAAGGAACCAAAACTCCACCAGGTGACAGAATGGAGAAAAAAACCTTGGGTGAAACCAGGCTCAGTCGGGGCCAGTTCTCCTCTGGCCAACAAGCGAACAGTATATGATTATGATTCAGGAACGATGTTTTATACAATGTTTAATAGGGAGCCAGTGCAGTGTTGACAGAACGGAGCTAATACGGTCATACTTTCTGGTTCTAGTGAGAACCAACTGGACTTTGTTTATTAAGCGTGCAGGGCAACCACCCAGTAGAGCTACAATAATCTAGCCTTGAGGTCATGAACGCATGAACTAACTGTTCTGCATTTTTCATTGAAAGCATATGTCGTAATTTAGATATATTTTTAAGATGGAAGAATGCGGTTTTACAGATGCTAGAAACGTGGCTTTCAAATGAAAGATTGGTATCAAAGAGCACACCCAGGTTCCTAACCGACGACGAAGCAGTGCAGAGGTTTTGTCAGGGCGTGTAGAAATATAGAGCTGAGTATCATCAGCATAACAGTGAAAACTAATTCCATGCTTCCTAATGATATCTCCCAAGGGTAGCATGTACAGGGTGAACAGCAACGGTCCTAGTACTGAGCCTTGTGGTACTCCATACTGAACTTTTGATCGATACGACATCTCTTCATTTACTGCTACAAACTGATAACGGTCAGATAAGTATGATTTGAACCATGCTAGTGCAATTCCACCAGTGCCAACATAATTTTCAAGTCTATTCAAAAGAATGTTGTGGTCGATGGTATCAAATGCAGCACTAAGATCCAGTAACACTAATAGAGAGATACAACCATGATCGGATGATAAGAGCAAATCATTTTAACTCTAATGAGAGCTGTCTCCGTACTATGATATGGTCTAAATCCTGACTGGAAATCCTCACAGATATCATTTCTTTCTAAAAAGGAACATAGTTTTTTTCTATTAACTTTGACAGAAAAGGTAGATTCCAGATCGGCCTGTAATTAACTAATTCTGTAGGATCAAGTTGCATTTTTTTAATAAGAGGTTTAATAATAGCCAGCTTAAAAGTTTTCGGTACATATCCTAGTGACAAAGATGAATTAATAAAAAAATGGATAACTCCAGTAGAGTTTAGAATGTCTGTAAATGCTAATCCCAATGCTTCTTTTTCATTATCTACATGGATATTAAAATCCCCAACAATTAGGACTTTATCTGCAACCAGTACTAACTCTGATAGAAAATCAGCAAATTCTTTGATAAAATCTGTATGGTGCCCTGGTGGCCTGTATACAGTAGCCAGCACAAATGTCAAACTGGATTTATCACTTACGCTAGATAATGTTACAGAAAGCACTATCACTTCAAAAGAATTGTATTTGAAACTAGACTTCTGAGTAATACTGAAGATATTGCTATAAATTACAGCAATACCTCCCCCTTTTCCTTTTAAACGAGCCTCGTGGTTATAGCAGTAATCTTGTGGAGTGGACTCATTTAAAGTAATGTAATTGTCTGATTTTACCCAAGTTTTTATTTGTTGAACATCAATCAAATCCCTTACCCTTAAATGGGTTTGGGAGTTTTTTGTATTTCCTAGCTCGGGGAACAGACACAGTCTCTATGTGATGATATCTAGGTGAAAGAGTTTCTATGTGATGGGATTTATCTGATAGGATTTACCTGATACATGTGCATGTATCAGGTTTGTTGTGTTAGGTAGTGAAACCTGAAAAAACCTATACTGTAGGGACCTACAAAACCTATGTGTTTATTTCATGTTTTTGTGAACTGGTAAAAGGTATTTGCATGTTTTCCTACGACCCCAGCGAGAATTGCATCAAACACACTCTCACAGGCAGTTATTTCTAACAATCCCCTTGTGCAAAACAAGCCTAAAATAAAGTTCACTTTAGAATGGGTAAGGGAGCTAGATTATAAAAGATTAAAAGGGTCCGAGAGAGAAGTAGAGAGAAATACAATGAAGAAAGGAGAAATGATGGGTTTAGGGAATGTGTATAGGAGGAAGAAGAAAACAGACTGAGGAAGAGAAGATAACAAAACACTGAAGTGTGGAATAGAGACTTGGGAAATGGAGGGAGGTGAATGACTGACGAGTGATTGAACAGAAGGAATAGAAAGAGGAAAGACTCGCTGAGTTCAGGTCTATGCTTTGAACAGCTGAAGGAAAATTATTTCAGATGAAAGAAATGGAAAATTGCCCTCTTTGAAACCAACCACACTGCTCTTAACATGCTTTATATTGAATGGCTGTATATGCAATGCTTCTGTTTGTATTTGTGCCTGCACTTAAAAATCATCTTCATAACCAGTATTTTGATCTGGTTTACCAGTAAAATATAAAAATTATGTTTTAAGCATACATTTCACAATATTTTGAAAGTTTTGATAGATAAAACAAACAAACACAAACAATTTGTCAACAGGGTTAAAAACTTAATTTAAGATATGTTCTCTAAAAAGAATAACCATTTTATTGATAGCATAAGATCACATACACTACCATTCAAAAGTTTGTGGACAGTAAGATTAAAAAAACAAAAACAATTTGAAAGAAGCCCCTTGGGTTCACCAAGGCTATATTAATTTGATCAAATACAGTAATATTGTGAAGTATTATTACAATTTAAAGTTAAAGTTTTCTATTTTAATATATTTTAAAATGTGATGATTTTTCAGCATCATTATGATCCTTCAGAAATCATTCTATTATGCTGATTTGGTGCTCAAGAAACATTTCTTATTATTATCCATGTTTCTTATTATTATCTGTTTTGCTCGCCTCTAGCCCGCCTATATCAGATACACCGATGTGATTGGTGCAGCTCGGCTACAAGGGCATAGTTAATGAGCATCATTACTCAATGCTAGAGTGACTCGCTGAGCTAAATCAAATTGCGCTCTCGCGAGAACTCTGGATTTCCAGGGTAGTTGAAAACAGTTGTGCTGCTTAATATTTTTGTGGAAACGGTGATATATTTTTTTCAGTATTCTTTTCAGTAAAGAGCAATCTTTACTTTTGTAAAATTATAAATGTCTTTAATGTCAGTTTTGATCAGTTTAATTAATCCTTGCTGATTCAAAAAAATATTTCATTGTAAATAGTGTACAATATAGAGAGTTATAATCAGGGGCTGAATAGAGTATCCTTTAAAAGTTCTTTCAGGCAATCAACTCTCTTAACGGTAAAGTGGACTTATATAAAAATTTACTCTGGGACCTGTTAAATTTAGCTATGTAAGTGTAGATCAGTTTATTGAGTTGGTATTTACAACAATACAATATGTACAACATGTCCCTGGATCAACATCTTTGTTGATCCTGGAACAACATTCCAATCAACCAATCCGATTTGAGGGACAAGTTTACAGTTTTATGTCAAGTTTAGGCTTACAACAATTAAGGGTTAAGGGACTACTACCTCAGTGTTATTCAAATATAATTTCCCTCTGATTCTGAGAAGTTATGGGTAGGGATTGGGTTGGCACTACATTTTCGGGCAGGAATGTTGTTCCAGGATCAACAAAATAATTCTGTTCATAATTATATATCTTGCCTGGCAAAATCACGGTGACTTCCACTGACTGCTAATGTCAGATCCCATAGACAGATATTAAACAAAGAGCAAGTAAACACACACACATGCTGGTGATTTGACTTATCCTCTGTGGGAGCTCGAATGTGTTGATTTAATCAGCATGAATAATAATATTTTCCTGTTGTAAGCTTCATTAATCATTTAAATAAATGTTTTGTTTAGTTTTATTTAGATGATGAGTCACCAGTGTGTTACCCCTGCACATGTTGTGGCCATTTAGAGTAATTACGATTATTTACTTGTCAATTTGCCATAATTGCTATTATTTGTTTGACCTCAATGCTTACTGGAATATGACAGAAAAATGATAGACAAGATAAGAAATTGGTGCTTTGCTTCCGTTGTGTTTTGCGCCATGTGCTTTTCTAGTGCATTAGTTTAATGGCTGCATGGTGTGTTAAAGTGAGAGATGGGGACTGTTTTCGGGAGGTCAGTAGGGAGTCACTGCCTTATAATCCCATAATCAAACCAGCTGCCTCCTCGCACCCTTCCCCCTACCTCTCCTGTACCTCGTTCTCTCCCCCCACACCTTCTTTTTGTCTGTCTTTTCCTCATCTCAGTCTCCCACAAACACACATTCCCGGATCTCTTGTCTGCTTGATATTGCCTTTATCTTTCTGACGTCTATGTAAACACTCCTGCTCCCCTGCCTCCATCCTTCCTCTTCTAACCCATTTCGCTCTCTCTCTCTCTCTCTCTCTCTCTCTCTCTCTCTCTCTCTCTCTCTCTCTCTCTCTCTCTCTCTCTCTCTCTCTCTCTCTCGCACAGGGTGGCATTTCATCAAAGGAGGATATAATCTCCTTAGACACTGAGACATCCAGTGACATTAAAAACTTCAAGCCACGGCTGTCGTCCTCACGCGTTGTAGACACTCACACATTGCGCTTGACAAACACGACTTTATTTCTCCAGCTATTACAGCAGTTCAGTCAAACACTTCATCACTGTGAAAAAACTGTACAAATATTTTGAGCTAAACTGTAATATACAAACAGTACATGCAAACACTGTTTGGTGTGGTGAGCCAAGCAGGATTAAAGGATCTTTAAAGTGCCTCAGTGCTTTTTCAAATACTACCTTATATGCAGTGTGTAGTATAGCGATTTGTGAATGTAGTTTTAAAGTTTTAAAGATCAAGTTTTAAAGTTTTAAAGATCAAAGTGCACGACAAATAAAGTTATTGTCTCCTAAAAGAAGGACTCGCTTCTGCCGTAATGAGTCGTCAGCAATTCCAGCCTTATTTCCTGTTACAAACCTACGTAACAACGTAACAAATTTGCATAATGCCAGCCTGTGATCTTCACTGACTACCATTGACTACTTTAACCCACGCTCATTGTAGTTGTACCAAAGTGTAAATTTTTGTACCCTAAATTTAACAGGATTTTTTTTTTTTTTACAGCGTAAAAGCACTGAAATTGCACACTTTACCTTTAAGAATGCCAATTTGTTATACATTTGGGTTATGGATTACCATGGCAGGTGTGGTTGAGTAGAAAGCATGTTTTGTTTCTGTCTGTGTGTTTGAGAGAGAGAAGTGGGGGATGGAAAAAATGAGAAATGCTTATCAGCATGAAAGGTATGACTTTTAAGTGGATGACATTATGATCTAACGTCTCTCTTTCACCCCTCCCCCCTTCATTTTATCTTCTGTGCTTTTATTCTTTCCCATCCCTGACTCCTTACCAGCCTCCAACAGCCTCACCCCAAGCTCTCTCTCTCTCTCCTTCCCGCTCAATCTCAATCATTTCCTCTTCTCTTCTCTTCCTCTTTTTATTTCATTCAATTTAAATTGACTTTAGAGTGACTTGCTGCCAAGACCATAGTCATGCACTTAATTGCAAAGACATTTTTAATGTATTCAGGGGAAAAAATCATTTAGAAAATGGAAAAGCAACTGTGAAAATTTCATCATTGTTGTACAAACAGCAAGGACATTCTGAATAACACGATTCAGAATTGTTTGGGCTGGCAGGGTGTTAGTGGTACTGGAGTATCAAAGTCCTTCAAACACTAGCATGCTTCACTGGTCACTATAATGATAATAGTGCAATGGTGTGTATTTTCAAACTCACAGCCCAATAAGTGCTGCATGGTCCAAAATTAAAGCCAGTGGCTGTAATATTTAAACCCAAACAAATATGGCTGTATAAAGCTGAATGTCAGGAGACTTGTCAAGAAATTGTCTGGGTAATATTTTACCCTCCAAAATAAATATTTTACCCTCTCAAAAGGAAAAAAAAAGCCCAAATTTAGGACCATTTATGTTTGATTGCATTGGGGCATTATTTTCATGATAATTAATCAAATTTCCTTCAACCGTCATCACTTTAATACAGATCAATGTCAACAATGACATATTATTTAAATATATAATTTATACATCATTTTTTTTACAGTAAGAAGAAATTATAATATTTAGCCTGCAAAATTTAGCCTGCAAAACCAATCAGCTGTCTATTGGTCAATGCTGCAAATTTGTGTGGAAAAATAATGCAACATCTGCATGGGGAAATGTTTGCTCTTATGCAAAATTTTCAATCATGTTGATTACAATTGAAATGACTGGATTTCACCCGCAAAATGTTGCTAGTGGTAAAGGTAGTGTTTGCTCACAAAATGAAAATAATACACGCTGAATGAAACACAGTAACAGTAATAAATAAACCTGGTTTTAAAAATCAACTACAATTTCTACATACAAAACATAATGTCTGAAATGCAATCTGGACATGTTTACATTGGGTTCACCCACACATTTTCTGATCAGTCACAGAAAACCTTGAAAACCTTTCCAGTTTGCTCTCTTTTCAATTCTAAACAGTCTGTGACTGTGTATATCCAAAGTTGTATGCACTGTATGTGCATTTGTGTGTATGAGCATAAAGTACGTGTGCATTTGATGGACACATGATTCACTGCGCAGCATGTTGCTAATTTCACAGTCAGTGAGCTGTAGATGAAATCACAGGCTGTACTGTCACCGACCCGACTTCATGTTGAGATGGACCTCTGAAGTAGTACAACTCTCACAGCTGCATTAAAATGTTTCACATTACAATAAAGTAAAACATAGACTGTGACTATCAGAGAAACTGAAGTGGTGTTTTGATGGAGCTGTCAGACATGTTCTTATCACTTATCTTACAAACTAAAGTGATTTGACATTCTGCTTTTACACATACTGTGATACAGGGCAAGGCTTGTCATTTTTATGCTTATTATCTCTCCTTAACTCACTTCATCTTCCCTTTGTCTCATTCTCTGTGTGTTTCTCAGATGGCATTCACAGCGTCAGCGCTCAGTGTGTGTTGCGGGTTCTCATCATTACAGAAGAGATG
Organism: Rutilus rutilus; assembly: GCF_951802725.1. Lineage (NCBI taxonomy): Eukaryota > Metazoa > Chordata > Actinopteri > Cypriniformes > Leuciscidae > Rutilus > Rutilus rutilus. Next base: position 21,516,095 of record NC_140232.1, on the reverse strand, counting down.
CTCAGCAGCAGCATCACTGTGCGACTCCAGAACATGTCCCAGGAGCACTTCCTGTCCCCGCTGCTCACTCACTTCCTGGAGGGGGTGTCAGCAGTGCTTTCAGTCTCTCCTGATGATGTGTTTGTGTTTAACGTGCAGCCGGATGCAGATGCAGGAAAGGTGCTCAACGTTAGTTTCTCCGCCGCATTGCCGGGAGGGCAGTTTTTCCCATCAGAGGCTCTGGAGGAGCAGCTGTACCTCAACAGACCTAGACTTAACACCCTTGCACATATGGAGGTAAAACACACACACACACACACACACACACACACACACACACACACACACACACACACACACACACACACACACACACACACACACACACACAGGCCTCATAGAGTATTTAGACATTTAAACAACATTTAATTGTATGAATTTCATTGTATTAGATAAGGTAATACAAATCTTTATAATTATCTTTAATTTGGTTGTCTTTTGTTAAGGCTGCACTTATATAATAAAAGAGACTGTAAAAATAAGTACAGTGAAATTGTGAAATATTATTACAATTTAAAATAATTGTTTTCTGTTTTAATTTATTTTGAAATGTAATTTATTCATGTGATGGCTAAGCTGAAATTTCAGCATCGTTACACCAGTCTTCAGTGTCACATGATCCTTCAGAAATCTTTCTAATATGATCTTTTGCTGCTCAAGAAACATTTCTTATTATTATCAATGTTGAAAACACCTGTGCTGCTTAATATGTTTGTGGAAACCGTAAAACTTTTTTTTTTTTTTTTTGATGAATAGAAAATTCAATAGAACAGCATTTGGTTGAATTTTTTATTTTTTAATTCTTTACTGTCTCTTTAGATAAATTTAATGTGTCCTTGTTGAATAAAAAAAAATCTTCCTGACCCAAAACTTTTGAACAGTAGTTTAAAAATTTATAAAATAAAAAAACTTTTCAAATTGACAAAAAGGTAAATCTAAAGTTATTTATTCAATTCATAGTTAAATGAAACAATAAATTAATTAAACTTTACTTAAAACATTGCAATTACAAATTTATTTTCTTCATCTTTTTGCCAAATACTTTTCTTTATCCATTTGCCAGTTGAGTTTTGATTTTAAAAAAACATGAGAGCAACCAATAAATGTTTGACTGAATTTTAAGGCATGCTGAATATATTGATAATTTATAATCTCCTATAATTTTAGGGGGAACTACACACACAAGTTCACACAAACACTTAAAAGCACCTTTTGTTGTGTATTACGGCAGGTTCTCCCATTTGATGATAACGTGTGCTTGCGTGAGCCATGTCAGAACTACATGAAGTGCATCAGCGTCCTCCGCTTCAACAGCTCCGCTCCCTTTATCGCCTCCCCTTCCACGCTGTTCCGGCCCATCCATCCCATCACAGGCCTGCGCTGCCGCTGCCCAGCCGGATTTACCGGAGATTACTGCGAGATTGAAATAAACCTGTGTTACTCAAACCCCTGCATGAATGGAGGAGTGTGTGCTCGCAGGGAGGGAGGCTACACCTGCATCTGCCGAGAGGATTACACAGGTGAGAGTGGGATTGTGTATTTCAGTAAGAGATGTGTTATTGTATCTTTCTAGATGATGGGGAGTCTTGCAAAGACTTGCAATAGATTATTCTGGCCAAGAATCGCCCACTTATGGCTGGTTCACACTGCCAAAACATACAGCAACATTTCAAATGTGCACTAAAGTTGGCTGTTGGATGTACAGTAGAATGATGAGAATCATGTTCATACTGCCCAACCGACAGGATCCAACAAACCCAACAACATTTGGCATTTGATGTTTCTTGGTTAGACAGGAAAAGGACAAAATATATCTTTCAAAGATTTGATGCTAAGAGTAGGACTGGGTATAGATTCAGATCTTCTAATTACATTCCAATTAGGTTCTGATTAACAAATTAGTTAACAAATTCAATTTGATTTAATTCATTTTCAGATATATCAGTTATAATGTCCATTTTGTATATAGTATGTATGAAAGAAATTCTCAGCTAATGCTTTAAATTATTTAAGGAACCTTCTTACTTGGTAAAAATAAGAATTTACGGTAATTAATAATCTTAAAACAGGGTCCAAACTATGGAGTTCGATTACTATTTATTTATATTAAATATAAAAATAGTAAAAACAGCTCTGTGGATACCAACTGAAGTAAACTTTAAATTGCATTTCTAATGTAAAACCGTTTTTTGCAACTAATCAATAACGTCCATTTATTTTTTCAAATAAAAAATGGTTTATTAATTTATTATTTTAACTACATTTTAAAACATTAAATTAAACAAACTGTTTTAAATATATACAATTTTATTTTTAAGTGTCACTCCTAGTCCTTTTCCACCTTATTTTTCCATGCAGAAGTAAGCTGTTTTCTGCGAATGTGTGAGACTTTCGATTCATTAGCCGCTATAGGGAAATAACGAGAAGAATATCAAAGTGCAGTAAATGGAAAAACTGTTTGCGCAACAAACCAGTGTGTTTATAATTAAATAAGAAATACCAGTTCGCACTGGAAGCCAGGAACCTTAAATTTACAAATGGCCGCGCCCGCTCTTACGTAAAAAAATAAGGTGGTAACTTTTGGGTTTGTTTTGCTGATGGCAATCAATCTTGGGATTTTCAATATTGATTATTGAGTAATCAGTAGTAATCAGTTTTTTGAGATCGTTCAAATGAATAGCACGATTAATGATAAAATCAATATTTTAACCCAGCCCTGGCCATGTGCGCCTCCAACGTTTCCAAATCCAGTTACTAGTTTTTCCAAAGAGGCACTCAAATTGTGCAGCAGCCTGCCAATCAAACATTGCCAGTTTTCTGTTCAATATGCATCAGATGGCCAGTGAAGGGGCTGTGAGCGGTCCGTGGGCGCAGCATCTGATGCTGAGACTAGACGGTGGTGCCTGGTGGAACAGCACAACCGCTAACCAGTTTGTTTTTCAGTGTGTGTGTGTAGCCATTGGAGTTGAACAGACCTAAACTCTCAGCAGTGAAGTCATTCTAAAGTGAAATGAGCAACTCTTAGTAATACAAACGCTGCAGTATGAGAGAAAGTGAAAGAGAGAAAAAGAAATCCAACGGAAGGATGAAAGCAGGGGCAGATGCAGGATCCCCCCGAGGGCTGTACCATGTGTGTGGGGGTTGGGTAGGGTGGTTTAGCCCAAGAGAAGAAGAATAGCTTTGATGAATTAAACATCATTTGAACGAAGCGGAGAGAATACATTACCAAATAGTCTGGATAGGTACAGGGGAGTGGAGCGAAAAAGAGAGAGGCAGAAAGAGGGTGCTCTTAATAGTAAGTCAGGAAGTGAACAGCTGGAGAAAAGAGAGAGAGCGAGCACCAGTCACAAATATAAAAGGACAAAAGTATCTAGAGACTGAAGATAGAGAGACTAAAGATGGAGAGATATTTGCAGAGAGGGTTTTAGAGCCTTTCCCTGCTGGTTTTTAAGTGATTTAGAGTCAGCTGAGAATCAATGGAGATTTGTTTAAGTGTGCGCCGGTGTGTGTGAGAGCATGTGTGTGTACTTAAAAGCTCACCTTTTGTCCATGTCTAGATAAGCGCACTTGAATTCTCTTTGCTTTATGTAGGTGAATATCTCTGTGTGCTATTGCTTGTATTTGTTGTGGATATGTGAAGACAATTCTATTTTTTGTTTTTTTGTTTTTGGACTTTAAGATGAACTTGTATACCTCATTGTGAACTGTGAGAATGTGTTTGTATTTTTGAGTTTGAACATGTTTGTGTGCGTGCATGCGCGTGCGTGTGTGTGTGTGTGTGTGTGTGTGTGTGTGTGTGTGTGTGTGTGTATGTGTGTGTTTTCTGTCAGTTCTGGTTGAGAAGTTTAAAGAAATTGCTGTTGGTCTGTGTGTCAGTAAGTGCTCTGTGAGCAGGAGCAGTCAGTGTGAAATGTTTTCTCAGAATTGCGCGTGTTCGTGTCAAACAGTCCATATGGTTTAACTAGGGCCAGGGGCATAGAAACACTTTGAAAATGGAATTGGCAAACGTGTTAAATACTAATTAAACATTCTAAAAGCAATTTAATTCAATTCTTATGATATATCTTGCAATATTTGAACACTCTTTCTTATACATTCAGCACCTTTACTTACGAGAAACGATATAATTAAGCAGAAGATAAACACATTTATTTGCAAAAACATTCTAAGATCTTTATGATAAAACTAGTAAGACAAAGATAAGACAAACTTTAAGTTTCATAAGCAGTCTCTCATACAGACTGGTAAATAGATAGATTACTATGTTAGGGTGATTTTTGAATGTTCAACATATTTATTGTATTGAAATTTGCCATGATTTTATGCTCACTGTCTGTCTGTAATAATCACATATAGATAAATTGCAATAGAAAGTTGGCCTAGCAAATTATTAAAAATCATTTAAATATCACATAAATTGTATTTATATAGGCCATAACAACAATTTATATTACTTCATGTAACATTAAATAATGAATACTGGGTTTTCTCTTTTATGAAATATATTTATGATATATTTTAGTTGGTGTTCAGGTTTCATGTGTTCAGTGGTTTTCCCTGCTTATATATTTTTATTCTGGGCATAGCGACTTATTTTAAGTTGGCTTTTGAATATTCAGTGCTGCTGTCAAGAGGAATGTGTGCTTAAATCCTTTTCCCTTTGCAGGTGATATGCTTGTAAGCTATGATGAATATGCAAATGCCTCTTGTTGAATATGCAGAGAACTCTCAGTCTATGTAGCCAGTAGGATAAAGGCTGGACTGAGCTTCTTTTTAAATCTGCAAGTCCATGTGTCTTGTGGGTTTTGGTGTCTGTTTATATATGTGTGTGTGTGTGTGTGGCTGGTTTGTATTCATATTGAGCAGTTACTTTAGTGTAAACATTGATGGTTTGTTTGCATGTGATGTGTGTCTGTCCATATGTGTGTCCTGAGGCATTTTTCTGTATGTGTGTATATTTCTGTAGTGGGTCAAAGTTTGAAGTGCTTTTAAAGGTAGTATTTTCATACTCCCACTAAAGGGAGGCTGAGATGTCTACATGTGTGTGTCTGTGCCAGAGGTTTGTACATGCATGCCCATTAATGCGCTTTATTTAACCAGTGCCAGAGGCTCATCACCAACACAATGCTGGAACATCACTATGCCAGAATTTGGCTCACATTTGGCTCAGCAACATAAAGCCTTAGGGTATGATCTGCTGATGTTTCAGAACCCAAACAACAAGCTGTTTTATGAAGGAGTGTGTGTGTGTTTGTCTGTTATTGGTCCATTGGGGTTTCCCTGTCTACAGGTTTTTACAGAGTTTATACACATTTCTAGAATGTGTGTGTGTGTCTGTAAGCTAGATCCCTGCTGATACAGCGATGGTACAAATGTTTAATCATATCAAATGATTTAAAACAGTTACTTTTAATGTTCAGCTTTTCAAATTTTACATAAAGCTGTGAGAAATGATTCATGGATCAAGTAAAAATAGAACTCTGAAAAAAATGGTAATGTGGTTTAGTTCCATTCGCTCCCTGTTCCCAGCATGCACTAGGGCATGAATAATTATTAGGGTTTCATTTGGGAGTGTTTACCAGGTTTATTTATATTTTGTTGCTGGTTTTGTTGTCACATTTGGTATTGTAAAATCAGATCTGAATGTGAGGGGTTTTAAGCGCACTAAATGATCGAAGAAGTCTGGCAAGTCTGTTGTTTTACTGGAAGATCAAGCTATTTTTAAGATTTATTTTTGGTGTCTTTGCCTTGTTCTTAAAAATTACAAGCTCAAAAAATGTAGCAATAAAAAAAAGATTTGCGTAAATGAGTCATTCACAACAAGATATAATAACAAATGTATGTTGCACAATAACATACATTTAGAAAATAGATTCCATAGATTTCATGCCGACTTGAACAACTTAGCTTTAACTAAATAAATAATATAAAATTTCATCACAATAGGTGTGTGTTAAAAAATTGACAGATTTTGAGTCCTGACAACTTGACATTTTCAAATTTAGTCAAAGTATTTAGTAAAGAAAATTGGGATGCCTCATATTAAAATTCTGGCCAATAGCAATAAGCCATTTTTTTATTTTTTATGCTACGGCCAATAGCTGATACATGTAAATGGCCGAAACTAAAATTATGAAGTATTTTGTCTACATAATTCAAAATAAAATGCTAACAACTAAAGTCAATCATTTTAAATACAACAACTGAATATACATTACAATATATAAAACGGATATTTCTTTTGAGATTTACTAAAGATTACATTTGTTATGGTTTTTAAAAATTATCTTCAAAATATCAGCACCTAATTTTAAAGATCAGCATCTAAAGATAAACCAAATTGAATTGAAGAAGTATCAATGTGTGCATGTGTATATTTGATGTGTTTTCTCTGTCCGTCTCAGGCGAGCGTTGTGAGTTTGACCGGCGTGGTGGACGATGTGTGGCAGGCGTTTGTCGTAACGGTGGTACGTGTCGTGAGCTCTCCGGAGGGGGATTCAGGTGTGAGTGTCCTGCAGGAGGTTATGAGAAGCCCTACTGCTCTGTCACCACCAGATCCTTCCCGCCAAAATCATTCATGATGTTCAGGGGGCTCCGTCAACGATTCCACCTCTCCATCTCTCTCTCGTGAGTACATACATGGACACACCTGTTGTGTAATTTAAAGGCATGAAGTCAAATCTTTAGTCATGTGTCAAGTCCAAAACTATGACAGAAATAACCAGTTTTGTATTAGGATTAGGATTATATTAGGATTTTTTTCTGAGATAGGAGAGATTAATTAAAAACAGTACAAATGTAAATATTTGTATGTTTATAGATATAAATATGAATGTATATATCATAAATCTTATTTTCCCTTCTGTAATCTATTTCTTACATTCTCTCCTCTCTCTTTCATGCTCTGTTCATGAGAAAAGCTCCTTAGCACTCTTCTTTCATCCTGTTTTTTTCTACTTCCCCTTGTGAGTTTTATTTTCTGGTCATGTGTTTGATGTGATTGGTCAGGGTTTGGTTGCTGTGGCACAGAGGTAATATAATGGATGTTTGTTGTAATCTCCAGGGTGACTAAAACAGAGCTATTTTATTTATTAAAATGGTCAAATATCAACACACCCAGAAAGGGCACAACCTTCTCTCATCTCCCTAGACACGCCAGAATATTAAATCCTTCTCTCTCTCTCTCTCGGTTAAAGCCTGGCCTCTCTGCACTGAAAGATAACCATTGTGCTACAGTGTGCAATTTACCAACTGGCCATATCCTATAAAAACTCTTTTAAATCTAAAAGTCTTTGCTCAGGAGAGCGTAAACAGGGTCCATCTCTCTCACAGCTTAGGCCTTTTGTCAGCGTTTTGTTTGGACCAAACTAGTGCATTTGTTAAAAAAAAAAAAAAAAAAAAAAAATCCTTTCCAGAGAGGACATCCAGAGGCATGTCAGCTATAAATGTATATACCAAAAAGAGATATTATTATTTTGGCTTTCATTTGGCAATTTAGTCGAAATGAAATCGCAAATGTAAAATTAGAAATTTGAAAATTCAAATAATTATTTATCATTTTATTTCTTTACCATGCAGTCAGAGAGTTTTGCCTTAACAATAATGAATCTTATTTATTTATTTATTTGTGGTTAATAATTTTTTTTTATTAATAATTAATCATTTTATTTTGTTTTTATTTATTACGTAATCTTTGTAATTTTTATTCGTTTTTAAAATTAGGTCTATTTAGTTTTTATTAATTTTTATTCCAGTTTTAGTGTTAGTTATTTTTGTACATCAGGTTACACTAAATGAAAATGAGAAATGTTGCTTTGGCACCTAGTTAAAATTTTGCTCTAAAATAATGCTCTAAATGTGCAAAATATTTGACTTTGCAAGGTCTAATGGATATTGTTTGCTGATCTCCCTGCCATGAAACCGTCCCATGCTGACTGGAAATTGAGTTAGATTCATTTAGAGATCAATTTCTGCTGAGTGTACTTTAAGACAATTTGTGGGCATTACATTATTAAACTCTAAATGGACCTGTACTGATTCATTCCAGATCTTTGATGAGCTTTAATTGTGTTTTGTAGGTTTGCCACATTGGAAAGTAATGGTTTGGTCTTCTACAATGGCCGGTTTAATGAGAAGCACGACTTCCTTGCTTTGGAGATACTGGACGGACAAATGGTTCTTAAATACTCCACAGGTAAAGAAGAGTGCGTGTGTGTGCTCAGTTTTACAATAAATCCTGGACCCATCTATGGTCGAAATTTGGGATTACATAGAAATATGAAAGGGTTGTGGTGTACATTTTGTGAGTCTGTCACTTTAATATCTACTTTTGATCTCCTTTTCCACAGGTGAGTCGTCTACTCTGGTGAGCCCGTACCTGCCTGGTGGAGTGAGTGATGGCAACTGGCACACTGTTCACATCCATTACTACAACAAGGTGAGAAAATGCTCTGAAGAAGCAGAATTTGAATTTTTGGGTGGACTATTCCTTATTCTTCTGTTACTATGGACTTTTCTACTATGGAACTTTTGTTAGTTTCCTTATATTCAGAATGTAGTTGCGTGCTTTGTGTTTGTGTACTTATGGGGAAACATTTGTGTATGTATCCTAGCCAAAGCGAAGTGTTAGCGGTGAGGTTCAGGGTCCATCCGATGAGAAGGTCGCTGTCTTGAGTGTAGATGACTGTGATACGGCCGTTTCTCTGAGGTTTGGCACTCAGCTCGGCAACTATAGCTGTGCTGCACAGGGGAGACAGACCAGCAGCAAGAAGTGAGCGTGCGCACACTCACACATACACATTTACAGTATATGTTCACTTTGCACATGTTGGTTTTGCTCAGGAAAACTCATAGCATCTCTCTCATTCTCTCATTCTGTATTGTTTCTCTCATAGGTCTTTGGATCTGACTGGCCCGTTGTTTTTGGGTGGAGTTCCTAACCTGCCTGAGAATTTCCCGTTTGGTACAAGAGAATTTATTGGCTGCATGAAAGACCTGCACATTGATAACAGACCAGTGGACATGGCAGGATTCATCGCTAATAATGGCACTTTACCTGGTGTGTGCGCATTATGTGATGAAAGTGACGCTCTGTATCTCTGTAATGACATCAACATACACTACCGTTCAAAAGTTTGGGATTCCACAAAATTATTAAGCAGCACAGCTGTTAGTTTCATTGATAATAATAAGAATGTTTCTTGAGCACCAAATCAGCGTATTAGAATGATTTCTGAAGAATCATGTGACACTGAAGACTGGCGTAATGACTGCTGAAAATTCATCACAGAAATAAATTACATTTTAAAATATATTAAAATAGAGGATAGTTATTTTAAATTGTAATAATATTTCACAATATTACTATTTTTACTGTATTTTTGAACAAATAATGCATCCCTAATGAGCATAAGAGACTTCTTTCAAAAACATTAAAAATATCACCAGCCCCAAACCTTTGTATGGTAGTGCCTTCCTTTTGTGAGCGTTTGTGGTAATTTTTGGCCTGTTATTGTCTGCTGTCATGGTGATTGTGCTGTAACTGTCTTTTTCTGTGATTGGCTGCAGCATTTGTGATGTAATGCTCTGTCTTTATTAGGTTGCAGTGCCAAATTGCCTTTCTGTAAATCAAACCCGTGCCAGAATGGCGGCACATGTCGGGTGAGCTGGGAGACGTATTCCTGTGACTGCCCTGTTGGATTTGGAGGGAAGGACTGCAGCTTAGGTGAGACCTACATAAATGATTTCTCTGTTGATCTTTAAGTGAATCTTAAATCAGGATGGCATTATCAAACAGGAACTATTACTAAATGTTAATGTCATGATGGCATTGCTTATGATGGTAATGTTGGAATGATTCTTCCACAGTGATGTCCCACCCCCATCGTTTCCTTGGAAGCAGTGCACTGTGGTGGGACCTGAAGAATGAAGTCACCATCACCACACCCTGGTACATGGGGCTGGTGTTCCGCACCAGATCAAAAGAGGGAGTTCTCCTGCAGGCTCAAGCTGGACAGTACACCAACTTGATTTTTCAGGTATACTCACTTATAAAAATGCATGCAGAACAATTAGAAAAGCTTTAACCCTTTCAAAGTTATGGTATGGTCTGCATCTCATTACTAATACGAATTACCTTAAAGAGATGATTTTTTTTTCCTGCACTGATTTTTATTTATTTTTTCCACCAAACATATTTTAATTTTTATGATAAATATATATATATATATATATATATATATATATATATTTTTTTTTTAATTAAGTTTACAGTTAAATGTTTGTCCACCAAACATTTTAATTTTGATATTAAATTCATTCTTTAAGTTTACATTTACATATTTAAATTTGACTTTCTTTTTCATTTAAAATTTTAATCAAATTTAATATCAAAATGATCTGTAACAACCCAGCTGTCGTAACTGGTATTTTAACAGGATTCACATTAAATAATCTAATTGTTGGAAGGAGGAAGTCCACTTTATTTTAATTCAATTGTAGTAGTAGTTTCTTAATGTGTTTAGCTGCTATTTTTTCATAAGCATTTCATTTTAATTTAAATAAAACAATGGAAGAAATATTCATTACAGGCAAACACTAAGTAAAATCAAAGGGTTGAATCCTCCATGAATTATGAACCAAGCTTTTCCTGTGGTATTCTGATGCTCTCTGGCAATAAGGGAAAACCTGGCCTTGTTTGCCTTCAAATATTCCAAGAAATGTCTTAATTCATTAAGAGCCTGATGAAAGAAAAACAATATCTGTTTCAGGGTAGGAAACAAACATTTTCACTAGAAGCACAGTGTTAATTGCGTAAAATTAGCTTGGCTTCCCATAGCACTTTGAAGTAGACAATTCTGCGTCAAACTACAAAGGCTCCAGATACTTAGCTGATCAAATATAACTCGCATATCCTATGCAAACAATAAAGGAATTTGAGAAATCGAGTATGTGTCTGATTCCAGGTGGTTTCTGGTCAATTGGTGTTTTCTGTGGCACGGGGTTCGACTCGGCCAGTCAGGTTGAGACTGGATCAGGTTCAGGTGTGTGATGGACGCTGGCATGACCTACAGCTCGAGCTCCGTGATGTCAGGAGCGGCAGAGAGACTCGATATATTGCTACAGTACGACTGGACTTTGGACTGTATCAGGTACACACAAACACATACACATACACCCACACATAAGTGGTCCGCTAACCCCTATTATGTCGCTGATCCCATGTTTAATCCCGTGTTGTAATCCATAATCTGGAATTCTGGAATATCAGATCAGACACAGGTCACTGGTCTAGTGATTAAACACTGAAATACATGCGATGTCACTAAAATGGACTAATTTAATCTCACTTTATTTCCATCTCTTTCTCTGGCTCTCTTCAAATCTCTCTCTCTGCCACAGGGAACAGTCATTGTTGGGAATGAGATTAATGGTGTAAAGGTGAAGCACCTGCATGTGGGTGGAGTTTTAGGGTCAGGAGAGGTGCAAAATGGGATACGTGGCTGTATTCAGGTTAGTCATTTTTGCAGTCTGTTTTTATAACCTGATATAACCTCAACTGTGCTCATCGCACTTCTGTAACCTTCTTTAATGTATGAATTATTGGTAGTTATCAATTCCTAATGGGATCATTCGTTTTTAACAAGCTGACAATTAGTTGAATAATTAATAAGAACTTAGAGAGAAAAGTCAGAAAATAATTTTACCAAGTAAATTCCCATTTATAGTTATTATTATAATTATTGTCATTTTATTGTAAACTAAGGATGTTAATTTTATTAATGGATTATTTATTTAGTTAATGTCAAAAGTCAACTGTCGAACACTACTTGTGATGCACAGCAACGTTGTATCTATTTGATAAAAAATACAGTAACATCTCTAATATTGAGAAATATTATTAAATAGTATTATATAATAATTTAAATAACTTTTCTATTTTATGTAATTTTCTACTTAAGTTTTCAATTCAATCTAATTAATTCCTGTGATGGCAAAGCTGAATTTTCATTAGCCATTACTCTAGTCTTATTTTTACTCTAGTCTTATTTCTTATTATTATTATTATCTTTTTTTTTTTTTGATGAATAGAAAGTTCAAAAGAACAGCATTTATTTGAAATGGAAATCTTTTGTTAAAATTATAAAGGTCTTTACTTTTGCCTTCGATCAATTCAATGCATCCTTGCTGTATAAGAGTATTGTTTTCTTGTAAAAAACGTTTGAACGGTAATGTATCTGATCTGAAGGGTTTGATGTTTCTAAATGTATTAAACATTTTTTGAGATGTCATTATTTTGGGTGTATATTTATGTCTGTGTGCTGAATGTTCTGGCATGTGTCCTCAGGGGGTGCGTCTGGGGGTGCGTCCTGATTCCCCTGCATTACCCCGCCCTTCCAAAACCATCAAAGTGGAGACTGGCTGTAATGTTGGAAACCCATGTAACACATCCCCTTGTCCTGCCCACAGCCAATGCACAGATGAATGGGATCGACACACCTGTATTTGTGAACCAGGTAAGATATGAGTTAGGATTGTTGGATGCAAAACGTACAGAATGAAAATGTTTCAAGATAGACCACTAGTGAAGATCTATGTTCCATTTTTAAAATGTAATGCAATTCTTCATTACAATTTATATAACCAGGATAAGAATTGTACTTTTTGTTTTTAAATCATTCAGTATCCTAAAACTTTCTTTTTTTCCAGGTTTAAGTTTTAGAATCACATATTTTCAATGTGGTGTTAGGTGCCTGCATATATAATATGTATTAATAATACATTGAGCATATCAGTGGTTTCTATGCTAACAGTCTGATAGTTCACCCATACACAGAGTAAAAAAGATATACATTTTCAAGATCTGCCTGTGTTTGTATGAGCTCCCATCATGTCTAAATGAAGATACAGACTCGTTCACTTCATTATTATGCTGTTAGAGTTGCATCAGCCCAGTGATATTAATAATGCTGTGCAGAAAAAGAAATCAAAGACTCCCCTCATAAACTCTGAATTAATTTCTCAGACCCCCTCCTGGTAGAGCAAACCCACACACACGCATAAAAGTGCCTAAATTTAATAGCAGAAATATCTCTCTCATTCTTGCTCTGTTGTTTGTTAGATTCCCATACGTAATTTAACATTCTTAATATGTCTATGCACTGCATTGTGCTAGTGCTAAAATAGTCACTTTTTCTGAGGGCTTTATTGTAATCCCATAGTGACTTCCATATCATTCAAAGCAATGGAAAGCTTCACCAGAAGAGCATATGGTTGTATTACTGCATTCCATTTCTGATGAGCTTTTCTTCATTCGTCTTAATAGGGTTTGCACACACTTCTATACAGTAGTTCAAACATGTCTCTGCTGAGGGAGAGAGAGAGAGAGAGAGAGAGAGAGAGAGAGAGAGAGAGAGAGAGAGAGAGAGAGAGAGAGAGAGAAAGGAAGTTATTGTGTATTTTGATCAGTTGTTGTGCAGATAAAGGCTTTTCTATTTAACTCTGGTGAAGATAAGATCAAGGCTGTGCTGTTTTATGTGTTGTTTTGAGTCGAGAGTGAAATACTTTCTGTCCATTCTGCTCCTATCTGTTTTATGCCTTCAAATAAATATGTATGTGAAGGTTTTTTTTCCTCAAGTTTATTTAGCTGTAGATTTCATTGGGGCATATGTAGAATTTTTATCAACATAACATTACTACATTTACTAACATTATCCCTATGGATTTTTTTGCTGCTCAGCCTTTAAGCGATGTGACACGGGTTTGCTGCATCCAATATATTTGGCACTGCTTCATCCTGCATTACATTGTTGTATGTTCACAAAACATTTCACTCTGAAGCTTGTCGCTCATAGTGTCATGGATGAATTGATGCGATCAGTCATAAAGTTGTGCAACAAAATGTACTTTACTTTCAATGAATGATCTTTTGAGCACTAAAAGTGTTTTCAGGCATCTCCCTCCATCTGCCATTAATCTGTCAAACAGATGTCACTAACAAACAGTGCTGTCCCAAACTCACGTCATTGGTTGAGCCAACTGATAGCAGTCACAGTGATCATACTTTTCAGTGAAATAAACATATGAATGTCTTACTTACACTGTCTCTGCATTTTAAGCTGAGACAGTACTTTAACATAGAAAAAATGACACACCTATTCTTTAAATATCAATGATACTTGAGGTTTGTGTTGCAACAGTTTTTTTTTTCTTCAACTTTTCCAACTTTTCTTTTCAAATACAGGATTCTATGGTAAAAGTTGTATGGATGCATGTCAGCTGAACCCATGTGAGAATCAAGCAAAGTGTCACAGGAAGCCCAGCTCCTCTCACGGATATATCTGTGACTGTGAGGACAGTCACTACGGACAGTACTGCCAACACAGGTACACATCCATACACACCAAAACCATGCGTAATTACATGAGCACAAATACACACTAACACACACGTCACTACTTGAATTCACTTCATGCACTGAGAAAATAACTATTTTCTTAAACATTGTTTTTGTCCTGTTGCCCAGTAACTATTTCTAAACATACAAGGCAAAATTAGTTAAGAATCTTTTTCCTTAAATTATTATTTTATTTTTTCACCTTGTTTTAAGCAGAAATGTAACCAAATTTAGCCCGATTTATACTTAAAAAATGCCAATGGGTTAATGGACATACATTTACATCAAGATATATTTTCTGAAAACAAATCTTTTTATCTTAACAGTTTTGCTTTTTCAAGAAAATGTAAGGCTGATTTTGATGGGAAACAAGAGAAAAATACTGAAAAGGATTTCTGCCATGTTCCTCCTCTGTCCTTTAGCCCAGTTACTCTTATTCTGATCTGTAATAAGTTGACAAGCAAATGTACCAGTAAAATAATCAGTGAGAGATGGACAAAGACTATAGATGCATTCAGATTTACGGCCGAATTTGTGTGCATGTGTGAGAGTTTTTTTTTTTTTTTTGTCACACTAATCCAGTGTTCAAGCTTATCCAAAAGGCTGCATGTGTATGGTGGGTAGGTTAGTGTTCATGTTAATGATGCATTTGTTCTGCTTAGCCGCATGTATGCGTGTGTGCTTAAGGTTTGATGCCTTTGAACGGATGAACGGATGACTTAAGTTTGCCGACAGACTGTGACTCATGTGACCCTAAATCAACCCCTACCTCAAACACACACACGCTCAGCCAAATCCTTCACAACAGCGTCAATCTCATCTGCTCTCTTTTATCTGTCGGCTCCATCTCTCTCTATCTCTGTGTCACGCTGGCTCGCTCTCTGTGTCTGATCTGCCCTAGATACATAGGTATTTGATCAAATCTAACTGCGTCTGTTTGTAGGATCGAGCAGCAATGTCCTCGTGGTTGGTGGGGCAGCCCGACATGTGGACCCTGCCACTGTGAAGCAAGTAAAGGCTTTGACACAGACTGCAATAAGACCACTGGACACTGCCACTGCAAGGTATACACAAATAAATAGTTAACCTAAAAAATAATAATACAATAAATATGATCACAGATTGACATAATAAGATGGGCATGTATTTGGGGTTGGTAAGACTTTTTAATGCATTTGTTTGATCAAAAATACAGTGAAACCATTTAAAATAACTGTTTTCTGTTTTAAGATTGCTTAGTTATGGACACTTAATATTCTGTAATATTATTGATTTGCCTGTACAGAGACTATTGGAATGATAACAAACCTGAAGACAACACTGTTTTCTACAGAGCTGTTTTATAACTAAATTGAACTCATTTCATATTTGATGATCTTTACACAGTTACTTAATCATTACTTTCCTGTTTATCCCTATAAAGCTGCTTTGAAACAATCTCTATTGTATAAAGCGCTATTTAAATAAGGTGACTTCATATATTTTAAAATGTAATGTGATGGCAAATCTGGCCATTATTACTCCAGTCTTCAGTGTCGCATGATCTTTCACAAATCATTCTAATATGCTGATGTGGTGCTCAAGAAGCATTTCTTATTATTATCAATGTGGAAAACAGTTGTGCTGCTTCATACTTTTGTGGAAACAGTGATACCTTTTTTTCACAAAACGTTTCTTTGTAACATTATAAATGTCTTTACTGTTTCTTTTGATCCATTTTCCTTATTGATAAAATTATTAATTATAGATAATAATAGAAATCTTACTAACCCTAGAATTGGAACAGTGTCATTCTTAAATTCACACACACCAGTCATGGAATCATCTCTCTAAGACTTTTAATCCAGATTTTTAGCCCTAATAATGTAAGAAAAGATGTATACTTTCTTAGATTCCTAAACCTTCTTAGGGATCCACAAGACTACTCTATACACACTCCATAAGAACACGCCATACTTTCTCAGGATCAGCTGTCACTGACGTGAAAGCTGTTCCAACAACCAGCAGCTTCATAAACATGCTGAGTGTTATTCTCCTCAGAGAGCACTTTCATGTCCCTGTTCTTCTCAGAGTTTCAGGGGAGTGAAAGCAGACTTTCTCAGGATCAGCCTGTGGTGAATTTTAAGTGTGTATTTTTGCAGTGAGAGCTTTTAAACACACACAGTTTACATTTAATAGACAGGTTCCTTTTTTTGGTGCAATTTGCATTACCAAATAAACGTAAATTCATAGAGTATTCACAAACACTCCTTTTGCCATTATGTACAGATAATACCTTCCAGTTCTGTTCTTTAAATAGGACTATAGTCAAAAACAAACATGTATTTTAAATATGAACAGTACTTTTGAGTTGGTACTATTTTTAGGAGTAAATGCCTACTACATACAGTATTGCTGGTTAGGGAAGTGTTAATTGGTTTGTGTGTGTGTTTAAGTGTAATTAAGGGATTAGAGATGTGCGTTTCTTCACTCTGGGGTGCTATATTAAAGCATTACTCACCCTTACGCTGTACTGCATCACGTTTTTCATTATCCGTGTATTACACTCCAATCCCAAAGGAAAATATGAACACGCACAATCTTATAAGGCTTTTGAAATATATAGTTAAACCTTTTTTTATTATGTTTAAAACATGCATGTCGATATTTTTTATTATGTTATAATTACTATGGTTTGTGATTTCAATTTTAATTTTTATCAGTTCATATTGTGTAAATGCATGTGTTCATATGGATGTTTTTGTGTGTATCAGGAGTTTCATTACCGACGGCGGGGCAGTGACGTCTGCCTGCCATGTGACTGCTACCCAGTGGGCTCCTTTTCTAGGTCGTGTGATCCTGAGAGCGGCCAGTGCCAGTGCCGACCCGGCGTGATTGGCCAACAGTGCAACATGTGTGACAATCCGTTTGCTGAGGTCACACAGACAGGCTGTGAAGGTACATACCCATCCATCCAAGCAACCAGTAATGCCTCCTTGTAACAAATATTTGTTAATCATTTCCTCACCCGCTTTTCTCAGTGATCTATGATGGTTGTCCTAAGACCATAACATCAGCAATCTGGTGGCCCAGAACAAAGTTCAACCTGCCTGCTGCTGTCCCTTGTCCAAAAGGATCAGTTGGTGAGCTTGTAGAATCATATCTGTGTCATATGTCTTTTTTGAAGTCCATCTAATCCATCAGTCCATCTCTTTTTTTGAAGGAACTGCAATTCGGCACTGTGATGGAGAGAGAGGATGGCTGGACCCTGATCTGTACAACTGCACCTCTCCTCCTTTTGTGGAGCTAAACACAGCCGTGAGAAGCTATGATTTCACATTTATTATCCATTTACTATAATAAGGGCTGTTTCACACCGTTTTTTTCTTCTTCCAGAAAGTAAAGGTTTTTTTTAAAGTTATAATATTGAAAAATATGTAGGAATGTGTGAATATTAAAATTCTATATAATTGCCAATTATTATTTTCATGTTGGGGCTCATAACTAATAAATGGTTGATATTAAAGTTGTACACTATTTTTTCATTTTAAAATGAATTTAGGCAGCATAAAATTATAATGTGCTGTATGAAAAATACACTCATTTTGATTTGATTTTCTAACAATCTTAATAAATTCTTCGTTTTTTTTAAGATTTATTTGAATTGAGTGTGACTTTTGATTACGGCAAAGCTAATTTAAATATAAAAATGAGCATGCACTATTATTAATGTCCAATATCGACCGATAGATAAAAAAAATCTTACTGATATGGTTCCGACATTTTATGCATCCCTAATATATATTTTAATGGAGCCTGCAAGTTATAAAAATGTTTATTAGGATTTTGTCTTTAAGAATAATTACAAACACATGTAATACATATATTTATATAACTTCTACAAATCATTAATCTACATGAAACTGAATCAAAACTCAAAAGTGTTGCTGAAACGTTTTAATCGTCATAAATGAATTGAATACCCATAGCTCATGCATGTGTGATCACAGTGATGCATACAGTATTGGAGCTGCTTGTCTACATTATTTAACCATTTTTTCAATGTGTGTGTGTGTGTGTGTAGCTGGAGGCCTTAGAGAGAAATGAGACAGAACTCAGCACCATCATTGAGAAGAAACTGGCCCATCAGCTTCGTGATGTCACAGAGGCAACAACCCGTCTCTATGGCAATGACCTTCAGATAGCCGAGCGGCTGTTGTCTCGCCTCTTGACCTTTGAGAGCCTCCAGTCAGGCTTTGGGTTGACAGCCACTCAGGATGCACATTTCAATGAGGTGCGCATTACCTTAGGGAACCGATTTTGAGATTCAAATTTTGAGTAGTTTGACTAGTTGATTAACGTCTCGTTCTGTTCTGTCTCTCACACGGTGTCTCTATCTGCAGAATGTGTTACGAGGCTGTAGTGTTTTGTTGGGTCCGGCCAGCGCTGCGTTGTGGAGAGGTCAAAGTTCAGGTCAGAGCGGAGCGGCGGGATTGGCCGATCTGTTGGAGCAGTACTCCCGCATACTAGCCCAGAACATGAAACAGACCTACCTCAATCCTGTCGCACTCGTCGCCTCAAACATCGGTCAGACTCAATGCACAACAAACACATACACTTACATTCAATAGTTTGGGGTTCATTTTTCTTTTGAAAGAAATTAACACTTTTATTCAGCAAGGACACATTAAATTAATCAAAAGTGACAGTAAAGACATTTATAATGTTATAAAAGATTTCTATTTCAAATAAATGCTGTTTTTTAACAATAAGTGTAATTTGGATAATAATAGTAAGTATTACTTGAGCACCAAATCAGCATGTTAGTATTATTTCAGTTTAAAATTCTCATTTGAACTCTCTGAAAATTGGTTTCTGATCAAATGTTTTTTTTTTCTTGAAATACACAAAATGTGTTTCACTGCATTTACAATATTTAAAGCATTTCTGTAGATTTTTTTATTGGTGAAGGAACCTTTCAATTTTGAAAGTTTCAAGACCAACAAAGGAGATATATATATAACATTGGGAAAATCGAAAAGATTTTAGTAACGGTAGAGCGGACTACATGTATAAAAACATATATTAAATATCAATCCCCATTTTTAATATATACTGTTAAAATTATATTGTTAATACATTTCATTGAATCATTAAATGATTTGTTGATCATTTTACGGAGATGGACATAATACTTTAAATGGCGTGTGGAAAGCACTTCAAATCTGGAGGACAGAGAGGCTTAGTCAGCTGATGGTGAGAAAAAGTAAATATTGTAAATATTCTGTCATGTGCAGTGTGAGCTAAAGCTGAGAAAGATCAATGTGAGACTAACACCTGCAATGTGCACCTACGGTATGATCTGCAGAAACTGCAACTGCAGCACTACAGAGAGCAGATCTATTAAAAGGATCCTGTAGTTCACACAGTGTGTGTTTGTGTGTTGCAGTCATGACTCTGGATCGTGTTGACAACCACACACATGTGCGGCGGCGGTTTCCACGGTATCACAGTACTCTGTTCCGAGGTCAAGCGCTTTGGGATGCTCACACACATGTTGTGCTGCCCCCTACTGCACTAGTGCCACAACGCAACATCTGTAAGTCACATTCACACTCTCTAGTCTTTAAGTTCACTTAAAAGGCTTAAAACTATTGAGCAATACTTTGTGTTTAGTTTCAGCTCCATCTCCTGCTGGCCCTGTAAACCTGTTGGCCAATCAGACGCTAGAAGCGACGGCAGCACGACGTTCTTTGTCACTACAAGAGGCGCCTGTCTCCATTGTCATCCTCCTCATCTATCGAAGCCTGGGGGCCGCACTTCCTCCTAAATACCACACGGACCGTCGCGGCGTCAGGTTAGAAAGGGTCTAAATTAAAGATCACTTCAGAGTCAGATAATGTGTATATATGTGAGTGTGATCATCTTTCTAACCTTGTATGTGCATCTCTGCAGGTTACCCAGACACCCTGTGTTGAACTCGCCTGTAGTGAGTGTGTCTGTGTATAATAACCAGACCTTCGTGGACGGTTTTCTGGACACTCCAGTCTTGCTGGAGTTTCGTCTTCTGGAGACCAGCAACCGCAGCAAACCGCTGTGTGTGCAGTGGAATCACAGCAGCTCGTGAGTCTGTGTTTGCTGTCCTTATTTACTAAATTTTATGTCTCAAGAACAAATAAAACCACTATTTGGGACAAAATCGGCTGACCAAATCATTAAATTGCATTATACATGCATTAAACTACCGGTCAAAAGTTTGGATTAATTATGATTTTTTTTTACTTAGAGGGTTAGTTCACCCCAAAATTTTTAATTATCTCATAATTTACTCACCCTCAAGCCATCCTAGGTGTATATGACTTTCTTCTTTCAACCAAACACAATCAGAGTTTTATTAAAAAATACCCTAGCTCTTCCAAGCTTTATAAGGGGAGTGAATAGTAACGATTTTGAAGCCCAAAAAAGCCCATTCATCATAAAAGTAATCCATACGGCTCCAGGGGGTTATTAAAGGCCTTCTGAAGCGAAGCGATTAGTTTATGTAAGAAAAATATAATAGAATAGAAAAAAACGTACGCATGACATTTCGCTTAAAAAATTCTCGTTTTAGACTTCTAATTAGTGACCGGTGTTTTGTTTTGCCCTATCCTCTGCGCTTCCGCGTCTTCAATACGTCATGCGTCAGGTCAGAGGTCACTCTTTGGCTGGATCTCGACTCGCGTACGGCCATTACCGGAAGCCAGTGATTCTAGTTTATAAAGTTATAATTATGGATATTTTTCTTACAAAAATGCACTGCTTAGCTTCAGAAGGCCTTTTTTATCCCTTTAAAATCTCAGTTACTATTCACTCCCATTATAAAGCTTGGAGGAGCCAGGATATTTTTTTAATATAACTGAGTAAATTATGAGGTAATTTTAATTATGGGGTGAACTAACCCTTTAAAATGCTAATCTGGTGATCAAATTGGTGATCAATTATTAATAAAAAAATATATAGATATTTAATTTGAAAAAACTTTTGTGGAAACCCTGATACATTTCTTTCAGGATTCTTTGATGAATAGAAAGAATCAAAAGAACAGCATTTAATTAAATCTTTGTACATTATAAATGTATTTACTGTCACTATTGCTCAATTTAATAGATCCTTGCTGAATAAAAGTATTAATTTCTATCTTATCCCTATCTTTTTCTGTCTTATCCCAAACTTTTGAATGGTAATGCATCAAGGTTTCCACAAAAATATTCAGCAGCAAAACCCGTTTTAAACATTGACAATAATAAGAAATGTTTCTTGAGCAGCAAATCAGCATATTAGAATGAAGGATCATGTGTATATTGCGTTTGTGTATATTGTTATTGTAAGGAATAAATGGTAAATACTCTGAACGTGTGTGTTCAGTGTATTAGCAGGAGGCTGCTGGACTGTGAGAGACTGTAGTGTGGTCTATAGGAACATGTCACATGTTCGCTGTCAGTGCCACAGACTGGGAACCTTTGGAGTCCTTATGGACAGCTCACAGAGAGAGGTACAGTACACACACACAGACACACACACAGAAATATCAAGGCCACATAACTACTAAACAGCTCTTCTTCACAAAAAGATTCACATTTTCCATGTTTTTCAAGAATACAATACTACATAGCAACAGGATGTTCCATAGTGACAATCTCCTTCAGCACAATCATCACTGCTAATATATATTTTCTTTCTCTCTCTCTCTCTCTCTTTGTTAAGCAGCAGTTAGAGGGTGACCTGGAGACCCTCGCCATAGTAACGTACTCCTCGCTCTCAGTTTCCATGGCGGCGTTGTTGCTAACAGTGGTGGTTTTATCGTGCCTGAGGGGACTGAAATCAAACACACGAAGCATTCATTCCAACATGGCTGCCGCTACTCTACTTTCCCACCTCACATACCTGCTGGGCATCAACCAGACGGAACAACAGGTCAGAGAAGAGAGATGTCTGTGTGTGTCTGAATCTAAATGTGGGTTGGTGAGACAGACAAAGAAACTTTGGGTGGGCTAGAACACAAAAACAATATAACCGTCAAAAAACACAGTCTCTGTAGTCTCCTTTGTGCTGAATACATTTTGAATACATTTTGTTATTTGTAGATTGAAACAATCAATCAATTATATATAAATAAACTGGTCAAAAGAGACAGTAAAGACTTTTATAATGTTACAAAAAATACAAAAAAAATTATATAGTAAATCAATTCTGTTCTTTTGAAATTTCATTATCAACAAACATTGATAATAATAATACATTTTATATATATATATATATATAAAATGTATATATATATAGATATATGTATGTATGTATATATGTATGTATGTATGTATATATATATTTATAATGGATATCAGCATAATAATGTTCATTCAAACTATTTTAATCAAAAATCACACATTTGATATAAATATTATACTGTGTATATATATGTATGCATGTATGTATGTATGTACAGTATGTATGTGTGTATATATATATATATATATATATATTTATAATGAATATCAGCATAATAATGTTCATTCAAACTTTTTTAATCAAAAATCACAAATTTGATATAAATATTATATATATATATATACACAGTATAATGTTTCATGTTTTTTTTCATAATTTTTCTTTGTTTTAAAATACCAAGGTCCTAAGACTTGAAGTATTTTGGAGCCCACTTACACTTTACATTTTACAGCTTTTATAAAGCCAAGTGTAACAGCAGGTATTAAAATCATGAATAGTTCAGTATCAAGATGGCTGTCAGGATAAAGCACTAGGCAGCTTGAAAATGATTTGTCATTCAGAATCCGACATTACAGCCATTCGCGCAATATGGTTCAAAAACCACTTACACCACACAGTGAGTTGGGAAACTGACGTTTTTAAACACTTTTTCTGACACAGACACTCTTTCCGTGTCTCTCGTCCTCAGACAGACACTCACACATTCTATCTCTTTCTAAAGCTGTTTAACACCATTTTTTTAACAGTCATTATTCTCTAGAGTGCAAACCACTCTCACTAAAAGCCTGTTACTGCTGAGTTCATTAATTTCAACTGCTGGGCTGGGATGTGGTTGTGTATCTGTGATAGAGTATGTGTTCATTCATTATTCATCTTCTCTCTCAGACTATGACTTTGCATGCGTGTATTGATTTTAGACCTCATATTCTCTCTTTTTTTGGACATGTAGAGCAGAGAGTATTCAGTAAATGATGGGAGTGGGATCAGGAACTGTTTTGAGCTGGATGTGAACTCACAACACCTGACTGAGCACCTCGTGAGAACACATGTGCCAACCACTAGGCCAAGGGTTTTCAAACCAGTCCTGGAGGACTGCACATTCTGTATGTCTCCATTATCTGACATACCCTTATCAGGTGTTATATGAGGGAGACATCCAAAATGTGGACATGTTTGAAAACCCCTGCTGCACTACAGTCAGTTGCACTGTAGTCAACTCTGTGCTGTACTCTGACTATGAATTGAATTACCATCAGTATGTACAACTCCATGTTTTCAGAATAGCCCACTTTTATCAGACCAAGGACCCCTTCATTCATGAGAGTGCAGAAATAGAGTTGCAGTGGCGAGATCATTGTATTTTTGCGCTCGGCAGACAACTTTGATTTGCTACAATACTCAGCGCTGCAACATTTTATGCAATGGGAGTAAATCTAAATATAATGCTGTAATCAACTTTAATTGACAGCTGTAATTGTAAATACATCATGACGTTTTTCAAAAGAGTTCCTCATGTAATGCTTCATATGCAAAGATATTACCCAATCACAGTATGTTTACATTGAAGTCTTAAAGGAGATATGCCCATTTAAAAGTCAGCATGAAACAGAGGTTGCGATAGTCTTTTCTTCCCTATTCTGACGTATATCTGATTGAAATGGCTTCTTGAACAAGAAAAAATGTTGGGTGGGACCAGTGATCTATATAAATTACATTTATAGAGATCAGTGGGCGGGACTTGGTTTTGTCCTTGAGGAATAGATTATATGGTTGGATCATTGTGGTTTGCTATTGGTTAATTTCATGGTGAGTGACAGGTTGTCCCGCCCTCGCATCAGTAAACACTTCATCAGAGAAGAGAAGAGATGTTGCTGCAAGAGGGAGGGGAAGTCAGTTTGATTAAAGAGCATGAGGGCACATTAATAAATCAAATAAAAAAGATTCGTATTCATAATAAACAGCAAACAATATTCCATTAAAAAAAGATTTGTCAATTTTGATTTCATGGTGACTTTAAATCAGAGGGCTAAAATCAGTGTAGAAAATGTAATGCATATTGTAATTTTTGAAGCCCTTTATCAAGTATATATTCATCCAATATGCTGTTTTATTATATTCTCTTTTTACTAACTAGCTTATTGTCTCTGCTTGGTGTAGTTCCTGTGCACAGTGGTTGCAATTCTGCTCCATTACTTCTTCATGTCAACGTTTGCGTGGCTGTTTGTGGAAGCTCTGCATATTTACCGCATGCAGACAGAAGTGAGAAACATCAACTATGGAGCCATGAGATTCTACTATGCTATTGGCTGGGGAGTCCCTGCTATCATTACAGGTATGAACAGACACATACACACACAAATGTATGCTTTTATATAGCTATGTTCTGTGACATGTATGTGTGCTGCAGGGCTGGCAGTCGGGTTGGATCCAGAGGGGTACGGCAACCCAGATTTCTGCTGGATCTCCATGTACGATAAGCTCATGTGGAGCTTTGCGGGACCAGTTAGCGTTGTCATACTGGTATTGTGCTCTTCTGTGTGTTTATGTGTGTTGTTTGTGCCATATAAAGGTTCTCATCTTTTTATTTCTCTCTGTGTGTGTTTCTTAATTGGCAACTCTCTGTTTTACAGATGAATGGTGGGATGTTTTTAATGGTCCTGCGTATGACATGCAACCCCACTCAGAAGGAGATAAAAAAGCTGCCTGTGATGTAAGTACAACAAGCATGTATTCAGGAAAATTCTAAATGGAAAGTGGGACAGAGGACATTATAAAATGTATTTTCATGAATATGAATTAGCTGACTTAAAGGGTTAGTTCACCCAAAAATGAAAATTATCCCATAATTTCTCACCTTCAAGCCATCCTAGATGTATATGACTTTCTTTTTTCAGCCAAAACACAACTGAGAAAATAAAGCCCAAAAAAGCGGGCTTCCCTTCAGAAGGCCTTTATTAACCCCCTGTATGGATTACTTTTATGATGGATGGATGCGCTTTTTTGGGGCTTCAAAATCGCAGGAACTATTCACTCCCATTATAAATCTTGGAAGAGCCAGGATATTTTTAATAAAACTCAGATTGTATTTGGCTGAAAGAAGAAAGTCATATACATCTATACAATCAAATCTCTAAAAATAATTATTTTATATTGTGTTATTATAATATTTTATTGAAAAAATAACTATTACTATTGCTGTTGTTGTTTATTTTCCTGAAATTGTAATAAGTTATAATTGTTAAAATGGTAGTTTCTTCCTGGCATGTGTTTCTACCTGCAATTAATTAGTGTCAAACTTGTTTTCAGCAGAATTAATGCTTTTCATTGCTTTATTCTATATTAATTCCTTTTATTCTCTCCCTCTCTCTCTCTCTCTCTCTCTCTCTCTCTCTCAGTTCTACTATCCGCAGTGCCTTCCTCCTGTTATTGTTGAGTTCTTGTGTTTGGTTGTTTGGTCTCATGGCTGTTAATAACAGTGTCCTGGCGTTCCACTACCTGTTCATTGTCCTCTGTTGCGTACAGGTAAGTGTGTGTACTGGCTCTTACACATCTTTTTCTTTTGTGTGTGTGCTTGAGTTTGTCATTGTCATTTTTAGCCGTAAACTTGGATAATTGCGTCCTATGTAATGTATCATAATGTTCTTCTCCTACTCGCTTGTCTTAGGGTTTGGCTGTACTGTTGGTTTTTACTCTCCTGAACTCAGAGGTGCAGGAGGCCTGGAAACTGGCCTGTCTGGGCAAGAAAAGCCCCAGTGAAGAACCTCAAAGACCTCCACAGATAACTGTTAGTGAACATAAACACATATATTAACATATGACCCCTACTCCATGCACAGTTACACACACACACCTATATTTTAACCCATGGAGTGAAAATAAGCATGTGGATTTGTAACCTGCTCTATGTGTGCAGGGCCAAAACCCGTTCAACAGCGCCTCCCTGCTGGAACAGAGCGGATTACACCGGATCACTCTCGGAACTTCAACTATCTCATCAGTCAGCAGTGCAAGGTCTGTCAACACTTCAATTTTAGATTCAATATTCTTAATATAATTTAATTTCACCAATTTTAAAACAAAGAAGGATTATGATATAAAAGGAATAACATGGTAACAGTTTACAATAAGGTTCAGTTTGTTAACATTAGTTAATGCATTAGGTCTCATTAACTATGTTAACAAGTTGTCAAATGTAATATGGTATATGTGAATTCATAAATTAATTGTTAATTCATGTAAATTTAATTATTGAATTTGAATGTAAACTAATTCATTATTTTATTCAGCACTTTCAAAAGTGACAGTAAAGACTTACATTGTTACAGAAAAAAAATCTATTTTAACCTTCATCAAAGAATGTATAGCGGTTTCCACAAAAATATAAAGCAGAATAACATTTAGCATTGAAAATAATACAAAATGTTTCTCGAGCAGCAAATCAGCATATTAGAATGATTTCTGAAGGATCATGTGACACTGAAGATTGGAGTAATTATGCTGAAAATTCAGATTTGCCATCAAATTAATAAATTACATTTTAAAATATATTAAGATAGAAAACAGTTATTTAAATTGTTATAATATTTCACAATATTACTGTTTTAATGTATTTTTGATTACATAAGAGACGTAGTTCAAAAACATTTTTAAAAAATCTTACTGACCTCAGACTTTTAAATGGTAGTGTAATTTGTAATAATAAAAAAAAAGCAAATTAAAAGAATTTTCACTACTGGTTTCAGGCTTTTGGACCTCACTAAATAAGACAATTTTATAATTCTAAATTATAAATAACTGTAGATTATATATCACTATTTTATTATTTTACAGTGTACATTATTGTACATTGTATTCTGAACTGTGAAAACATGTACAAAAATGTGTATGTATCTGTATGTAACAAACTGAAAGCTCAAAAGCTGATGTATTATTTATGTTTTTGACAGGGAGAATCTCTTGGCACGGCAGACTCTAGAACACAATCTTGCTCACACAGGGGCCACTGACCTGGACGTTGCAATGTTCCACCGCAACGGAGGTACACTAACACACAATAACCTGCATGCATGTACGTATTCACACGCACAACACTTACACACTCCTTAACTGCTCGCTATTCATGCTTTATTCGCTAGTGGCCATGTCTTGTGACGAATCTCTGTCAGAATTAGTGACATTATCTCTTCTTCTTTCATTGCTCTTACTCTGTCTGTCCGTCAGGTGAAGACTCAGACTCAGATTCTGATCTCTCACTGGAGGAGGAGAGGAGTTTGTCCATCCCGTCATCGGAGAGCGAGGACAACGTGCGCCTGCGTGGACGCATCCAGCGACGCTTCAAACGGACTGGTCATAGTGAACGTTTACTCACAGAGCCCTCCCACAACGGTGGAAAAGGTACTGATATCATTGTTGCAGATGCCTATATTATTATCGATAGTGAAGCCAAAGGAGTGCAGAACATTAGTTTCATTAGTTTCATGATGCCCAACTGTTAGTGTATGGAACTGTTTATGTGTCAGATCTGGATGGCAATGACCTGCTCTCCTATTGGCCAGCGCTGGAAGGCTGTGAGGCGCACTCTCTGCAGAAATGGGGCTCAGAGCGCCGCCTAGGGGGCGACTACAGCAAGGACGCAGCTAATAACAACCAGCCAGATGCAGCGCTGACCAGCGGAGATGAGAATGGGCTCACACACAGACATCGCAAGGGTGAGGCAAACATTCATCTGAGATGTTATCTGAGATATTTAATTTTGCATGCTCATTTTACCTATTTTTATATTCAGATTACCATCTGCCCTCATCTAATGTACACTTAAGTTAATCTTTAAAAACTTAAAAAATCTTTAAAAGCTATGGGCCAATGTCAGTTATTATAGTTAACTAAAACTGAAACCATGCAAAAAATAGAATATATATAAAAAAAACATAAAATGAGTAAGGTTGCCCTGGACAATTAGATAAAAAAGTTAATGTAGTTTCACTTGATATACAGAAATTAAATTAATTAAAAAGTATATAGACGTTACAAAAAATAATAAAAAGGGCAAAAACGCACTAAAATAACTAATAACTAATTAATTACTAAATTATTAAAACTTTAACCAAAATATAGCGTATTAAAATGGAAACCAATTCAAAATGTTAATTGCAAATATAATTGTATCTCAATGATACTAAAAATCACTTTGATATTAGACATTTATTTACAAAAATTAGACCTTTTTTTTTTTTTATCAGCTTATTTCCCCTATTTACCTTTAGATTACCTTTCTGTCATCTAACACTTACTTAAAATTAATCTTAAAATGTAATAACACTTTTAAATGTACACTTTAGCAAATCTCAGAATGAATATCCATTTTCCATACTGTACATTATAATGTTGTGATGTCTAAATTCACTTAGAATTTAAAATGACAGATTTTAGCTTTTAGTGTTTGCAGTATTTTTATTTTATTGAAAAAATAATAATAATGGTATTTTAATTTTCAATATTTTAGAAATAAAACAATAATAAAATAGTTATAGGCTTATAGTTATATTGATAGAAAGCTTAGAAAGCCGTACTAAAGCCCTCTGCATCCATCTCTCAGGAATCTTGAAGAATCGTCTGGGCTGCCCTCCTGCTCTGCAGGGCCTGTCTGCCGTGGGTCGCGCTCCCAGCGAGATGTCTTGGTACAGGACCTCCACGTTGGGTCACAGAGGCGTCCCAGCTGCCTCCTACGGTCGTATGTACTCTGGCACCGGCTCACTGTCCCAACCCGCTTCCCGATACTCTTCACGCGAACACCTGGATTCACTTGCGCGACGACAACGTTCCCGTGAAAACCTCGACCTGTTGCCACGACGACGCGAACTTGGTGCTGAACACCTGGGTGGGTCCAGAGAGAGGCTGGGCTCTGTTCACAGTATCCATGCCTCCAGGGAGGATCTGGTGGGCAGGGGGGGTATGGTGGGTTTAATGGGGGCAGAGGGTTCATTGAGTGGATCGAGAACACAGCTCAACACTCTAACGAGGCAACAGGCCTCTCGGGAGCACCTCGGAGGGGCTCTCATGAGCAGTCGGTCACGGGAGCAGTTGGAGTCTAACGGTGGAGCGCAGCCCTGCAGGGAGTGGCTGAGAACCCTGCCGCCCCGTCAGCTCTCACACCCCGAACCGCACCCACCCTCCTCACCCCCTCCGCCGATCACAGAGGAACCCCAAGAATCCCTGCCCTCGCGCCGTGGTCGCCTAGACTCCGCCCCACCATGTAGGTACCCGTCATCTGCAGCTGCACCCGGAGCCCCATCCAGTCGCCCACCCTCTAGTGAACACCTGGATATCCTCTCCTCCATACTCGCCTCCTTCAGCTCCTCTGTCTTAACCCCGCCCCCTAACCCTGCCTCAGCTGGCCCTTCCCCTTCCCCGCCTCCTCTCTCTGCAACCTCTCAGAGCGTCTCTGAAGTGTCACCTGACTCTGAGTAAGTCCAGCCCATTTTTTTGTCTCACTGTGCGTCCGTTTATATTCCACATTGTTTTATGGTCATCCTTGGTTCTGTTCTCATAAAACTGATTAGTTCTCTCCTGGTAATGATATGAAGATGCAACTTTGTTTGCTGTAAACTGAAAATTCTATCATCATCTACCCATTCTCACACTTCACAACACTCATATGACTCATATATATATTATTTAATTATTTATATACACATACACAGTATCTCACCTAGAGGCACTAAGTGAGCTAGGACTGCCTCTGGTGCCCCCCTCGAAAAAGTATGTACATGACGTTGACATCTTTTACTTTTGTCTCTTTGTAGAGTTAACAGAAGTGACGGACAATCTTGATGATTCCTTCACAGCCCCATAATGCACCTATGCAGATGGGCTCAAGAGAATCACAGGACATAGCCAACCGGAGCAATCAGGACTCCCACTTCACCCTGGAAAGAGTTCAGGGCATGAGAGTGAAGTTGTTCATCAAGGGCTTGAGATATCACCCTCCTGAGAACAGATAGGAAATCAAACCAGAGGTGATGATTTCCATGATTTTCGTTTGTCCAAACTGCAAACCTCAGATTTCAGACCAACAGCTGAGAGGACTGGTCAGAGAGAAAGAGAGAGAGAGAGAGAGAAAGAAAAAAACTGTACAGAACATTTTTATACTTTTGTATCTTTTTCATCAAAGAACAAAGAAGAAAATCTCTAGTGATGTTTTTGAAGATTGTGTGGATATGTGTTTAAGTGGGTAGGATCGAAAAAACATTATCAAACCCATTCCGAGCCAAAACATTGTCCCAAACATTCCCACTCCAATCTTTATATTCCAACATGTGTTTATGCAACAAGCCACGCCCTCTGATAGACTGGGAGAGAGTCTACGAAGAAAAGGATTGGTCCATGTAAATGTGGAAGTTATTGGCCCAAACATGGGATTGGTGGGAAACTCCAGAGACAGTGATTGTAATCGTAAAGAATTACGAATCAGAAGATATAATTGGACCGTAATGATTGTCAATCAAGAGATTGTTTTCAGAAGGGTGACTTGATTGGAAGATTTTAGGTTGCTCTAAACACATTTCTTTAACAAACTCCAACAAACTCATGCTTGTATGAGATGCCTGACCAATTTCTGAAGTATTTTTGGCCAAACTGCTCTGAAATAATATTGAA
Organism: Rutilus rutilus; assembly: GCF_951802725.1. Taxonomy (NCBI): domain Eukaryota; kingdom Metazoa; phylum Chordata; class Actinopteri; order Cypriniformes; family Leuciscidae; genus Rutilus; species Rutilus rutilus. The sequence continues at coordinate 21,484,762 of NC_140232.1, read as the reverse complement.
GCATTTGTTGAAGTTTGTTGCAGCTGTGTGAAGAGACCTTTATTTAGTTGTGTTATTAGCCTGCAAGCATATTCAAGACTTATTTAAAACCTCTTTCATATCCAGACTTATCATAATTCAAATACTGCTTGGGGAAAAGTTACTCGAAGATCCCAAATCAGCTGTTTAGGAGAAACTATTTAATCCATCTACTGTATGGTTTCTAACTAAGATACCTAAATATCGGTCTCTGACTGTTAAGTATTGAATATACTTCAGAAAAAGGAACATTGTGATATGAGTTAAATACAGTAATTAAGGTAATATCAGGCTCCTGTTTAAAAGGGAAATCATGCTTCATCATATGACTTTCTTTCTTTAGTCATAGTATTACCATGAGTTTTGCCAAAAAGAGTGCCCTATGTCACCCCTTTTATACCTCTTACCTGTCATAAAGTGCTCTAGTACTTTTTCTAATCATGATTTTATATTTTATTTATGACTGCATAACTTTATCTTGTACAGACATTAAATTAATTTATTTTATTTATTAATATTTATTGAAATTAATTTCTCTACCATAATCATTGCCGGAGTGTTTCTAAAGAAGTGCGTGTGGGAGTTTTGTTTTTTATAAGAGCGAGATTTCATCTGTTTCAAATGTTTTATGTGTGAAATTTTTGTATATGTTCTGTCTGATATGTCCCCCTCCTCTTCTGTTCACAATGCATTCTGGGAAAAGAAATGTCCTCTGTCCATCAGAGAGAGGGAGAGAGAGCGGTGAAAGACAATGATTGGGTGGAAGAGAGAAAAGGGGAATGTATAATGGCTCAACATGTTTATTATAGGACATGTTGTATCGCTTTTACTCATTGGGGGGTTATCAGAAAAAAATCTGCTACCAATGGGAGTTGAAAACGAGACCCGTTGGGCGTCAATAAAAGAGTTATCGCTACCATGCTTCTGTATGTTGTCGTTTTTTGAATATTCAAGACAAACACTGTCTTCTTTAGTTAAAAAAAGTTTAACTTGTTCATCACATTATACATAGAATTTCAATCGAATCAAATGAAATTACATCTACATGTAAATTTCAAATTCACTTAAAAAAAAATTCTCACTAGTTTAATTCAGTCTAACATGTTGTTTCACTGCTACTATTGTAACATTCTTTAAAGGGACAGTTCATCCAAAAATGAAAGCGTCATAATTTACTCACCCTCATGTTGTTCCAAACCTGCATGACTTTATTCCATGCAGCGTAGAGCATATGGGTTAGGAACATCATGAAAGGGGGTGAACTATACCTTTAATTATGCTTTTTTCATAACTTGAAAGGGACAGAGAGATCTGTCAAACACTGTATACTAAGACAAACGAACAACACTAAAGTCAACCAGTCCATGAGTAGGAAGTCCATTTACGAGAAGCACTTGTTTACCTGAAAAAAACCTGCATAGTATAAATGAGCTACAGTAAACTGAATCAAATGGTTGGTCCTGAAACACTGTCCTAAAACGGTTAGACCCAAGGAAGGATTCTGGTCTGGCAATAGCCTCTTTCTCGAAATTGCACTCTTATAAATTGACTTTTTTCCTCATAATTGCAGAATAATTTCCTGCTGTTTAGACATTATGAATCACAATTGCATCAAAAGGGGGCCTTGCAGGACCTTAATCCATCCTTGGTTCGATCATGATACAATCATCAAATTAAAATGCTATACAGTAACATTAGAAATCTCATTTCAATGAATTTCCTCTTCCCATCAAGCAGGACTAAATATCACTGCTCAATTCCGGTCTGACTATGTGAGGGTTTGGGGCCGTTCACACGGGATGTATTTTTAGACGGACGTGTTTGGACGGACCGTTGCTCTCGTGTCTCGAATATTTAGCTGTCTCGTGCATGATATGGCGTTCTAAAAACAAGGCACTCAAGTTACAAGTTTAACTTTTAAATAACGCGTCTCTAGACCTTGCGTTTTTCTTGTCATAGTACTCTGCGTCTTGCATTTTTAAACACAATGCAACTCATGCGTTCCATTCAACTCAGGTCTGAACTTCCACAACACTTTCGTTTGTATTATATCACTCAAACATGACACTCAGTGAGACACACTGAGTGTCAGGCCTTTAAAGTGCTTTTAAATGGATAATTAACACAAAAAGGAAAATTCTGTCGTCATATTCACCCTTATTTTGCTCCAAATCTGTACAGAACACAAAAGAAAGTTCTGCGGAACACAAAATATATTTTGAGAGAAATAGAATAGGCTACAGCACCAGTGTTAATGAGAGAGGATAAAAGGAGATGAGATTTCTATCTGCTACTGGAACGAAGCCTGCTTAAGTGAATTCCCCCTCCATATGATACACATGGTACATTCCTAAACACCAAGTTTAAAAAATATATTGTTTTGTAAATAAACAACATTGATAGAAAAAAAAGAAAAGAAAAAAAAAGACTTTCCAAATGAAAGTAAAAATAACTAAGATGTCATAAACATCTGTGTTCATGTCTGTGGATGTTCGTTTTCCTCGCTGTCGCTACTGGAGGGCAGATCATCCGCGCCTATCTTCCGTAGTTTGGCTTGATAATATCTCTTCTTGGCCCGTGCCGCCTTCTCCTTCTGTCTCACTGCTTTCCTCTTCTCCTCCCACACACACTGCTGCAGCAGCAACAGACTCATCGTCTGCTGATGCTCCAGCTCAAACAGTTCCTGTCGACGTGCCTCCCATTTTGAGTCTGAGGTATAAGAGTCCATCGGCGGTAATGAATTCTCAACTGATCCTCTGGCAGGAACACGTGGCACCGCAGGCTCTCTGTGTATCATATCAAAGTTTGCACCCCTAGTCCCTGATCCCAGCCCTGAGGTGCTTCCTGCAAGGGTTGGGTAGATGAGGGAGGGACGACTGGACCTGGAAGAGACTGAATGCGAGCAGAGAGGAGAGGACACAGTGCCAGGAGGAATCCCAGAGTTGAAAAGTGGGTGAGTAGGTGAAGCCAAACCAAGTTCAATGGCTAAGTTCTCCTTGCTGTCTACTTCCTGTATAAAAAAATAACAAAAGAAAAGGAAGTTGAACCGCATCACAATTGCTGTACATTTATGCAATACGAGTCAAAAAGGCATGCAGTACATGCAGTAAACAGGAAATGTGCAGTGACTGCAACACTGGTGAAAATAATAGTGTATGGAATACAGAATATTATATAACTACCCTTATATATTTTTTTCCTTTGAACAATTATACATTTATTCTACATTTATATAATATTTAAATAATTATACATTTATATAATATATAATGATATTGACCAAGGCAGCATTTATTTGATCAAAAATACAGTAAATAAATAATAATATATTTTGTGAAATATTATTACCATTTAAAATAACTCTTTTCTATTTTAATATTTTAAAATGTAATTTATTTCTGTGATGGCAAATCTGAATTTTCAGCATCGTTACTCCAGTCTTCTGTGTCACATGATCCTTCAGAAATTATTCTAATATGCTGATTTGGTGCTCAAGAAACATTTATTATTATTAAGTAATGTTGAAAACCGTGATACGTTTATTTCTGGGGGGTTTTAAAGTTCAAAAGAACATAATTTATGTGACATTTTTGTAACATTATGAATGCATTTACTGTCACATATCAATTTAATCCATGCTGAATAAAAGTATTAATTCCTCAAAAAAAATTATTTCCCCAAACGGTAATATATATATATACATTTATATTCATTTTCGCCTGTGTTGCAAAATGCATGTAAAATGTCGAACTGGTAACACTTTACATTTTAACATGTACATTTTTCATGCCTTGTACATCATAAGATAGTCAATCATATTTTTTTTGTCATAAAATCTGCAATATAAAAGAAAACATTTAGCTTAAGAGGCATTTTAGCAATCATTTCAAGGCCGATTTCAGTCTTACATCATTTTGACTGTGGTCAGCATCTTCATGCTCACTCCCATTAGAGCCTGAAAGCCCCATCACTGCAAGAGAGAGAATGACTCAATTAATCACCTTCCATGTATAATTACAGAGTTGACAGCTGGGCAGAGGGGTAGTATTTCATCCTGTAGTAGAGATGACATGACTATTAATTACCTGCTCCAGGTGAGCCGCCCCTAACTGAGGCATAGCTGCCATCTCCATCTACCTCCTCCAGACAGGAGATCAGGTTTGGTACCAGGGCAATAACTTCTCTCTGCACCTGACAGAAACACACACACAACCACACTGAACATCTGCTACTAGAAGTTCCAAAGCATAGAACTGAATTACAGAAGCGCAAGAAATACTTCAATTTACCTGAGTGAGGGCAGACACAGGAAGCCCAGCTGCCTGCTGTTCCTGTCTCTTCTGCAGCGCTACACGACATTCCACCTTCAGTCGTTTCCACAGCGTCTTCAGAGACCCGATGCTGCTGGGGGGTCGACTAGGGAACGCCGAATTGAAGGCCTGAGCCAGCTCTGCCCATACAGCGTTCCGGTGCACAGTAGTGTTGGTGTCTTTCCGAAAGTCCTGGACTGTGTCCACCACTGCATGGATTCTCCGAAGCAGGAAAAGCTTTTGCTCCAGAGTGAAGTTTGGCATGCGGTACGTCATGGTGGTCAGCATGAGTGTATTTGTGTGTTACTGGGTACAAAGGCTTATGTTGAGGTACTATGTGTTACTTCATTTATAGAAAATCTATAAAATCACTATTTGTTTTTATATTCCACAGAACAGTCTAGTTTAAAAACTGTAAGTGTTTCATGTAGGCCTATAGTTTTACATGGCAACATTTGCAGTATCACAGTGTCAGTTTTTGAGTTTTACACTCCAGCATTACAGGAAGGTGAGGTCGGTTTGGTCCCGTTATGTGCAGTGTGCTTCCAGAGTTTCAGGTGCAGTGATATGTTAAACTCTGGATGCCACAGGTAAATATGAGTGTGTGAGGTCGCTTGATCATCGGTGCTCAACGGAAATGCATCTGGGGTCCACCTGATGCGCAAGGGGTCACCAGGCACACATGTGAAGTCTGTAATTCAGCAGACAGAAAGCAAAATGAAGGGACTAGTTTTTTAAAAACTAGACCAGATTTTAATATTTGCTCCACCTCTTGCAAGAATTAATGAAACATTTGATCTTTGGGGGGGAAAAACCCATGTGCTCAATATTAATTTCTGAGAATCGGTTCTTTTGAACTGTTCGTTTCAAAGAACCGGTTCATTAAAAAAAACGTTCAGCAGTTCTTCTACGTCGTATATTTTCTTTCTTTTTTCGATTACGTTTTGTTAATATTCATACAAGTAATTTATAAACTAAATGTAATGTGTATTTACAATGTACGGTAATATTCGTTTACATCTCTTGGTTGAAAATAAAGTTTTTGCACCCATGTACTTTTTTCATTTGAAAAATTAAATTTATTAAAACCAACTCGGTTTCGAATGATATTAGGCTACGTACAGTACACATCCATCCAGTTTTATTTATAGAAATTCTGCTATTTAGTTATTTAAGTAATATAGCTCAAATCCTATGCTATCATTCTCGGCTCATTACGATTCAGTCCGGTTTTGTGAACCAGTTCATAAGACTGAACCGACTCATTGCATCGATCAGACTCAAAAGAATAATTCGTATAGGAATCGCATCGCTATTATTACACGCAAGAGAACGAACAAAGCAAAAACAAGCTTTTAAATCCATGACTTGTCTAGTACTACAGGTGCGGTTGGAGCAGGCTGCATTTTATTTGAATTATTATAATTACGAATCCACTGTCTGGTTAGCCACAGCGCTAAACCCGAGCATCGCACTACAGAAGTAAACCCGAGCTGCGATGCAAGACTACAGCTAGAGCTCACTGTTCTTAATGAAGCTCTCGTGCATTACACAACCGCTAATGACAAACTGGTATTATATTATTTATATTGACCCTACTTACATGCAATCATCAGTCTGACGATTTTATCCCGAATATATTACACTTTGTCCCCACCCCCTGGGTTTAAGCGGTCCGTAAGAAATTTAAACAACAGACTGGAGACACATGCGCAAAAAGACGCTCCGGGCGTAAAAAAAAAAAAGGCAGTTCACCCATTTGTGCATTTCATATGATTTGTATACCATTCTCATGAGATCTGTTCAACACATATGGTTTGTGCATCAGGCAAAATATACAAATCTACGCGTTTTAACAGTAGAAAGCGCAGGACTCGTTTCATCCAATTGACCGCCAGTGTGGTGCAGACTGTGCAGTATTGAACAGCGCGATTGGACGCTGCGCGATGTCAACGAGGAAGCGAGGAACACATGTATGCATGCAGATTGCAGAACGAAACATGTTGGAACCTAGATGGGACTGTGCATGGCTACTGGATCTAGTATGAACGGAAAATACACACGTTTTCCATTTCACCTCCTCTCAAAATAAAGGCACGATCTCTACAGTAGGTGAAACGGAGCTCGATAGAGGTGTTGTTATACGATGATAAAAACATGGAGATTATCCCTGCTGGAAAATACAATGGTACCGTGTCCTGTTAAAAGGTGACTGAAGTCATACATTCAATAAAAAGGTAGCAAACAGGTACAAAACCTACTTTAGTAGTTATCTTTTGGAACGTGTACGTTAGCTGGTTATTTAACAAATTAAACTTCCCATTTAAACCGGTTAATGACAAGATTGGACCATTTTGATGAATCTCTGTCCAGTTAGAACCAACTGTCATGTTCCAAAACACAGCAACTAACAGGGTAAGATTAGTACTGTTCACTTACTCAATTAATGGTGTTTGTTTACTTGACATCATCTTAATAATCCTACACTTGTCAGTTGAACCCCTCTGACCTAAAATGTTTACCTGAAGTATGTTCACGGTTCTCTGATGTCAGTTATTAGACAAATGACATGAAGGTAAGCATAAAAAAATGGAAACAAAAAATTAATAATTTTATAATTAATAAAAAATACATTTTAGTCAGGGTTTTATTATAATTTAGAAAAATAATATAAATCTCACCCACTCACTACTTAAAATCACAAAATAAAATGGAATAATTGATGATGATTTCATTTTCTATTCTTTTTTTTTCACTAGCTTTTTATGACCTCACAAAACCCTGACCCAGATGAACACTTGATCAGAGTGAGAATGTAGCCCTGGACTGATATAACTACACTGATTTGATAGTATTTTAAAGGCCATTGCGAGCATTATGTATTTATTCTCATTTTATTTATTTGTCAGAGACTTCTGCCATGTGAAAAACTTAAGGAAGTCATACAGTAATGAAAAATGCTGTAATATTTTTGTCGTGCTCCAGAATTCTTCAGCCTGTGGTGTGGACCGAGTGAGATGGCATCTCCTGTGGGGTCTGCTGTGATGGAGATCGCTGTGCTTGTTGCTCCAGTGACTGCGCTGGAATTCCTGGGGGAGGATTTCTTGTTGACAGGTGACTGACATTCATTCTTTTAATGAACGGGTAGCAAATCATTAGCCTGACTACGTCAGACTTCTTGCTTCCGCTCAATTTCATTTCGCTTCTGTAGTCAGTCTGATACAGCGTAAGCTTTCCGTTTGCCTCCGGCCTGAAAACAGCCGGGCCAATCAACGAACAGAGGGCGGGCTGAGAGCCATGACGTAGACGCTGATTGTACCGTGGATGCGTTGATTTTTACTTCACATAATCTGCAAAAGTCGTTCACAGCCATGTTCACTCCGGTATTTCGCTCGATGGTTTTGTTTTCGCATCATACATGTGTTTACAGTGGAAGTTCGATGCGGCTGAGCATGCGCATAACACACGCCATAACCAAACGTTATGTGATTGGCTTACGGGTAACCAATGATTTTAAACTTCAGACAAGCGACCCCCCGCGAGAGAGAAAACACTTCTCTATTATGCCATTCCAGACTCTGTCTACGAAGCAAAGCGAAGTAGCAGAGTTTGGTATTACCAGGCTAGCAAATCATCAAACTAAAAATCCAAATGCATAAAATTATGCAGGATATGACTCATGGGTAATTTTGAGGTGGTTTCTCTCTGCAATCATAAGTTTCTCCAAATGTTCTTGTTTGATCTAGTTTACATTATCCATTGGTTAACATTAAAAACTATAATATCCTAAGTAGTTAGAGACTAGAAGGTCTTTAAAACCTTGTTGTATTTTTATCCCACTGTAACCTATAAATCATTCTCAAACATACCCATAATCTGCTGCAAACAAATATTGCCCTTACCTTTAGATTAAAGATGTAGGATGTCGATTCAGGGTCCTCGGCGGTGCCTCTTACCAGTTCAATCTTGAATTCGAATGCACTGGGCGTTTAACAAAATAAAAAAAAATTCATTACAAAAATCATTAAATATTGATAGGGAAAAATTACTCTTAGACTTGTTTAAAAAGTTTTACGAATCATCACAACATGATTTTGTTTTATTTAAAAAGGTTCAGAATAATACAAAGACAAAAATTCCAAAGGCAAAAAATAACATGAACACGTAAAAGTCTTCACCCGAAATTAGGCCCTGAAAAAACACTCCAAGGCTTTTTATACTAACTCTGTTCTGAGCCGCCTTTTAACTATGCTGTCATTCTAATACAGCTAATTCCCTTCTAAGGTCAAACTTTGGACTTATACTAGTCCTTTATTAACATAAGCTTGCAGAAGCACATATTCAAAATATCTATTTTCGTTTCACACCTATTTTATGCAGCACATACACATGAGCTTTATTTGGCAAGTTTGACTATCGCAACGATGTTCACAGTTCCCTTTAAAAATACATGTGGTCTTAACAATCTAAACATGTTGAGTCCACATACACCCACAAACATAACACCTCTAACAATGACCCTTAAGTTCCCAGGCCAAGCTCAAACTAGGCTTTAAGTAATTTGAGCTTGTCCTTCAAATTCAACACATCCTCATTTGAGCAGTTTGTTTCATTTTCAACCATAAAACTGTTTGCAATGTGTGTTATTTTCCTATTTAATCAGTCAACTTGTCTGATATTTTTTATTAAGTGCTGTGCACGATGAATCAGTCCATTGTTAGGGAGTTGAGCCTTAGTAGAAGATCTTTGCCAGCGCCTGTCTCTCCTTCTTCTCTGTCTTGCGAGCACTCTTTGTGTTGTCCCTCTGGGAGGTGTTCAACTATAAGATCGTCCATAAAAATCTCAACCTTGTCTGTTACGTTAACATTTCTTATTTCTGGGTCATTTCCATCCGTTACATTCAATGCATGCAGATAGTCATTAATATATACCATTTCCTCAAGAAGATTTTTCAAGGAATTTATCAGAAGAAGATTTTTCAAGGAATTTATCAGAAGAAGATTTATCAGAATTCATAATCATTTGTTCTCCAATATTTATTACAACCTGCATGAAATAGAGATCAGAAGAGTTTGATATGTAGGCCACATATATGACAATATGAAACACCTTGCATACTGTTACCCCTAACCATAGTTTGAGCAATGGGTTCTGGAACTGTTTTTGTCATGTGATTTGGTATTTCATGTTCAATTTACTAGGGCTGCACAAATCATTTTATGGCTGCTGCGATTAACTGTGAAAAGTATTGATAACTTCCCACATAATTCTGTTTCTATGTTCTTGCAGTGATTAAACAGAATCCAAGACATGTCTATTGAGGCATGTAATGGCTATAGAATAGCCTGTATATAATAACATGTAATGCATTCTAATATTCAAATATTGCTTTTCTATCATTTATGCACAAAAAAAATCATGCTACTAAGGGGACCAATGTGACCATTTATTCTCAAATTATGTGCATATTCTGCAAATGATTAATGAATATTTAATTAATATACTCATCTTTTGCACTACCGTGGTAACTTGCCATTAAACCTCATTCTCAACCTTGTTTTTTGCACATTTCTGACTTGTTGATAATTTCTCTGTACAATGCACCTTCCATATTTCTTCTACTTGTCATTTGCACTGAACTGGTCTCTGTACCTTCTTTACCTCATAACCTCAATTTTTTTTATTGAAACAATATTTTATTGTAAATTCTATTATTGACATTTAATAATAACAACTACAGTATCAAAAGAGATTGACAATTGTGTTTGTATGGTTTTTTTTTTTCTCTTTAAAATGATATAGACCTAATATGCTCATGTCTCTTTATATAATTGTGTTATTTTCTAGTTCATAGCCATTTTTTTTTTAAATATATAAATTCTCATTCTGCAGTGTTACCTGCAATAACAATTACAGGACTTAATGCAAAAAGTTCAGCCTATCCTCCTGAACGCGGAAGTCTCGCCCAACTCATGGCAGAATTATCCTTTACGTTTCGTATTTATTAGTGTGTTTACCAACATTTAACATTTAACCTATGAAAATGGTTTTTAAAAAAGCACATGGCAACATAGTACTATCACTTTAAACTGTCGCAATGCTTTTAACTTAAGTGCTGCAAGCCATGCTTGTTTTCTCTTGTCAATTTTTGGCAGAAAATGCAAGGCGTATGGCGCCGTATACGGACATTCTTTTCTGAACTGCTGGTGCTCAAAACACGTACTTTCCAGGAATTTCTTTAGTTTATTGCTTTTGTTGTGGCAGTCAACAACAGCGCAGTTTAACCCTGCGCTCATTTTAATTTTTAGTAATGTTTAATTCAGTCGCTCTTTTTACCCCATTTTAACAATGGGTTCCTATGAAGACCGGAACAGGACAGCATCCAAACGGAATATAGAATCCATAATGGCGGCACTCAGCGTTTGCTCAGGAAAAAGGTGTATTTCAGTTTTTTAGAAGCTCTGATAGTAACTGTGTGCTGCTACCTCCTGTGCACTACGTTTTTTGCCCTAAACAACAGTCTGTATTTTGACAAAATGGACAGATTCCTACTTCAGCGAAATATGAACAGGTGGTTTCCAAAAGTGACCACTGCACCCTTAAGAGTCAAATGGGCTAAGCCAGAGGCTCCATCTTTTGACAAAGAGAGTCTTGGCTTTCTTCCTTTGCTGAATTTCATTCCTTTATTAAAAGAAAAAAGTGCTTGAGAAATGCAGAAATGTCTCTCAATATTCATAATGTGAATTTATCTCGATAAACAAGTTATTAATTTGATTCTTTCCTGCAATTGTGTCATTTTTGTTTTTTAGGTGAGGGACCAATCCTCTCTGTTTACAGTCTTCAAGCATCTACTAAAAAATGTGCATCTTTAAATGTTCTCCATAACTACCGTATCCATGGGATACGACCTGTTAGAAAACATCAGTCTGGAGGGAGTCAGTTCAACAGTGTAATGGACAATGACGAGGAGGAGATAATTGTTTTTGGAGGAAAAGGAGTTCGGCTTGTCAGCTTCAATTCTGCAGGACAATGCCTGAAATTGGTTGGTCCACTCTTGGAGCTTCAAGACTGGGTGCTGGACATTCATTGGCTAAAAGCACAACCCCACACATTGTTAGGCATAGCCTTGGCCCACAATGCCCTGCTGCTCCTAGAAGCAGAATCTGGTAACATTCTCTCCTTCTATTCTTGCGTAGAGTCCTGTCTTCTCTACTCGGCACTTATGATTGGTCCAAATTGGGACTCTTTAGTGCTGGTGGGTGGGACTGTTTTCAACCAGCTTGTGCTATGGAGGCCCACAGGGACCAAACCCAGTGGCCAATCCCAGGTGGAGAGACGTCTACTGGGCCACAGTGGAGTCATTTTCAGTCTTTGCTACCATCTGAAATCTGGGTGGCTGGCGTCTGCCTCGGATGACCGCAGCGTTCGTTTGTGGAGCGTGGGCACATTGGGTGGAGATGCAGGTTGTGGAGAGGAAACACCAACATGTCTTCGGGTTCTTTACGGGCATCAGGCACGGGTCTTCTGTGTCAAGCTTACACCCAGCCGTGTATTCAGTGCAGGAGAAGATGGAGCGTGCCTACTCTGGGAATGGGGAGGTGAGGGGAAGGTGGGATGTACGTTTAAAGGACATAGGTCTGGTGGAGTGAAAGCTCTGGCTGTCAGCGGGGGAAGTATAGGCTGTAGGGAGGGATGGATGGCTACTGGAGGGGCAGATGGTGGGGTGAGAGTGTGGAGAGTGACAGAGGAGAAGAAAGACAGTAAGGAAACTCAGGCAGAGACTCAGCTGGATCTGGAATTTAAAGGGCAAGGTTGTCCCAAAGTGGTCCGGTTAGTGGGTGAGGACGAATCAAATACAGTTCTGGTCTGCACTGATCAAGGAGAGGTGTGCCTTAGTCAGGGTGACACCTGGGATGTCATCTGGCAAGGAGGAGCAGAATTCCAGTCATATTGTGTGATGGAGATCACAAGCATCCAAGTCCAGAATTCAAATTGCACCGTGTGGGTGTGTGCAGTGGGTAATCTGAACGGAGGTGTCCAAGTGTTCCTTATAGGGCAGCCAGGCGTGGGAGTCTTGCTAAAAGCTGGACAGGGTAAAGTTCACTCTGTACTTTGGGTCAAGGGACTGTCTGGAGGGTCCTGGAGTTGGTGTCTTCTGGCTTCAGGCTCTGAGGGATTGGTGTACCGGTGGACAATAAAGGTGATGGAGGATGAATCAGGCCTGCATATGAAAGAGGAAACTCTTCTTCCATTCCTGCTGCCACCCTGTGCCAAACGCTGGCTGACTGCTGCAGTTACCTTGCCACAAAAAAAAGGGTCATACCTGTGTGGTGACCGGAGAGGGTCACTACTGCTCTATGCCGAAAGAGAAAAGAATGACACAAGAAATGGAGGAGAAAGAAGAATGGACTCACAAGATCAAGAAACCGAAAACCGGCAAACGCAAATTGGCGGTCCTATATCTCCCATCAGTACCCTTTACGGAGTCCATGGGAAGCAAGGTGTGACTTCCGTGTGTGAGTATCAAGACTTATGTTACAGTACAGGTCGAGATGGATCTGTAAGAATACTAACTGTTGAAGAAAACGTCCTGAAGGTGCGTAGAGTTCAGCGGGCCTGCAGAGGCATGGAGTGGCTGGAGAAGGTTCTGTTTCTGGGCTCGGATGCACCAGAGGTACAAGGAAAGATGCTGAATGAGAGAATTGAGAAGAGGAAGATCGATCAAGAGAGTGAAAGCGTAGCTGAGGCTCGGTTTGTAATGGTTGGCTTCCACTCTGTCCACTTCATTATATGGGACCCTCACCGACAAGAGAAGCTATTATCAGTTGCCTGTGGAGGCGGCCATCGATCCTGGGCCTACAAATGCCCGGTACACACCCACACGGATCCTCATGCACATGCAATCGGACATGGTACCCTTGTGTTCATCAAACACGGAGCTGTCATGGCATCACGTTCATTAGCGTCCACAGAAACCGATGTGAATGGACACACCCTGAAAGAGGGGCTACATGGGCGAGGCATCAGCTGTGTGTGTCATCTTGGTAGTCTCACAAAGACTAGAGAGTTGTCAGACCTTTGGGAGATTTTTGTTACCGGAGGGGAGGATACCACAGTGGGTGTACTTGCCATCAATCCACAGAGTGGAACTGTTAAAGTGCTTGCGGTTCTAACAGACCATATCTCAAATGTTCGTGCTCTGGCTGCCATCAGAAGAGAAGAAACGAATGAAAGAGGGAGAGGTGACCGGACAGATACCTCCTTGTCTTCTTTGGTGTTCTCAGCGGGTGGCCGGGCTCAGCTGCAGTGTTACCGGCTCTTGATTAGTTTGGATGAGCAGCAGGGTCAGCCGATCTGTCAGGTCACTCAGATAGCTGGCCATCGATTGGATGAGCAGTGGGAACGGAAGCGGAATCGACACAAGACCATCAAAATGGACCCAGAGACGAGGTACGTATGTGTTTGTCAAAATACTCTCTACTTTCCAAGTGTGGAACTAGAGTTAGGTTTGGGAAGTTATTTGTGTTGTCTTAAAGGGATATTTCACTCTAAAATGAAAATTTACTCACCTTCATGTTTTTTCAAACATGTATGAATTTTGGGGGGGTCTAGTGTTGTTTGATGGTTGGTAGTAGTTGTTTTGAAAATGTATGACCACCAGAGAGCGGACAATGCAATGTACTCCCTCCCATTTACTGTGCAAATGCTTTCTCGTGTTTGCAGGTACATGTCTATGTCTGTGGTGCGTAATGGGAATGAATATGTTCTGGCTCTGGGCTGTAGTGATGGTGCAGTAAGGTAACTTGGTTTGAGATTAAAAACATATTAATTAAAATTAGTTTCATGTTTTAACATTCTGTGATTGCATTGAGACCGTGTGTGTTTTCTCTTTTAGGCTGTTCAGTGTGACTGAGAGCAATAGGAGTGTTGACATGCTTTGGGAGTGTTTTTACCATCAGAGGTGTGTGCTCAGTGTCGCCACCTACAAGCTGGAGGACTCCCAGGGGAGAAAGTAAGGAAATGCTGTACATTTATCAAAAACATTGTTATTCCATGTTTACATTATTTCTTACACTTATTTGCATTTGTCCATCACTTTCGGTCTCAGGCTTTTGTTGCTGTTCAGTGCCACTACAGATGGTTGTATATCTGTGTGGGATTTAACAGCAGTTTTGAACAGTAAGGCTGGTGTCAGCTGGCAGGGTGAGTCATACATACACCAGAACATAAACACTTTTTTGTTTTTTGATTATTTTTAATGTCTGTATAACTGTGTTCTTTGTTTTTGTTTTTTGCTGTGGTTAAGAAGAACTTAAAATTATGTTATTTGTTTGCATTTGTTATATATGTTAAAGGTATAGTTTACTCTAAAATTAAAAACCTTCTTTATTTACTCATAATAATAAAACATTATTATTAGACTTTCCATGCAACTGTTTTACATACAACAACATCTCATAGTGACCACAGCTATTAGGCTCCAAAAATTACAGTGAATTTGCTCTGATTCAAAGATGGAATATGTGTATTCTTATAAATAAATAAATAAATAATTTTTATCAATTACAAACCCATTACAAAATGTTATGCATAAAAAAACTGTGAAGCTGTCCCACAAGTCTGGTAATAGAACTTTAAAATATGTTTTTGTCAATAATGATTTACCCTTTCTTTGCTTCAGGCCCATCAGCCCCTTTCTTTTCTATACCTGTCCATCAAAGTGGAGTCAATACACTTGTCTTATCACCGCAGAGAGAGATGGGGCAAATGGAGGAAAACATGATCTCATTGGCCAGTGGTGGAGATGATGGACAGCTGTCTCTACTGAATATCAAGATTGATCAGAAAGAGCAGGAGAATGGAGGCATGTCTCTACAGCTACTTTCTCATAGGTCAGTGCCCCTGGCACACACTTCCCCTCTCACTGGGCTATGTTTACTAAGCCCCACCCTATTGGTGTCCACCTCACCAGACCAACGCTTGTGTTTGTGGAGTGTGAACAGCGATGGCCTCCGCCCACTGAAGGTGCTGTTCTCACACACCGCAGATGCTGCTGGATTATGGGCGTGGTTTGGGGTGGGACAAGAGGGAGGAGCCTGGGTGGTTGTTTGTGGCCAGGGCTTACAATTGTTTCAGTTAACGGAAAGCGAGATGGATGAACCAAATGAAACTGTTAATAGGAGTGCAAAAGAAGAGGAAAGAAAGAAAGTGATATTTTCACATTGTGTTTCAAGGACATAACACTGACTATCAGCACTCTTTTTTTTATGATTTATAAATGAAGATGCCAAAGAATTGTAATTGTAAAGTTTGTGATTTTCAAATAAAGATCTTTTTAATGTCATATTTTTTTACTGTGCCTGGGAAAGTATCTTGTGAAGACAATTTTATTTTCAATATGGCCTAACAATGAATGTCTATACAGCTGTACAGAACCAGTCAAATTTTGGACACGCGGTTGACTGAAATTGTTTCTCATCATCCTACAGACATTTTGATATAACGGCCAGTGTTGTTGTTAACTAACGCAAAACTATTAAAAAACATTTTCGGTAATTGAAATAAAGCTGAAATAAAATACAGTAGTCAACATTTGAAGTGGATCAAAAAGTTGATCAAAGTTGTCCAAGACAAGAGCGGGTATTGTTCAAAATTCATGTGTAACTTTGATGAAAGGTTTTGATCCACTTCAAATGTTGACTACAGTATAAATATTTAATGAAAAACTTGATTCAACTGATCGTTGAAGTACTATAATTAATAAAACTACAAAAATATGAATTAGTCTTTTTAAATAATAAAAATGACAAAAGTACATAAGATTACTAAAACTAAATTAAAAAGTGAAAATATCAAGCCAATTTAAAAACATTAATAAATACTATAATAGTATATACTTACTAAAATAAGAGAGGCTTGTGCCTGAAATGCTTGTAATCATAATGAATTATATATCAAAAATAAATGACAAATAAAATTATAATTAATGAAATGGATGAACTGGGCCAAGCATACATGTGAACACCTTCAATACT
Organism: Rutilus rutilus; assembly: GCF_951802725.1. Lineage (NCBI taxonomy): Eukaryota > Metazoa > Chordata > Actinopteri > Cypriniformes > Leuciscidae > Rutilus > Rutilus rutilus. Next base: position 21,468,399 of record NC_140232.1, on the reverse strand, counting down.
GTTTAAAAAGAACCTAAAGATGATTGATAGATCGTTTTGATTTGGTTTGTACACCTTTTGTGTTTTGGTTTTGGTGACTATTATTCTAAAATGCAAAATATAGAATTGAATATGGAAGGAATGAGTAGGTGTGTCCAAACTTTTAAATTGTACCAAATATGTTGCGACTGTGTACGTGTGCATGTGTGTGAGTGGCTTATGGCTTGAAGATCTAATCATGCGTGTGTAATGGATCAATGCTTTCCTGGGCTACAGGCCAGCAGGTGTGTGTGTGTGGGTAAGTGAGTGAGAGAGAGAGATAGAGAGAGGGTACACAGTGTGTTGGGGGGCTTTGGCTGTGCAACTAAGTATAAATATTTCACCCCCTTCTCCAGTTCCCTTTTGTTCATCATCGTAGCGGCTCGATGGCCAGTCCCTTTAATCCACAGCTGAACGAATGAAAGCAAGAGAGGAAAGGAAACATGCGAGGGAGTCAAAGATATAAAGCCACAAGGTTTGCAGAATTTGAAAGAACGGAATGAGAATATTTTCTGATTACATGATGTAAAAAAGGACTGACAAAATGTGAGGAGAAGAAGATAAAAGTTGAAAGGATAATGTGAGTATAATAATGACTAATGCGAGTAAAAGTCTGCAATGGCAATCAATGTTACTTTAGTAGTTTTTATTGATATTTTGAATTAGTCTTTATTTTTTATTTATTTTATTTTTATTTTAATCTTAGGTAAGGTTTTGGTCATTTTGTTGTGTGTTTTTGTAATTTATGTATGTTTTTATTATTTTTTATTTTAGTTTGAGTTATTTTAGTACATCAACAATGAGAAAGTAGCTGAAATAAAATGTTTTTATGCATGCTATTTTATTTCAGTTAATGTTTATTTTATTGTGAAGCTGATGTGTCTCTTTGTTTGAAGTGAGTCACAGTGTGTGTCTTGATCTTCTTGAAAAAGGATGTCACGGTTCAGAGAAGCCCTTAAAGAGGAGGAATCTGGAAAGAAGAACTCTAAGATACCTCAAAAACGAAAGAAAAAGGAGGCTGAGAATGACACGGTATGAAAATGGATTGAATATACAAGTGAATATACAGTATCAGCCCATTAACTCAAATAACATCATTAAACAGTCATGATCGTGTGTGATATCACTATACAGGACAATATATCGAAGGATAGGCTTCCTCTGATTGGTTCATCAGGCAACAGAACTGCAGGTATAGTCAATACATCACCTATAGTTAAATTACTTTTATAGTCTATATGGAATCAGTGCATTAATACAGTATATGGCAAGATGTTTAACTGATTTGACTGGAAATCAAATGTTTTTTAATAACAATGCACGAGAAGCAATGCTAATCAGTCCTCATACGTGACATATAAACTGTGTGTTTACATTGATCTTTGTTTCTCCTGTCTACACAATGTTACCTGAGCTCATCAATAGACAATGCAAGTACAAACTCAAGGATATTCAGGAGGTGCTACGTTAATTAGCTGCTATTGTCCCAACATGTGCCTTTGTAATGGACTTGTTAGGTGAATTAGAACTGAACATGTGTGTAAGATAAAGTTAAATAAAGGGGAATTTAGAAATATATGAGATCCTGTCTCCTACATCAAAGCAGGTAATGAAGTTTATAAAGAGTAGCAGTTGTGAGAAATAAAAAAAAAACAATTACAAGTTGTAATAATCGCTAATACGATTTAAATATATTGTTGTGAGACATAAAGTCACAATTATGAAAAATAGATGCAATTATATAAGTATAATAGTTGCAATTATGGAAAAAATCACAATAATGAAATATAAAATGACATTTGCAAGAAAGTCGCAATTATGAGAAATAGTCGCAATTTAGAAATATGTAGTCGCTACTACAAAAAATATTTGTTATTCTAATGTGGAAACATGCTTCAATACAATTCTGATTCTATTTCTTCATCTATTCTGCTTTCAGCAAGGCCTTCTCTATCCACCCCCCAACATCCTCCTCAGGCCGACATGAGAAAACGTGGCCATCCTCCCATCTCATCTGTGGCCCCTGACAGCATGGCACCCTGGGAAGGCTCCTCCCACTCCGAGTCCTCCTTTACCAGTTTCCCCCCTCCACTTTCACCCCTTCCTCTTGCCCACTCGAAGCCAATCACAGCACCAGATCCTCCGCTACCCCCTCCACCCCCTTCTCAAATCAAAAACATTGAACCTGAGAATGGACAGAGTGCCAGAGTAAAACGCAAGCCCCTTCCACCAAGACACCCCTCTAGACCTCCCCGTTTACCCCCTCTGAGGCAAGTAACAAATCTGAGCTTTTCTCGAAGTTTCACTTTTTCGTTTTTTGAGCTGCCGGTTCACCAGTCCGCACGGAGCAGAGCGGAGCGGCTCAGAGATCTCACTGTGCTCCTGAGGCAGTTTCAGTACTGAGGAAAAACATGCTACTCTAAGTTTACATCTGGGGCAGAAAAACTATGTATGCAAATTCACATCATGCTCAATATTACCAGGCTATGGCATGACTTCACATCAGCATTATATGCTTAATCAGATTTTTAGATTAAGAGTGATGTTGGATACATTTTTGGCTTTTTATCCTGTTTGTGGTGCACATTTCTGCTGTTGTACTGAAGGTTAAAGATCATCATTTTTATGATGCACTGTATATATGGTCACCAAGGTGCATTTTGTTTTATCAAAAATACAGTAAAACATGAATCTTGTGAAATATTACTTAATACAGGTTCAAATATGTTCTCTATTTTAACATGTTTTCAAATGTAATTTTTTCCTGTGATGGCAAAGCTGAATTTTCAGCATCATTACTCCAGTCTTCAGTGTCACATCATGATCCTTCAGAAATCACTCTAATATGATGATTTGGTGCTCAAGAAACATCTCTTAAAAGTTATTTTAAATGTTCTTCAGCTTAATATTTTTTTAAGAAACTTTTTTTTTTTTTTTTTTTGCAGGATTCTTTGATGAATATAAAGTTCAGAAGAACAGCATTTATTTAAAATATAAATCATTTATAACACTTTTGATTAATTTATTGCATTTATTGCTGAATAAAATACAAGTAATCATATATAGGCCTATATATTTTTTAAGAAATCATTTCTTTAAAAATGTGTATATATATATATATATATATATAGATACATACAGTGACCAATGGAGTAATGGAAATTCCCCAGCTTGTGTTTGTTGTTTTTGATACTTTTTTTAGGTTGTTAAATGTATATTTAGAGGATGTGTGGGTGTGAGTTTGTACAACCTTTTGCCTTCTAATGTTAAGCACTGTCTAAATTTATATTTACCAATGAGATCTGTCTGGGGTCTGTTGGGGGAAATTACCATGATGATTATTATGTAGGGTGGAGACAGCATCTGTGATTAATTATATATGAGGTAACATTATAAATCAGACCTTTAAACAACAGAAAACAATGAAAATATTTAAAGAGAGACACTGAGCTGAGACACGTCCCACAGGTGACCTGAGGTATTGTTGAGCTATTCGGGTCATGTGCACAGGGGTAATAAAGCGCTTTCCTCAGGACACACAGAACATAATTCAGGGAATTCTCTTGACAAGGTAAGACAACTAATTGATAAGCTTATTTACACTTTTACTGCACACTCAACTGTCCTCACGTGTGCTCCTATCAAAGAGTGCTGATAGTCGCAGATGAGCTTTGATGCGTTATCACTTTTGGGTGCTGATATCTTTGCACACTATTAAAGGGATAGTTCACCCAAAAATGAAAATTCTGTCATCATTTACTCACAATCAAGTTGTTCCAAACCTGTATGAGTTTCTTTTTTTAACACAAAAGAAGATATTTTAAAGAATGTTTGTAACCAGACGGTTGACTTCTATAGTATTTTTTTTCCTACTATGGATTTCAATGGCTACCGTCAACTGTTTGATTGCCAACATTCTTTAAAATATCTTCTTTTGTGTTCAGCAGAAGAAAGAAACTCATACAGGTTTGGAGCAACTTGATAGTGAGTAAATGATGACAGAATTTACATTTTTGGGTGAACCATCCCTTTAAGACTGCACCCATTAGTCAGGACCAGATAGTTTACATACTTTAGTGTTTTCCCACCAAATTTTTGTAACTGGTATACTTTTTAAACTGTAATACTGTGTGTTAGAAAAATAATTTCCTTTACATATAAATATGGCTTCAGAAAATGGTACAACATTTATTCTGGTATAACATCTGCTTGTGTTGAGTTCTGTCCATTTACTGATATATCAATAAAACATTGCATATAGACTTGATGTATGTCTTCTGTAGCTTCAGTCTGTCTGTATGTATATATATATATATAGAGAGAGAGAGAGAGAGAGAGAGTACAAATGTCAATTTTCTAATGACTGAAGAAGCATTATTTGTTGAAGAGTGGCATGTCTTTTTATTGGATAATATAGCCCTGCCTCCTACAAGGAAGTTGCATAATCATTATCTGGAAATCATTATTAAAGTGCTACAGTAAAAATTGTAACAAGTCTGTTGAGAACAAGTTGTCGCTCACGTGATGTTTAATATGATCTCTGTTCTCAGGAGTGGTAGATTAAAATCTTTTAACCTTTGGTCAGACCGAAGCTGATCCAAACATGAATGTCTGTGAACATTTGAGAAAATAAATAACACTTTGGAAGTCTGGAAGTGCAGAATCTTTCTCTCTCTCTCCAATTATAGACTTCCAATTTAATTGGTTTAGATGTGTTTGCTTGTGAGAATGATAATAGACAGTTTGCTCTGAGTTCAAGGCCACGTCACAACAGCTTAGCACATGAGAAGCATAATCATACACTCCGTTTTAGGATTGTGCCTGTTTTAGTTACTTTTTCTTGTTCTCACAGATGGACAATCAAAGACTTTCACAGAGTGAGAATTTCAATCCTAATCCTGTTTATGGTCTGAATGAAGCACAACTAGATATCCAGGGACAGCGCAGGTGGAAGGCGCATCAGACAATTTGGGGAAAGCTGAAGGAGGAGAGCCGGTGAGTGTGGGTGAGAAGAGCATAGGAGCTTATTTAAGAAGCATGCACACTTAAGATAATTGTGATCACAAAATAGGCACAGTAACCATTAATTTCTCTGTTGTTTTGCATCAGGTGTTCAGGTCCAAGGCTGAAGAGCTGCTTCCTGTCTATTGCACCTCTCTTGTCATGGCTACCACAATACTCGCTCAGGAAAAATGCTGTTGGAGATGTGATATCAGGAATCAGTGTGGGAATCATGCACCTGCCTCAAGGTTTAAGACTTTCACACTCAATCCTGTGATATTTGAGCTGCTATATATGCTATACGTATATGTATGTATGGCTTACAAGAAACTTTATTTGCTAAGTATAAAGATTTTATCACGGTCAATGTAGATTGAAATCATGGTGTATTTTTAGGGTTCTCTGAGAGTGTAGACACTTGAAGTGCCTGTGATGTGCGGGGTCGATTATGATTTTCAGATCTGCATCATCGGCTGGCAGCCAATAATTTTCCTCACAATGCACCGTGGTTCAAATCAGACAGATAAAGTGGATGTAGTGACTAATTATATTGTACAGAACTGCACTCTCTTCTACACACAAATTGTTCATTTTCAGCCTTTTTCAATTCCCGTAGGGATGGCTAATGCATTGCTGGCCGCAGTTCCTCCAGTGTTTGGTCTGTATTCGTCTTTCTACCCTGTTCTCATCTACTTTATATTTGGAACATCCAGACACATCTCTGTGGGTAAGTACACATACGTGAACTATCTTTGCAGGTACGTACACAATGCCGCTTTGCAAGAAAAAAGATTTTAAAGGACTAGTTCACCCAAAAAATAAAATGTTGTAATAAGCCCACTTGTTGATATTTTTTCCAATATATGGATTTGTACATATAATAACACAAAATAAAAATATATAAAATAACACAGTAAAAAAACATTAAAATAAAATATAAAATTCAGTATAAAACAACTAATAACAATAAAATATACAACTACATAAAGTAGTTTGAACTTCAATTCAATTCACATTTATTTTTATAGCGCTTTTTACAATACACATTGTTTCAAAGCAGCTTTACAGACAATGCATGAGTCCACATTACAATTTAGAGTGATCTGTTATCAGAGGTAACTGTCTAAGTTATGTATTTCAGAAATGTACATATACAAAATCTCAGTTAGCTAAAAATGTATTAATTTAAACAATGTAATAATTTAAGGTAGAAACAATGAGCTCATTAAAGTAATGAATACTTGTTTCCTAACAAATGATTGTGACATTTAAAGTGTAATATATAATAACATCATAAAAAAAACTAAACTAAAACATATTAAACATTATTTAGTGGTAGTCCATCAAGTGGCTTGATTCTTATTTGATTGACCATTCAGGTCTATCTGATGATCTGTCTGATCCACAGGTACTTTTTCTATCCTTTCCATCATGGTCGGTACAGTAACAGGTGATGTGGGGTTGCCAGGCAGCGGAGCAGAGAGCGATGAGATTGAGGCTGAACGCATGAGAGTTGCCTCTGCAGCTCAGTTGACCATTCTGTGTGGATTAATGCAGGTAAAACACACACATGCTGTATTAAATGTAGGATAGGCAATTGCGCAGAGGCTAGCAATAGCAAGCTAGCTTTGAAAACATAAGATCCCACCCTCCCTTCAGAGCGCCTCCAAAGCCACGCCTCCTTCAAAACACATGAACGCACACAGCAGAGTCTGCAAAGCGTCACGAGAGACGGCGTTAAACTACCTCATGTCTCAAAGCCAGAACTTAAACAACTTACAGAGCTCTTACTTGTACCATCTGACTGCTGCAGATTCATTTCGGCATTGATAGAAACGCTTAAATCCGAGTCTGAGGACTTGAACAGCTCCGGGTAGAACGTCATGGGTTGGCATCTCATAATTAAAGCAATTATTGATTGCTGTTAGGATGTGGAGGAGAGTTTTAACCAGTATAACAAAAAGTGTTTATTAAACAAATTGCCTACCCTGCCTTTAATTCTGTATTAGAGTGTGTGTGTCTTTGTATAAAACTCTCTCCATATAGATTGCGCTATATGTGTTGCGTTGTGGAGGAGTGTGTCGGTGGTTGTCTCAGCCGTTGGTCAGTGGATACACTTTGGCAGCTGCCATCCATGTGACTGTTCACCAGCTGCCTTTACTGATGGGCATCTCCATAGTCAGACACAGAGGCGTCCTCGCTGTGTTCTGGGTGAGAATGAGCTCGGTGTGTTTTACCTCTGTGGTCTCTGTATATCTCAAATGCTGAATGTACATATGTGTGTTCGACAGATGTTTTCAAACATTGTGTCTGAAATCAGGAGTGTATTACCAGCGACACTGGTCATTTCCTTTGTCTCCCTGGTTATACTTGTTGGTGGAAAGGTGCTGAATTCATGCTGGATCACTCGATTTCCCATTCCATGGGAGCTGGTACTGGTGGGCACACACACACACACACACACACTTGAAACAGGGTTTTTATAGTTTTTAATTTATTTAGTTTCTATTTAATGTAGTATTTGTCAATATAATTTTGTTTTAAATTTGCCCTATAGTTTAGTTATTTCTAGCTTTCACTTTCATCAATTACGTTTTTTTCCGTTGTAAGTTTAAATTTATTTATTTATTTATTTATCATATCATATCATTTTATTTTTTATTTGTTTTATTATTTTTACTTTTAAATTTCCCATTACCAGTCTAGTGTTATTTCTGCCTAATGTAATTTTTATGTTTAATACTGGAAGGTTTCAAGTTTTATAATATTCCATGGATCATGAACTAAAATTAATTTGTGGCTGTTATTTTTCCCAGTTGTGTTAGTTTTTATTTTTATGTGAATAAAAATGTGGTTACACTTTACAATAAGGTCCCTTTACTTTGTTACTATATCCCATTACTATTACTTTATGCATTAACTAACAAAGAACAATACATTTGTTATAGCTTCGTTAACATTAGTTAAATACACCTGTTCACTGTTAGTTCATGTTAGCTCAGTTCCAGTAAATGATATAAACAGATCCATTTGAATAATGTATTAGTAAATGTTAAAATAACATCAATCAGTGTTTTGCATTGTTTATATTTCATTCATGTATTGGAGTAGTACCGCAAAAGTTTTAATTTGAATGAATTAAACAGCATGGTTTCCTTTTTTTTTTCTTTTTTTTTCTTCTGTGCAACAGTAATTCTTTCTTCATGTTCCTAGATTATCTCTGCCACTCTGTCATCATTGCAGTTTGATTTGTCCGGTCAGTATGGAATACAAATCGTTGGACCCATACCAACCGGGTCAGCAGAGTGTTGGATTTTCTTTACAGAACCAATTAGCTGGACGTATTTCGGTGTTGAAACTTATTCTCTCTCTCATTTGTCCCCTTTTCTCTCTCCTTTTCTAAGTCTCTCACCTCCCTCCCTTCCATCATTTTCCTTCTCTCAGGAGCTGTTATTGACAGCTCTTGCACTAGCAGTGGTGGGTTATGGTTTCCAAGCTTCATTGGGCATGATGTTTGCTCATAAACATGGGTACCCCTTTCACAGCAACCAGGTAACAAGCAAATGTTGTAACTTTAACAATTTGTTCCCTGGAACCTCACAATAAGGCTAGTATAGATGCCCTCTTTGCAGCTTCTCCTCTGTCTGATCGCAAATGGTCTCTCCCTCCTGTAGGAGCTGTTGGCTATGGGTCTGTGTAACTCTATTGGAGGGGTGTTCCAGTGCTTTCCAGTAAGTGGATCCATATCTCGCAGCACAGTGCAGAAGAGTACAGGCGGACAAACTCAGGTGCAAACACCTGCTGTCTCATGTTACAGTCAAATGTATATGCACAAATGTACACTCCCTGCGAATCACATGACATGGGAAGATTATATTGAGTATTTTCTCAGACTTTTTCAGTGTTTTTCAGGCACTGGCCACATGAAGTACAGACATTTAATTACATAATTTTTTTTGCATTCATTATTTACAAATTGAAACTGAATTGTGCTGTAAGAAATGCAGCATGTGACTCTGTTATTAAGGCATTGAACATTAACATCTCTCTTTCTTATCAGCAAAAGCTCACTGATAAAATCCAAACCACATACTTAAAAGAAAATGCCCATGATGCCAATGCCAATGCTCCGTGATGAACATGACCTCTCTCTTTTTCTCAGGTGTCTTCTCTAGTGTCTGCACTGATAATTCTATTGATCTTGCTGAAGTTCGGCCCCCTTTTTCAGCAGCTTCCAAAGGTCCCAATATCACATTCAATTGGGAAGTTTATATTAAACGGATATAGTGTAATAAGGCGATTTTATAAAGTGTATTTGTGTGTGTTTCAGACAGTTTTGGCTGTAATTATTTTAGTTAATCTGCAAGGGGTTTTTGCACAAGTTAAAGATTTGCCTAAACTGTGGAATACCGACCGCTTGGACCTGGTAAGGGCACCCAATCCATTCATCCTAACATAACTGACCCAAGTACAACATGCACCTGGATCAAAATCATGTTTTATGTAGGCCTCTCATCCAGGGTGTTTCCTGTGTGTGTTTCCCACTGAGACTGCAGGTCGTGTGGGTAGTGACACTGTTCAGTGCCCTGGTGTTTAACCTGGACCTGGGGCTTGGGATTGCAATTGTGTTTTCTCTCCTTACCATTGTCTTCAGGACACAGCAGTGAGTCATCTGCATTGTCTGATATTTATCTACAGTGTCTCTCTCTATTTTTCTTTTTCTCATCTTTCTCATACTGACTTATTCTTCCTCTTTCCAAATTTTTCAGTGCCAGGTCTGCCGTTCTTGGGCATATTGCTGATACAGACTGTTACAGGGATCTGGAGAAATATGCAAAGGTAGTCTCTTATGCTCACCAAAGCTGCATTTACATGATCAAAAATACAGTAAGACTTAATTAATGACTACTGAAATTAAAGCTTTGCCATCACAGGAATACATTATAAAATATCGTAAAATAAAAAGTAGTTATTTAAAGTTTCAATTATATGTTTTTTACTTTATTTTTGACTAAATAAATGCACCCTTGGTAAGCATAAGAAACTTTTTGCAACCAATAATAAATGTTAATGATTCCAGAATTCCCTGAATTTTGTGGTTTCAGGCACTCCAGGTCCCCGGAGTTACTGTATTTTCCTGCTGTAATCCACTTTACTACGCCAATGCAGACCAGACCTTCACATCACTAAAACAGGTACCTAGGGGTGGGCAATTTGGCAAAAATATCATCTCACAATTTTTTTCAGGAAAATCACAATTCACAATTTTATCACGATTTATCACGATGCCGGTGCTACATTGGCACCGGCACGTACACGGACACACCGGCACGGACACACCGACACTGGCACACCGACACTGGCACACCGACACGGGCAAACCGGCACAGACACCAGCACGTACACCGGCACGGGCACACCGACACGGACATTGGCACCGGCACGTACACCGACATGGGCACCGGCATGGACACCAGTACGGACAAAGTCACGGACACACCGGCAGGGACATTGGCACAGGCACGGATACGGACAAACTGGCACCGGCACGTACACCAGCACGGCGGCACTGAAAATGGCACCGGCACGACCAGGGACACCGGCATGGTCTGGCACGGGCACGTACACGGACACTGGCACCGGCAAACCGACTGGGACATTGGCACCGGCACGTACATGGGCACACCAGGACGTACATGGACACACCGGCACGGACACTGACACGGACACCGACACCTACACGAACACGGACAGCAAAACGGACACCGACATGACACAACACGTGAATTTGACTTGGTTACATGAGACTCACCAACAGCGGTTACACAAACAAAACTAGACAAGATAGAATGGAAACATGAGAGCTATTTATACACCAAGACTAATGACTAACAAGAAACACCTGTGAACAACCAAGGCAGTCAACCAATAAGACAAACAGGAAACATGACTTTGAGAATTTCAAAATACTAGACATGAAACATGAACATGAAACAAAACCCAAAACTAAATGTGACAATATTAATATATTTATATAATGTAAAAATTTAATTTATTCCTGTGATGGCAAAGCGGCACGGACACGGACAAGGACAAATGTTTAACCGGCAAGGCTTTAAAGCACATGCAAATAATGAACATTTGTGAATTGCAGTATCCGCGTGAGTGTAACTCAACCTCTGCGTTAACGTGATGTGAATGTACGTCGCATTGTACAGTATGTTGGGACGGAGGCACCAGAACTGCAACTGATAGAATACACTGTAGCACGATACTACGATATTTCTTCAAAAGTAGATCGTGGAGACATTTTAATCATCCACGATCAAAAATCGTGCTATCACACACCCCTAGTTCAACCTCCATTACAGCTCCCTGCTTTCCATTCATTCAAATATGTCTATATTTTATTATTTATGTATGTGCAGGCTGTTAGTAAAGGCATTAAGGAGAATCCTGAAGTAAGTCCTCCAGACCAGCAGGGGGCTCAGAGTGTGCAGCACTGCGTTATTCTGGAGCTCAGTGGAGTCACCTTCATGGACTCAGTGGCCATGGGCACATTCAAATCAGTTAGTGGCACAGAACACACACACACACACACACACACACACACACACACACACACACACACGTAGAAGAGTTGATATTTTACCAGAGATGAACAGAAATAGATTACCTGTTACTGACTCTCATGAACTCCTAACTAATGAATGGCAGTTTAAATTCTGCATGTCATTGTGTCTGTGTTTGATTACGAACGTGCGTGTCTTACCGCTCTCTCTGGGTCACAGGTGCTTCAGGACTTTGAGAACACACAGACCTCGTTTTTCTGTGCTGCATGTCCAGGTAGCACGTCTGACACACACAGCCACTCTCTCACATGATCAAACATGACGTTTTTATATTAGCATATACACTGTGACTTTAAAGGAATAGTTCATCCAAGAACTGATCTATTTAACATGTTTAATGCACTCATATATTCTGTATTTCTTGTTTGTTTCTAGATGGTTTACTATCTCAGATAAAGAACCATGGTTTAGTTCCAGATTTTCTGTCTCTTTCCTCATTTTTCCCCTCAGTGCATCATGCAATCCTACACTACCAGGGGCTACAGGTGTGTGTGTGTTTAAATGCTGTTATATCTGTGTCTTCTGGTTATTTTGCTATTTTTTCCTCTTTGTGTTTGTGTAGGGCTGTTGTAGTTTGCTGTAATTCAATAGCATTTTCTGTTCTAATTAAATTACACATCTATATTTTACAGAACACAGGCACAGATGTTACAGAGCTGTGACCTTTAATGACCTCCCTTCATGAACAGCGGACACATGAACCTGCAAACCTGAAAGAACCCTTCAACACTGGGGTTTAGATGAGACACTTCTAGACAAGAAAGGAGAAGAACTTCCTATTTTGATTTAATGGTTTGAAGCAACTTTTTGCATTCATCTGGATTTAAGGTGATATGTGGCAACAGCTGTTTGTTTATCGGCTATTGAACGTGAAATTATCTCTGACACCATAAACAGATTTTATATGGTTTATTTGTTTTAGTCATTTTTCTACTTTTAGGTTAGAAACTTTATGTACTGCATGTCTGTGCATCTGTAATCTCCCAGATTCTTATCAACACACAGTATGTTTTTTATGTTAGAGACCAATTTGGTTTGTTGACAGTAAAATAAATCAAATATGTTCAAAAGGACAACATATAGAAACATGAATAGTATGGAAAATAAAGATCTAAATAATTATTACCACTCCAGTCAATAACCAGTCTGACAAGAGCCAAACTCCACCAGCTTATTACAATTCAATTAATATACATAGAGTTCACACAAGTGTGTTGTGGTAATGTTCTTCTTGCACCCCCAGTGAATTGAACCATAAATGCCATTAGAAGAGACTTTGTTCTCAGGCCAGGTGCTGGGGAGAGGCCACATTAATATTTAATGCAGCTCATCTCGCTCACACGTTTACTGGGGACATATATGTCCCCAGTAAACGTGTGAGCGAGATGAGCTGCATTATATTATATAAAGCTAATCATAATCCCTACAGACTAACCCTAACGCTACCACCAACAGAAAACCTTTAGCATTTTTAGGATTTCTGTTTAAATAAAATAAAATTGTATTACAATTGAGGAAGTCCCAAAATTTCCACAAAGTAATGTCTGGTCAGTATTAGTTCACTTTTGTCCCCAAACTATAGGTAATGTACATACACGCATCAAGTTGAAAGCATAAATACCTATTACATGATAACATATTTTCAATTTCATATACAAGTCTGTATATTCTTAAATAAAGACAAGAAATGTCTCTACTTCCCCAGATCAAAACACTTTAGGGATCTTGAGGCGGGACGGGCAAAATGTGTTTCAAAGATCTACCGTTAACAATTCACTTGTACAAAACCAATTGGTTTGGCAGTTTGAACATGGTGTTTTCTATCTAATCAGACTGAGATAAGGTGGCGTATGTCTCTAGTGTGAAAGTGTCCAACATTGACTCCAAAGAAATTGCTCCCCCCCCTGTGTTTTTGGGACTTTGCACCCCATATGAACACATTAGAATTCTGTCAGTAAGTGTGTGAATGGATCAGACTGGTATCAGAAAGGGCAGGATACACATTAACACAACCTGTGACAGAAGAGAAGAGCCAGGGACGTTAATCTATCCATTGCTGTCCAGAACTTCACTGCACAACCAGACCTGAAGATCTCTCACTGGAATCACTGGAGAACATTAAGGATTACATTTTCATTGTGAAGACATGCTTTTGGGATCTAATACACTGGCGGTGATCTGAACAGTTAGCGTGAGAAGAGAAGAGAAATTTAGTAAAGGTTCACATTCACGTCTGGAATAGAGAATTGAGTATTCAATAGAGTTTCAAAATGGAAAAAGAGATGAAAGACACAGAGTTCAGGAAGAGGGTACCATATCACATTCACAGAGATGTACTGGATGAGCTCAGTGTCGACCAAGTCGCTGAGAAATCAGATGTCAAAATTTCAGCAAAAGAAAAACTCAAAGATGCTGTCAGGTGCGTATGTCTGTCTTAGTGCTGAGCTGAGCGAAAATGCTTCTTTTTTTGCATTCTTTCCATTACAGTTTGTATTTACAGCTTTAAGAATTATCATGTTGTTCAGTATGATTTGAGAATGATTCAAAGAGCTTATTGTGCTTTAATGGAAGCAACAACATCTTGAGAAGTCTCAAACTTTTAAACCCCACTCTTCTTCATTTTTATAACTTTCTCTATCATTTTCTTTGTTTGTCAGGTGTACAGGCCCAAGGTTTAAGAGCTGTTTCCTATCCTTTGTTCCTCTCCTGGCATGGCTGCCGCGATACCCATTTCGAGAAAATGCTATTGGAGATCTGATATCTGGAATTAGTGTGGGAATCATGCACCTGCCACAAGGTCCAACACAAGCACGTGCAAAGCACACCTGTTACTTGAGATACTGTAGACCTAAACAAAAACACAAACAATCATATGTCACGTGTAATGTATTTTGTGTGTGTAGGTATGGCATATGCTTTGCTGGCTGCTGTCCCTCCTGTTTTTGGTCTCTATTCCTCCTTTTACCCCATTCTCATTTACTTCGTATTTGGAACATCCAAACACATCTCTGTGGGTAAGAACACACACTTTCTTTGATTTCATTTGTTCTTGAAGGGATAGTTCACCCAAAAAGGAAAATTCGGTCATCATTTGCTCACCCTCATGTTATTCTAATCCTGCATGACTGACTTTCTTCAGTGGAACACAAAATAAGATATTCTGAAGAATGTTGGTAACTGTTTTGGTTCCGATTGACTTCCATTGTATGCACAAAAATACAAGGGAATTCAGTGGGAACTGAAACTATTTGGTTACCAATATTTGTCAAGCTATCTTCTTTTGTGTTCCACAGACAAAAGAAAATCAAACATGTTTGGAACGACATGAGGGCGAGCAAATGATGACAGAATTCTTAGTTTTGGGGGAACTATTCGTAAATCATATATAGCACTTATGTTACAAGCATGATGTCGTTAGGATGCGGGACACTTAAAGGGATAGTTCAAATAAAAATGTTGTCATCATTTATTCACCCTCAAGTTGTTTCAAACCAGTTTGAACTTATTTCTTCTGCTGAACGCAAAAGAAGATATTTTGAAGAATATTGGTAACCAGACATTTTTTCAAAATATCTTCTTGTGTGTTCAGCTGAAGAAAGAAATTAATTCCTGTTTGAAACAGCTTGAGGGTGAGTAAATGATGATAGAATTTTCATTTTTGAGTGAACTCTTCCTGTAAGAACTGGTTGATATTACTGATTTCAAACCTGCGCTTTAGGTGCCATATGTGATTTGAGAGCTGCCAGTGCACATTATTGGCAAATAGTGACATACATTTCATTCTGTTTTCACATAAAGCTATTGCACGACTTGAAATATAGCTCAATAGATATTGTTGTATGGACTACTGTTATGGTGCTTCTTTGAGCGATTGACAGCCTTTTGTCACAGTTCACCTTGTTGATTCAGAATGAGTGAGAAAATAATGAAAGATTTAAAAAATGTCAGTGAACTATCCCTTTAAATCCATCTAGACATTTGATCCCCACAAACATAGCAAATATTACCCACACTTTCTAATGCTTCTCTGTCTACAGGTACGTATGCCGTTATGAGCGTTATGATTGGCAGCGTGACGGAGCGTTTGGCTCCAGACTCAGACTTCATGATACCAGGCAATGACACCAACATCACCATCTTAGACACTGTCGGCCGTGATGCGGAGAGGGTCAAAATCGCTGCCACTGTGACTTTCTTATCTGGCATTTTCCAGGTAGGTTCTCTTGGAATTGGAATTTGAGTATGTTGCTTTGAAGGTGTGTATGTGATTAAGTATTTGTGTGGTGTCTGTGTTTGTAGTTGCTCCTCGGTGTGGTTCGGTTCGGTTTTGTGGTGACGTATCTGTCAGAGCCATTGGTGAGAGCTTACACAACAGCAGCCGCCATCCATGTTATCGTCTCCCAGCTGAAATATTCCTTCGGCATCAACCCACTTCGGTACAGCGGACCTTTGTCTCTTATATATGTGAGTATGAACACATGCTTACAACAATATGTATAACAATAAATGCCATGTGATTAATGGTTCTGGGGCATCAATTCTGATTGACTGATGGCACAGTCCCAAACACTTCATTGAGGACTATGCTGAACTGGGACATAAAAGGCCGTAGACAAGGACCAATAGTCACACTTGTGTGTAATTTGTGTTTAGTGCCCCCTAGTGGTGGGGGTTATCACTTATGCTCTGAAAGCTATGGATGAATTAATACTTATTTCACTATTTTTCTTTCTCTCTCCAGACAGTCATAGAGATTTGTGCATTGCTTGGAAAGACTAACATTGGTACTCTGGTAGTTAGCATAGTAACCATTCTTGGCCTGATCGGTGCGAAGCAACTTAGTGCCTTGGCAGCGCGCAAAATTCCTGTTCCTATTCCTGTAGAGCTGATCACTGTGAGTTACTTCATACAGTTAAACACACACATGTACACACATTTACTTTACTTTTACAGTGAACTGAGGACAGACTTACACTTTTTTTGATAAAAGATAATTGCTAATACCTTACAATAATACAATAATATTTAATGCATTAATTAACAATGATCTATACATTTATTACAGTATTTATTAGTCTTTGTGAACATTAGTTGATAAAATACAACTGTTCATTGTTAGTTCATGTTTGATCTATTAAAAAATATTAGCAGATGAAACTGGTCCATTATACTTAATAATGTATTAGTAAATATTGAACCTTATTGTAAAGTGTTACCAGATAACTACAGTACCTGTCAAAAGTTGTTCTTTATTTATTTTTTTATTTTTTTAAGTCTCTTATGCTCACTAAGCCTGCATTTATTTAATCGCAACTACAATAAAAACAGTAACATTGTGAAATATTATTACACGGTTAAATAATTGTTTTTTATTTTAATCAATTTAGAAATGTCGTTTATTACTGTGATAGCAAAGCTGAATTTTCAGCAGTCATTACTCCAGTCTTTAGTGTCACATGATCCTTCAGAAATCATTCTAATATGCTGATTTGCTGCTTTACAATTTAAAATATATTCAAATACAAACCAGTTATTTTAATTTGTAATAATATTTCGCAGTTTTACTGTTTTTACTGTATTTTTGTATTTTATATATATATATTATTTTTGATTAAATAAATCCAGACTTCTTTCAAAAACATAAAAAAGTTAATGTTTCCGAACTTTTGACATGTACTGTATATATACTATTGACTAACCCTGACTTACTCTATCCTAAACCTATACCAAAATGAAAATGTGTATGTATGTATATATAAATATATATATACATACATACACATTTTCATTTTATTATATATAATTTATTATAGCCTTTCATTAAAAAAAATTATTCTATCAAAAATAGATACACATCAGTTTTTCTGGCTCTTTCAGTTTAGAGGTAATGTACCATATTTCTTTGAGGGTTTATTAAAGCTTTAATCTTGTTTGTGTATATAGATTATAATCGCCACTGTGGTGTCATGGCAGATGGATTTGAAGACAAAATACAATGTTGAAGTGGTTGGACAAATTCCATCAGGGTAAGTCCAACACGCTAGGCTATATGCATCACAAATACGACTGTACAACACTACAGATGAATATTGACAGCTACAAAATCATGTTCAGCACCATAGTACATCTTTCTGTTCATATACTCATCTGTACCTCTTCTTCACACTGTAGTCTGCAGGCTCCTGTGGCGCCTGCTGTTTCAATGATGGGTTCAATGGTCGGTGATGCTTTTGCACTGGCTGTTGTTGGTTATGGCATTGCTATCTCACTGGGTAGAATTTTTGCCCTTAAATATGCTTACAAAGTCGACAGTAACCAGGTAAGAGATTCTAAATGGCTATAACATTTTTTTATACAGTGCAATGCATAAGTTAATACACCCATGCTAAAGTTGACTAAAAAGAGGAATAAAAAATCATATTTTGGAAATTGAACTTAATGCCTTAATTTAAAAAAATTGGAAAAATCCAACCTTTAAGGACACCAATTTTCTTTGTGAATGAATAATGTATCGTAAATAAATAAATGTTCTTCCTTAAAATAAAGGGTGCATAAGTTAGTACACCCCTATGTTAAATTCCCATAGAGGCAGGCAGATTTTTATTTTTAAAGGCCAGTTACTTCATGGATCCAGGATACTATGCATCCTGATAAAGTTCCCTTGGCCTTTGGAATTAAAATAGCCCCACATCATCACATAGCATTCACCATACCTAGAGATTGGCATGGTTTTATTTCAGTTAGCCTAAAAGCTAGTTTGATTTGCATTGCTCTCAATGCAAATCAAACTAGCTTTTAAGGAAGAACATTTATTTATTTACGATACATTATTCATTCACAAAGAAAATTGGTGTCCTTAAAGGTTGGATTTTTCCTAATTTTTTAAATTAAGGCATTAAGTTCAATTTCCAAAATATGATTTTTTATTCCTCTTTTTAGTCAACTTTAGCATGGGTGTATTAACTTATGCATTGCACTGTATATATTTCATATATGAAGAGTTCAGATGCAAAAGCCTCTAAGTGCCATCTGACATTTTCTTCTAGAATGATCATTTTTATCAAGCTCGTATTTTTAAGTTCAGTAATTTCACTTAAATGACAATTAATAGGTAATTTTCATTGCCATTTAAGTCAAATTACTGAATTAAAAAATACGAGCTTGATAAAAATGATCATTCTATTAGAAAATTTCAGATGGCACTTAGAGGCTTTTGCATC
This sequence comes from Rutilus rutilus, assembly GCF_951802725.1. Lineage (NCBI taxonomy): Eukaryota > Metazoa > Chordata > Actinopteri > Cypriniformes > Leuciscidae > Rutilus > Rutilus rutilus. The sequence continues at coordinate 21,449,528 of NC_140232.1, read as the reverse complement.
TGAACTCTTCATATATATATATATATATATATATATATATATATATATATATATATATATATATATATTTTTTTTTACAAAGCAAATATTAAATTGTTTAAAAAGAATATTTCAAATTAATGCTGTACATTTGAACTTTATATTCATCAAATAATCCTGAAAAAAACACATCATGTTGAAAATAATAATAATTAGGCAGCACAATTATGCAACATTTCTTATAATAAAAAATATGTTTCAAATTAGAATGAATCCCGAAGGATCGTGTGACACTGAGGACTGATGTAATGGTTAATATCTTTGTTTTTTTATGTCAAATTTAGTGTCAACATAAGCAAACAGCATAGTAAAACTGCAAGACCGGAAAATATGGTTTTAAGTGATATATTTAAGATTTTTGGATGTCATCTCAGTACTAACACAAATAAACAAACAGGGAATTTAGCAAAGAGAGAGGTCAGTAACTGATTGATTCTCAAAATGCAAAATGTTTACTCTTTTAGAGAAAAGCTGTACCTTGAAAAACAGGAAAAGGGGTCACATACAAAAATGGCAGTTACTCTTTATTTTAAGGTGTTATTGTTACAGTGAAATCATACATTTAAATACTGAGTAATTTTAATTAACAACATGTACTTACTTAGGTTAAGATTAGGATTTGGTTTAGGGTTAGTTGCCTGCAATTATGCATAATTTACTGTTATTACTATAATAGTAATGTGTAACAAGGACACACAAAGTGTTACCAAACTGGCATTGCACAATATTTTACATATCTTACATTCAAATCCAGTTGCCAGTTAAACCAATTTTTATCTGAAAAACTGGCAGTTTGTGTCTTTTGTTATTCGCTAAGTAGCCGAAAGTCATTGATTCAACCCACAATTGTTTTGCACACAATTCCAAAAGTTTCGTTTGAACATCTTTACTACTTGTAATTTGTTCTCCCCTTGGATCAGGAGCTCATAGCATTGGGTCTGTCTAACTCCATCGGAGGCTTGTTCAATTGCTTTGCTATCAGCTGCTCAATGTCTCGCACCATGGTGCAGGTCAGCACAGGGGGGAAGTCACAGGTGAGAACATTACCAAAATGCAAACTGACATTTCCTTTTACACCTATCTCTGCCTAACTTATTTTTGAATAGATGGATGGACCCTTGAAAAGAAGTGCACTTAATTGAATGTGTTGATAATACAAAAGAACAAGTAAAGTATACCTGAATATAAATTTAACTGTAGTATCGTTTATTATTACATTTAAAGTTAATATTTTTTAAATACACTAAATTTCAGCTTCATCATTAAAAATGTGTAATTGCAAATTTTTGCAAAAAAAAAAGTGTGTCAAAAAACAACTAATTACAAATAACATGCAATTAAGTGTCCGAAAACATTCAATAGTATATTCTTTTATTATGTTATCTGTGTAATTGCTATACTTTTTAAAGCTAGACTGTAAAAAATTATTTTCATGATTTGTTGAAAAGAAATCTTAGATAACTGATCAGATTCAGATAACATAATATTTTGATGTTCTATTTATTAAACCAATCTCCATTGTGTTAAAGGAGAACTCCGGTCAATGTGCGCTGGCTGAATTAACATCACTTTTATTCATATCTTTCACATCTAGTGCAGTCAGATTAACCGTGTTCACTCTGAAGGAATCACTCACAATGGCTGTGCACTTGTAATGACACATCAAGGATGTTAAGAGGCTAAAAGCAGGTTTAAATCTTGCCCCATTTAAGTCATCAGGGTGCAAATTTTAAAAAGAGGATAACACGGTGTAGGCAACACCGATTTTGTCGTTGTTCTCTGTACTGACAGCACTCCAAATTTACAAGAAAATGAGCTCAATGTTAAAATTGACCGGAGTTCTCCTTTAACTCAAAATTTTAATTTCAATGAACTCAACTCTTATTTTTTTAAGTTAAACCAACAATTATTGTTTACAGTCTAAAGTGTACTACTTTTTCACAAGGGGATGGTTCATTCATTCGATTTTTGAATTAGATTTTGTAGAGTAAAAGTTCAAATTGAATCCTCTCTCTGTCAAACTTTCAGGTGGCTGGAGCAATTTCTGCTATGGTTATTCTGGTGATCTTGTTAAAGATTGGAGAACTCTTTGAAGAGCTGCCAAAGGTTAGTACCCTGATTCAGCTCTTGTGTGGGTCTGTCATAAATAGTAATAGTATAAGATATCTGGGCTGAAGTCATGAATATGCTAATGTGTCCAATTACATAGGAATATATCAAGACAAATTGTTCATGCGTGTGCTGGTTTCTTTAGGCAGTGCTTGCTGCTATAATCTACGTAAACCTGCAAGGCATGATGAAGCAGTTTGGAGACATCTGCTCTCTCTGGAGGACCAATAAAGTGGATATGGTGAGAGAGAACAAGAAGGAGAAAACAAAGCTTATGCAACACAATAAAAATAGACCTATATATAAACAAAATAGGACTGAGAGCAAGAGGGAGTGAATAGTGACAGAAAGAATGGAGTAAAAAAGAAAGATCTGAATTGACGGTTATATTATTCTGTCTGTTGTTTGTTTGTTTAGGTGGTGTGGGTGATGACTTTGATCTTGACAGTGTTGTTCAATCCTGATTTGGGACTGGCTGCATCTATCGCCTTCTCCATCCTCACTGTCGTCTTCAGAACTCAGCTGTGAGTGACAATAGACAAAGCCTAAATAATTCACAAATGCACCATATGCCCATAATCCTAAACCCTGAATGACTAAACAGTACATACATGTGCACCATTTGCATAATTAAGTGGGAATGTAAAACTGGTTATACATGCAGTCTCCTGTTTCCATTTACACTGTTGAAGATCCCAAGAGAAGATTTTTCGAACGTCATATTTTGTTTCCTTTTGAGTTCCCTTAGCTTGGCCATATGAAATTAAAGTCCTGTTCTTGGCAGCAGGTGCATATAAACTCTCCATCTGTCCCTCCTTGATATGTTTGCTTTCATTTCCTTAAATACTCTTCTCCCTCCAACAGACCGAAATACTCTCTCCTTGGCCAGGTTCCTGGCACTGACATCTACAGACCAGTAGAGGACTACAATCAGGTGAACATGACCATGACACCACCAACCACTACATCATTACAATACATGCAACTTTGTTCACTTCAACTGATTCTTTAGTTTTGATGTTGTTATATTTGGAACAGCAGAGGTGTTGCACAATTGTCAAATGGTTAAGCTGTATTAAGGGCATAGTTCATCCTAAATTTTCTGCCTGGCCTGGCACTTATGGTTAAAAAAAAACCTGATTTACACCACACTTCCTGAAACACCTGTTATTCTACATATCTTAGATGATCTGATTAATCAACGACACATAACTTCACAAGAGCATGACTAACCTGGAATTGTTTGACTTGTTTCTTAACAGTTCTCAGGGAGTGTTTGAATGTGTGGGTGTTGTAGTTTCATTTATCAGTTGTGTAACATGTAGGTGCTTTAAGAGAGACCTAGTGTATGTATAATAAATAGTATCTGTAGAGTATCTAAAATAGGTTACATGTGTATGTTGCAGGTGATCAGGAGTATAAAGTGGTCAGTTTGTTGTAGTGCTATTAAAACTTTATTTTGAAATTCCAAATCTATGTCAAATGTAATTGGCCACAAGTTACACAGTCTTTGACCTTTAGCAAAACATATATATATATTTTTTTAATTTGATTGACATTTCATTGTTTGAAAAAAGAGGAAATTAACTCAAGAGATAAACATTCAGTCAATAAACAACTAGGCTATTTAATAGCAACATCTGCTTCTGTTAAATGATTTTTTTTCTGTTCTGGTGTCTCCTAGAGCTTTAGTCAGAACACATTACATTTAATTTGGTTTAGTTGTATTTGCATACGTAAATAACTTTGATCATTTGAGAAAATTATGATATATTGCTTGACAAAGTTTGTGCATCCAAATCATTTAGAATTTTTTTCTTTAGAAATGATTGATTTCATTATTTATTTCACTGTCTGTTTTACACCCTTACAGGTGAAGGAGATTCCTGGTATAATGATTTTCCGTTCATCTGCAACATTGTACTTTGCCAACGCTGAAATGTACATCGATGCACTCTATGAGAAGGTAGACATGTGCAAATCATACTCACACATATACTCTGATACATATTTATTCACACACATTTACATAAAGAGCACTTACAAGACTGTAAAAAATGATATGATCAATAATTTATGACAACCTATGTTTTTACATTGCTTTAACTTATCAAAGTAAGTTTCAACTTTTTTGTTATACAAGATTCAACTCAGTTTAATGCAATTTAAATTGAAATAACTAAAACATCCAAGTTGATTGAACTTAAAAATGTAAGGCAGACACTTTTTATGTATAGTGGGTAATCATCCCAAACATACAATCCAACATAAACATGCACTGTGAGATTATACCAAACAAGCTACTGTACATATAACAAATGCACAGGTCAGGATTTTCATGCAGTAAAAATAAATGTGCGTTTTTGTCCAGACTGGGGTAGACGTGGCTAAACTGCTCTCACACAAGAAAAAATTGGAAGCAAAGAGACTCCGAAAAGAAAAGAAAGCCGCAAAGAAGGCCAAGAAAGAGGCCAAGAAAAGAGCTAAAGAAGCTGCCGTTGAAGCTACTAAGGTCTGTATTGAAGAGACTGTGTGTTTGCATGTGGGTGTGTGAGATAATATGTGTGTTTGAGTGTTCTGACCAAGCCAGTCGTCTGCTTTTAACCAGGGGGAAGATCTGCAGTTGTCGGACACAGATGAAAGCGGGGAGGAGCCGGAGTTGTCACACACAGGGGCAAATGGGGATGTTCATGAGATGTCATTCAAAGATCCAAAGGATGTAGTAACCGTGGAGGTGGGGCCTGACTCCGACGCTGACACCACGCTCCCACAGGCAATCATTCTTGACCTGAGCCCAGTCAACTTCCTGGATACAGTTGGCGTGAAAACTCTACGCAATGTGAGACGCAATCTGTACTCATTAATGACTTCATGAATATGTAACGTGTTTTAACCCCATTGAAACCCTTTGTTTAATGGCAGATCTATAAAGATTATGGAGAGGCTGGTGTACAGGTGTACTTATGTGGCTGCCAGAGTGAGTGAACGATACATACCAATACATTTTGTCTGAATACACTCTTAAAAATAAGGATGTCAAAGTTTTTTTTTTTTTTTTGTGTGATTTTATAAAAGAACCATTTTGGGTTCCCCTAATAACCTTTTAGTGCAACCATTTTTTCTTATTGTGAAGAACATTTTAATGATCTAGAGAACCTTTTTCCACTGCAAAGAACCTTTTGTTCAATGGAAAGGTTTCATGGATGTTAAAGGTTCTTCATGGTACTATGCCAATAAAGGACCTTTATTTTTAAGAGTGTACTCCTCCATGTCATGTGTTCCCTTTGTTGTCTTCATGACGCCTGGAATCACACCTGAACACTGAGCATGCGGTCGAGATAGACATGTCTGTCCTCACTAATTGTAATCTCTCTCCCTTTTTCAGGAGGTGTTGTAGAGAGTATGGAGAAGGGTGATTTCTTCAATGAGAAACTAACTAAATCGATTCTCTTCTCATCAGTACATGACGCCGTTCTTTATTGCAAGCAAGGAAACAGCGAGGAGGTACAGTACATCCTTATCTCACACACACATACACAAATGTCAGAGGTTTCCTAATCGTAATCAGACATGTGCTGAGTGTTGGTAGCCCAGACAGTATTTCGAAATAAACATGCATGAATAAATAATTCCTTGCCTTTCTTCTTTTACAGGTTTTGCAGGGAACACATTTGTAAAACCAAAAACCAAACACCAAACGTGATACGGAACACTCCAGAACCCAATTGTTATTTACACAAATAGTATTTGTTATTGGATTGTTATTTATTGTGTATTTCACCTTGGGGAAGACAAAAGTAAAGGAAATGTTTTGATGAATAATTTGTTTAAAAAAATAAATAAATCACTTTTTAATGTGAAATATCTAAGAATATGAGAATCTGCCATAGAGTTGCATTGTGCAAGTAAAATGTAAATCAACTTTTGTAATGGTAAAAAAAGAAAAAACACAGCAATTCTTGACAGGCTATTCCGGGCCATGGCACTGTAGAGTTCCAGGTACATTTATGAGACTGAAATATTACATGTGAATGTAAACCAAGTTTCTCACAAAATAATCAGACTACGGGAAAGCTTTACTATACATTAAAAGTAATTTAATATTTTAGCAATATAGTTCAAATGCTTGGGGTCAGTTAAGACATTTCAACATTTCAATTTTAAATAAATGCTGTTCTTTTGAACTTTCTATTCATCAAAGAATGTAGCACAGTTTCCACAAAACAAAATGTTCCTTGAGCATCGAATCAGCATATTGATTTCTGAAGGAGACTGGAGAAATGATGCTGAAAATTCAGCTTGGCCGTCACAGGAAATAAACAGTTATTTTAATATTTCACAATATTACTGCATTTTTGATAAAATAAATGCAACTTTGGTGAACTTAAGAAAATTCTTGCAAATACATTAAAATATTTTACCGACCCCAAACGGTATTGTAATTACCATATAAAATTCAGTTTATGTATTTTATTGTGTATAAGCTATGTATGCTATGTGTTAACTTTGTATGCATGTGTATTTAGAATCAGCATAACTTAAATAAACAGTCATTTTCTTATTCTTCTTGCGAAATTGTTAGTCAATTATATCTGCTATGTTATACTATCAGTAATTTTGGTTCTGACTAAAGAATTCAACGAAAATTTCTAAACAATCAAGTTTGGAGTCCTCTATTTTATGTTCATTAAGAATTGATAATTACAATCTCAGTTATATTTAAAAAATAAATTATGTAGTTCTATCAGATATCTTTACTTTTTTAATATCAAGTTTTAGTATGAGAACTAAATAGAATTCATTTTGTTTATACAACATTTATAACATTTTTCGTTTGATGGGTGCTGTTTTCATGAAGACACATTCAGAGAGTTCAGAAATGGTGTGTTTATGTAAATATATAGGTCTTCCCTTCACAAGTTTCAGAGAAACTGGTCTGAACAGTGTAAGCCCAAAAGGGACAGATCATGTGGAACCTGCCCAACCAGCAGCCCATTGTTTCAACAACAGATAACACCTTTATTGTGGGCAAAGCACAAGCGGTGTGAAATGGATTTGGACAAAAAGGTGAAGAAAGAATATGTGTTGTATTGATATGACATCAAGTCTTGTATAATAATAAAAAAAAAAACAGAACAGTCTCATATTTTAATCTTAGCTCTTAGATTTATTGAAAGACAGCTGACACAAAGATGAATGAGTAATCAATCTCATTTAGCTGTAACGAAAGAAAAAGAAGCGTGCGTGATAGAGAGAGAGAGAGAGAGAGAGAGTTTCTGTGTGTGTTTGTGTGTGTGTGAGTTGGCGGGTTCTCACACAGCTCCCCTTTCCTTCATTCTCCACCCATCAGGCGGCCGCTCAGCATCTGTGGTGTGCGGATCCGCGTTAGAGTTGAGCCCAGTGCGAGAAACAGCAGCGGACTGAGCGCCGCTGTCAACCATCGGCTCCGGTATACCGGACCACTGACTGGAAAAGCTGACTTGATTTCCGTCTCCAGCATTCCGTCTGTAGCAGGTTCAGGTAAGTGCCTGGTTGGATTTGTTGTTTAATATCTAGTAAATGTTTCTACATTAAATACTGGGGGAAGTCACCTTTACCAAGTATAGCCTAGGCTACTATTAAATACAGACTTGATCAGAGCCGCGCACCGAGTCACGCGAATTCACATTCCTTAAAGCAACTGTGTGTTTAGGGATTGAAAACAGATTTGTTTTATATCATCCAATTGTTCTCCAAACTTGAATGTATGATCAATTAGCCTATATTTGTTATGTAGCCTATACAGTAGGCTATAACCAAAAACAGAAAGAAATTACACTTAAAAGGTGTACTGTGTGTTGATGATAATCTATAGCCTATCACGGATATTTAGGCTACATCAGCTGTGGAACATTTGCACACACACAAAAAAAGCAATTTAAATGGCAAATGGATGTTGTGCAAATATAAAGGCATTAATAATTCATATTAATTAATTATTATCATAAGAAGCCTATGACAGAAAATCGGTTTGGTGACATTTTTACGATATTTACACTAAGTCAGCTGAGAAACTCGTTACAGTTTGAACTTAGTAGGCTATCGAGACATAAAAATAGATGAGCTGTGAAAATAAATGTGAATAAAAAGGCCATTAAGATGGCAAACGTAAATATAACGACATTAATAAATAGATAATATTAATGATAGAATATTCACAACGTTATGTTTTTATTGTGTCACTGCACAATTTTAGTCATCATTATTGTGTCAAATGAATAGGTTCTGCATGGTTAGCTAGCCTATAAACACTTATCAAATTTCGCTATCTTCTCGTTAGCAAAAACAGCAGCTTATATTGGTCGAGAACTATTTATGATAACGCACGAAAGCACGGTTGTCCTGTCATAAGTGTTTCTCCGGGCTGAGAGATTGTCATATTTGTCTGGAGGTCTATATAAATCAGTCAGTGCTGGCCTCGATTCTCCATCGACCCAAATACATAGACTGGCTCGAATTAATTGGCAGGTCGATTCATTGGCAGCTTCTCATTCTGTCCCTCTTGACACTTTCAGTCACAACAGTTCCGCCGCAGTGCGCGTGCTATTTTTGCTTCTGTGTAGCCTACACACTACAGAAAACTGCTCAACGCGATGACAAAATAGCCTACTTTGTTTGAAGCGGTTCATTTCAAAGCGCGCGCGCGTGCATGTACCAACATTGCGAAGGGGTCAGGACAGTCCGTGTTATCTCTCTGGTCCTGACGTCAGCGAATGCAATTGAAAACACTCTGCCGGTCGCTGTACGGTGCGGTGCACCAGATGAATGAAATTCCCGGAATGCATATGTTAACCACCTGCCTGTTAGTCGCCGCTGTTTCATACTGGTACAGCAGTGAGCTTCTGACAGCGCTCCGTCTGTTTATTTCAGACTCAGCCCTCAGCGGGGACATGCCGGAACCCGAAGGGACTCGTCGGTCACCACAAGGTGTCCCTTACACCGAACTGCCGCACATCGTCAATGCCGACGGACTGCACTTGTTCTGCCGTTACTGGGAGCCCGACAGTCCGCCGAGGTAAGTGCGAAACATGACAACACAGACACAAGAGATTAGGTCAGGCCTCCTGGGACAAAGCGAATACCCCTCCGTTACGGTCTCCGGTAGAGCGGGACGAGAGGCTGATAAGCGTTCACGGAGGTTTCCTAACGGAGCTTATTTTTAACTTGCAATTCCTTCACGCATCTAAACAGTTAATTTAAAACGTAACACCCATTCTACAAATAGGCTATAACAGCGCAGGTTCATTTTGTAGTAAACGTTAACAGTTCGTTGATCTGCGGTTTCCCTCAGAACTTCTCTTTTATCACAAGATAAAAGAACTGTTGGCCCACTCACGTGATGTCTAAGTTGGTGAGCAAGGAAATAGACGAGGGAAGTATCTTGTAAATCCTCTCTCTCTCTCTCTTCCTCTCTCTATAGGCTATATATACTAAATAAAAATAGCTCACCCATAAACTCACTAAAGAATTCAGAATGCCTTTTTATTCAAATTAATAATGATTTATGACAAAAATAAATGCTGTTGCAAATGCATCCTTAAGTTGTCATAATGAAGAAGTCGGCAGGCTAATGTTTCTGATTTAAGTTTCATGAAAAACGCACTTAACAAACATGAAGAAATAATGATAACTTGTCTTGCAATTTGCGAGTTAAATTCAGAATGTCCGAATTCTCAGTATTCATAGTAGGCACAAAGTATAGTGAGTCTTTTTTTAATTTATCAGAACAAGAATCGGTTCATACAAGTAATACATGAATTGGGCTACATTGGTTGCTTTCTATCCCACTGAAAAATGAACAGCACTTTGGAGAAATTACATTGTAAATGATGTAAACTGACATTAGATGAAGACTCCAGACGTATCAGTCTTCTAGAAAAAGCTGTTTTATTTTACACATCCAGTCGGTTCCTCGTGAGCTCTGCCCTGCTGACATGAAATTGACAGACTTGTTAATAATAATATGTTTACTTAATTGAGAATTTATATCATACAGGCAGTGCCTGCTTTCACTCACACTGGTTTTCAAGTGATGTGAAGCCAGTTTCTCATAAACACTGTCTTGTTAAATGACTGTACTGTCCTGAATAACTAATCTGGTTAAAGTGAACGAGAGAGGGGCCCACTCATCTATGCGGTGAATGCTGAAGAAAATGTCTTGTTTTCCATGCAGAATCTGAGTTGAAAGCCCCTGCTCATGGCCTCTTTATGACCACTTAAAGACACACACACTCTCTCACAGTACAGATCTGCTCCAGTAGCCTACACTTTTCTACTAGTGTCATCATCAGCTGTGGTTCTTCTGAGTAATTGTAAAATAGGTCATCATTTTGAGAATGTGGTTTTGTCTGATGCTTCCATATCTTACTGCACACATTCATACAGGCAGTTTTATGTTTGTGTGTGTGTCATGCTTATGACAAACAGGTTAAACTCTTTGTTACAGAGCTGTTGTTTTGCCATCAGCGTTTCACCCTGAAGTGGCCTTAGTGTAGCCCAGGGGAGCATGCCGTTACCATAGTTACTACCTCTTTCCCTCTCTCAGACTAATTTGATCTCTAATGCGTGTGAGTGTATATGACGAGAGAGAGAGAGAGTGTGTGTGTGTGTATCTGTACGTGTTCATGTGCATATATAATAAGAGTGGACTGGTAAACCACAAACCATGTGATCCTCAGTTAAATGTTATAAAACCCCAAATATTTTGTTTTGGAATGTGGAAGATGTTGCATTTCCCATGTGACTGAATGTGATCGATTCAGAGCAAATAACATCTGCAGCCATCAGACATAACTATATCAAACATTGGAAGGAACGCTGTCAGGATCCCCTTTTTACTAGCTGTTTAGAAACATCTCATCGACTCTACAGCACGGAAAATACCGGATGCTTTACATCATTCAGCAATAAACTGATCCAATATGTGTTGTTTTATTTTATGTAACAGCATCCAAATGAGGTCAAATAATGAACATTTGAATCCCACTTGATAAGATAATGTTTAGACTCTACTCTTGGAAGACAGTTTATATAGTTTATATCAGCTTTTTTCAAACTTTTTGATGCCAGTAACCCTGTGAGTAAAATATTAATCTAAAAATTATTATTACATTTACATTTATGCATTTATCAGACTCTTTTATGCAAAGCGACTTACAAAAGAACAAAATCAATTTGTTGAAGAGCCAAAAATATTCAGAATATACAATGCCAGGTTTATTTGAAAACTATATTAGGAAGCAAGCTAGAGAAGAGGAAAAAATGCAGAGAAAAAAATTAAGGTTGTGTGTGTGTTATTAATATAAATGTGTGATATTATAATTCAACAAAATGATAAAACTGTTACATTTTTTTTTTTTATTAAAAGCCGACATTAAAGGGTTATTAGTTCACCCTAAAATAAAAATGATCCCATCATTTACTTACCCTCACACAATTGGAGTTATATTAAAAAATATCCTGGCTCTTCCAAGCTTTATAATGGGAGTGAATTTGAAGCCCAAAAAAAGCGCATTCATCCATCATAAAAGTAATCCTTATGGCTCCATGGGTTAATAAAGGCCTTCTGAAGCGAAGCGATGGGTTTTTGTAAGAAAAATATCCACATTTATAATTTTATAAACCCGAATAAAAAGCTGCGTCCAAAATTGTATACTCTTGAGAAGGTACTTATTAATTACTTCATGACTGCTAAAAAAGTATGTTCTGGATGTACTATATTTGCCATGTTGTCATTCTCATGTGACCAACCAGCGTCAGTTGCATCGCTCCACTGCCATTCACATATCTTCACCCGTGGCCTCATGGGATATTAAAGTGTCCATCATACGCATACTTCAGAATCTTGCCAGAAGAAGTAGGTCATCCGGATACTTTTTGCCTACTCTTTTATGAGTAGGCTACTGTGAATTTGGACATATTTCTTTTGTCACATACTGTTTTATATACATACTGTTTTATACGCCTAATATACTAGTGGAAATGCTTGAGTTTGTTGCCCAGTTTCTTACCTAAGCTTACGCTACTCCTACATCCTGCGTCATACACCAGATCTTACTCGGCTCTGTCGTGAACGCCGGACGGACGTTACCGGAAGCTAGTGATTACCGTTTATAAAGTTATAATTATGGATATTTTTCTTACAAAAACTCATCGCTCTGCTTAAGAAGGCCTTCATTAACCCCTATTATAACAGTAACCTACTATTCACTATTATAAAGCTTGGAAGAGCCAGGATATTTTTAATAAAACTCTGATTGTGTTTGGCTGAAAGGAGAAAGTCATATACACCTATGGCTTGAGGGTGAGTAAATTATGGGATCATTTTTGGGTGAACTAACCCTTTAAATTAGGCTTTTATATTGTAATTCAATCTGGTAAAAGTAATTAAATGAAAACATTAAAAATATTTAATTTATATCTTAAATGAACATGCATTGACAGGCCTAAAAGTACATTTTATAAAACCTTTTTTTTTTTTTTCTCTCAAATTTGTTGTGGACCTTCTAGCACTCGCTCGCACCCAGGTGACATCTACACCAAACCAACCTTTGAATGTAAACATAAACGTAGTAAGGTTGTCTGTTGGAAGTTGAACTTCCACTTAAAAGAACTGTAATGACAGATGTGAGCAGCTGAAGTAACAAACTGTTTACAACGAATTCAGCGGTTGGCTTAGCATTCAAAGAATGGCTCTGCTCACAGTCCAGACATCATCTCATACTGTCCCTTTACAGTCGCTTACATGTTCATGTCCAGTGCTGGTGCCGCCAGATGCAACCAGAGAAACAGGAAGTGGGTGAAAGTTGAAAAGACCACAGTAGCTCATTGTATGACCCCAGTAATGATTGACAGATCGCTCAATAGATAATCTGGGTATTGAACCCATGCAAAGTGAAGTGAAACACACTCTTACACAGTCTGATAAACTGGGTCATGCCAGTCAGCGTGTTTCATTCTCTAGTGTCTAATGGCATTTGGAAAAGAATTCCTTTACCAAACATGGATATTTATACAGCTGCCAGTGCAATGCCAAAAACACACACACAAATTCGGCCCTCGCAAGCGTAGCCAAAACTGTACAGGCACACATAATTTTTCATTATCTATTTATCTCTATTCTGCTTCTGATGTTTGTTGCTTTGTGGATCTGTTTTGGAATTCCAAAGACGTGCACACACACATAGCAAATACACACAGTAGTCTCTCTGTCTGCCTCGCAAACTCCATTCCCAGGGTTCAAGGACTAAAACTTTTTAATCTGAAGATGATCATGACTACAAACACACACAAACGTTTCCATTTGATCTCACACCAGCAGCTCTTAGACTGAGTGGCTTTATTTTAAGTGAATTTCTGTGTATGATAGGGAAATTAATTGAAAGATTAGCAGATTCTGAAAATAGAAGTAAACCTACGCACTCCCAGTCCTCTGAGACCATGTGAGCCCATTATACATTTACAAAGACTCTTTTTGTTACTGATTAGAGGCTGCTTTGAGGTCATAACAAATCTGCAACAGTGAAGGCCTAATGCATCTAGATTCCCCATCTCCCTCCTTAATCTCTTTCTGTCTTATTTTGTATAAGTTTTTGGGTGTGAGATACTAAAGAGTGTATTTTGTTATTCTGGTGTGAGACTTAGAATGTGTCTGTAAATCAGTAATGACTTTCGCTTCTGTTAACGGTTCTTGCACGTACATTTTCCACCGATGGGTCATGGGTCTTATCCATTGGCTTAATGAACTTTTAATGGGTACTCTTTTTAATGCCTGATTTTAATTGTGATATTACTTCAATATCAGTTCAATATTTCAAGAATGATGTAATGGTTCAATTATTTGTTTATTATTATTATTATTATTTATTAACATTTTATCAAGTTAAAGTTTATTATGCAATATATAGTAAGCAATTAAATATATATTATAAATCAATGGCGTTTGTGTGTACTTATACATTTAAAAGCAGATAGTGTAGGGAAACCGATTTCTCATGACAACCCCGCCGCAACAGTGCCACTGAATCTACAACCTGAAACAGACAGCGTGAGCATTGTTGCTCAATTACAGAGCGAATGAATCTGAGTCGGTTCTTTTTATTGATTCAGAAACATTCAGAGAAACCAGTGTAGTCTGATTCCCGATGAAAATAACTCAAGGAGAGTCAAGAATTCAAACACATAGTCTGTGTAAATGTAATTATTTCTTTCTTTCTTTCTTTATTTATAAAGGGACCATGCACAATTTTTAACATAAAATTTCCATTGCATGTATTGTACCGGATTTAGCCAAAGGCTAATTTTCATCCGTAGTCCCCCAGGCAGGTCAACGCTAACACAACATTACACAGACAATACCTATATTCACATACAATAAATAAATACATACATACACACGTACTGTCAGGGCCATAAAAAACATAAATAAATGAATTAGTCAAATTAATTTAACTACAACAATCTCAATGGTTACATGATTGGTTCAATTTTAAAAATGATTTTAACTTCAATTTAAAAGGACCATGAGCTCTACACCCTTTTATGTCCTCTGGTAGAGCATTCCACTGATTAGTGGCTTTCACTGCGTAAGATGATAACCCAAATGCAGAACGACGAAAGGGAACCAGACAATTACTCATAAGTGATAGTCTGGTAGATCTTACAGAGGTTTCACAGCGAAGATGAATAAAGTCACGTAATACGGAAGGAGCCAGACCGTTTAAGATTTTATGAACCATACACAGACTTGAATAAAGTCTAAAATTGTCAAAGTCTAAAAAATTATATTTCCCTATGATCCTACAAGAATGAAAATGGTTAGGTTTTTTATCTAAAATTTTTAATGTCTGTTTATATAAAGATTTTAAGGGTTTAATAACAGTTTCACCAGCTTGATCCCAACAAGTTAAACAGTAAGACATATGAGAGAAGATTGTAGCATGCATCAAAGCCTTAGCTACATCAAAAGGAAGACATGGTCTAATTTGTCTAAAGTTTGCCATATTATATTTAATATTCCTCACCATTTTCTTTACATGTTTTTTTAAATCTGAGATTTGAGTCCAATATAATTGTTGAAGTTATCTCCTCATCTTGCAATTAAATTGCATTTCAAATGTTTATTTCTTAAGTGCTAAAAGAATTGTTAAAAAAACTGTTAAGCAACTGGAATTGTTAGGAAGAATCTGAACTTGAAACTGTTCCATTCTTTACGATTCCCAGCCCAATTCAATAATTTGCATTTTTCCTCCATCAGGGCGCTGGTGTTTGTTGCCCATGGAGCAGGAGAGCACTGTGGAGGATATGCTGACATTGCTCGCATTCTGACCCAGCATGGCATTCTGGCGTTCGCCCACGACCACGGTTAGTGGCAGACTCCTAATCAAATGGCTGAAATCCCCAACATACAGATTTGTTGGTTAGCAACGGCACAGCAGTGTTTTGGGTGGTGTAGGAGGGCGTGCTCTTTATGAGGCTGTGAGAGCGTGGGGTGAAAATTTTCTTTACGCCCACATTTGATTCCTGGTAATTCATCCACCCTGTTTTCTTGACATTTATAACAGATGTTGTGGGAATGGAGTCATGGACATCCTGGGTTTAGAATGGGGGATGGAGTTGAGAAATGACAGAAATGAAATGAAACAAGAGAATATAGAATATAGCAGGTGCTATGTGTACAGAATGTTAAAGAGGTTTTGTGGCAGTGCCATGGTAACTAATGATTCACACAGAGAGACTGCAAGCCGCCTTGTGATGAGCAGTTGGGGTTCTGTGAGTGTGATTTGACTGTCTGGTGCCTCGGTATGAGTAATTGGTTCTATTGAAATACAACAAACAGAAATCATTACAGTCAGACTCTTCTTGATCTCTTTCTGTCTCTCTGCTCCTCTAACAAGCAGTTGCACCTCTCATATATATATAAATATATATATATATATATACACACCACATGCTTTTCGAATTTCTATTCTATAAATTTTTTTTTTGTTCCATTATTCATTTTATGTTAATTTGATGAAATGTCATGTCAAAAAATTTCCTGAGCTCTTCTTTGTGAGCTGTTGGCATAATTGTGTGAGTGACAGTCCTCTTTTATCTCCTGTTTAAAAGGGGAGCTGATACACAAAGATATTCTCTTTCTCTTTCTGTCACAGTTGGCCATGGGCAAAGTGAAGGTGAGAGAATGGATATCAAAAACTTCCAGATTTACATCAGAGACTCCCTTCAGCACATTGACATCATGAAGGGCCGGTACCCCAAGCTGCCTGTCTTCATCATTGGACACTCAATGGTAAAATACATTTTGAAACGGTCCCCCTATATTTTTCCATAAGCAAACAGAAACCATGTGTTCTGTCTCTTTCTAGCTCCTTTCCGCTTTTTTAATGTTGTTTATTAGCATGACAAACAAATTTTCATTTTACAAGCTGTGGCTGAGCTTACTTAAAAGTACAAGACCATTGCAAAATAAATGAGATAAGTAATAAAACTATAACATAAAGGAAGCATAAATTCTATAAATAATTATAAAAATAATAAGAAGAAATAACAATAAGAGTGATTATACTTTAAGGCAAGAGAAAGGTTGATTTACAGTGTAAAACATATTGATTTGCATTGTATTGTATTCATGCATTCACGCAGCTCGATTTTAGCAGCCAAGTTCTCAGCTCATTTGTTTGCATTCTTACAAGGGTGCAAAGGTCTCATATTCATATTTACATGTTTCCTACGTTTATATTAAAATTCTTTCCGAGAAGCAGACATCTCAAAAAGATGTAAATATTTTTTGCCTGGAAATTTCTATACAAACATTTAACACTCTGTTTAATAACTATTTAAAGCCAACTACAACTGTTGATAAAGTCAAAGTAAACTATTTTAGACTGTGACTCATGGGGTGGAGGCCACAGGAAGAACCGTGTGCTTTCGCTTTGTTCCATTTCCCATGTTCAGTGTGTTAAACTCAAACCATGGATGACTGAATATGAGCAAGAAACCAGATGAAAGCTCTTTGCTTTTGTTTTTACCCAACGGTACCTAATAAAACAGACCAGCTGCATCCTTAAGAAGCTTCATGAGCCATATAGACTAGAAATGTGCCTGGATGTATCTTTACACTGTATTTTTTTTTGAACATCACAAAGTTGTGTTGTAGTGATGGGCATTCTGGTAAAGTAAGAAATCCTTCATCTACTGCTAATGCCCATAATGCACCTCTCTCCTGTTCCTTCAGAGCAGATTCTCAATCTAGATAATGAAATATATTTTTGCTGCTCTCCATCTCCCTCACTTTCCTTGGCTTTTATTTAATTCTTCCCCTCTTTCTCTCGCTAATCTATTATCTTATGTAACAACAGGCTGTTTGGTCCTTATATAATCAACCACAGCCTTAAGTCTTTAATAAATAAGAAAATGAAATGATTTTTTTACACAATGCTTCCTATAAGGAAATTTACAATCTTGCTACATCCAGTCGTGGGATCGTGGGACTTTTCGTTTTCTGTGACCTGAGGAACTGAAGCTACTGGCTGAATAAACATTTGCTTTCCTATCACGTTTACAGAGGAAAGAGATCAGTGTCATATAATAGTGTGTGTGTGTGTGTCCTGGGAAAACCCTATCTTATGGAGACAAAATGTCCCCACAAGGATAGCAATATCCAAAATCCTTGTCCTTGTGGAGACATTTTTTGGTCCACATAAGGAATAAGGAACAGCTTATAATTTTTTTCTGTGATGTTTAGGGTTAGTGTAAGGGGATAGAATATACAGTTTGTACAGAATAACTACGACAAGTCCCCATAAATCATGAAAACACAACGTTGTGTGTGTGTGTGTGTAAAGGAAAGGCATGTACAGATCGGTGTGTTTTACTCCCAGTGATGCATCAATTCTAATTAAAAAACAATGACCTCATATAATCAAATCAAAGCAAACCACCTATTTTCCTGATGAAGCTTTAGTGTTAGTGTGCATGTAGTTTTGTGTGTCTAAGCTGAGTGTGTGTTTGGGTTTGTTTGTCTAGACTGAAAGTGTGTGCGTTACTTAAAACAGACCATTATTGGAGTCTCTTAGAAATGTGGTGGGAACTGCTCTTTAATCTCTCCACCTCTTTTGAATCCTGGCCTCTACTCATGAATATTCATAGTTAGGTTCATAATAGAAGCAAGATGAAGAAAGCAGAGGACCAGAGCATCAGAAAATTACAAATTAGGGGCTTCTCACTCAGATTTACCCATGTGTGGAAGTAAAATTGTCATATTTATCATGACAGAATTTTAATGCAGGGGTTTTCAAACTTTTATATAGGCAGCTATATATTTTTATGTATACAAGACACCTAAAATTAAGCATATTATGGTTTTTATATTATTTTGCCATAATATTTTATACCAACTTTGAGTGCTGTTAAATGTATAAATATAACATAATATCTTTTATTTAGAAGTACTAAGTAATCTACAACTAAACTAGTGTAGTTTGCTGTTTTCAATAACATGAATGGGTCTGTTTGTTTTACTACAGGGAGGGGCCATTTCCATTCTGACCGCATGTGAGAGGCCGCAGGATTTTGCTGGTGTGGTTCTCATTGCCCCCATGGTTCAAATGAACGCTGAATCTGCTACACCCTTTAAGGTAAAAAGTCACTAAACACACTATAGTGATGGAAAATTAATCTTTCTTCCCAATTGTTCGCATTTAATATCTTTCACAACTGAAACGTGAGGCTGTAAATTAGATCTGCTGCCCCCTGCAGTCAGACAGTTAAATGCAATCAAGTAACAATAGCTTTCAAATGTCAGCTGTCAAATAACTGCAGTGAAACTCAGTGCTTTCATCTATTCAATCAATCTCTGCCTCTCTGTAATGGCATTTAATAAAGTTTTTTTAGTGCATGTATGAAATCAGTTCCCATCACATTTTTTCACCTATAAACAAAACATTTTTTAAATTGCATGTAACCGAATGTATAGCCTTTGTCTTAATTTTGAAGAGTAACTATTGTTTTATCATATAAAATACACACATTTTTGAGAAATATTGTGCTTTTTTTTAAATAATAAAAAATGTGACTTATGGAACAGATACATTTTATGAGTATATTAGGTGTCCAGATACTTTTTGGGCAACGGTATGTTTATTCAGTACGATGTGAACATTGTCATTTTTACTAGCTGTTTCATTTGTAAATCTGAGAATGTTTCTATGAAGAATTTTAAATATGTAAATACTGCTGCTTATAGATGTTCAGGTCTCTGAAGTAAATCATCCGTGTGTTCTTGGATCCGTTGCAGGTTTTCATGGCAAAAATTCTAAACCGCTTGACTCCGAAACTCTCTCTCGGCTCGATCGAGTCAAGATGGGTCTCACGGGATCCCAAACAGGTACAGGAATGTATGCGAAAGGTCTTCTGTAGAAGTAGGGAAATGTGTATGTGTGTAAATTTCACGCTGACAGTTAGTGTTTGAATAAGGTTAAGTAGACAATCTGGCAATGTTGTTATGTTATGTTAGCTTTTGAAACAGTATTTACACAGTAAACCTACTCTTTCAGAGTGAAGCACATATGGTGCATAGTGATACATGAATGTAATTTTCTTCATAGCTTGGCCCTGGAATACTGTTAAATTGACAGAAACAGCTTGTCCCATTTATTCAGTCATTGTAGACAACATAAACATCTTACAGTACAATAAATTTCATTTGAATTGTTCAAGAACTTTTATATGTTTATTGTATGGTTTATTGTTTTCTGTTTATTGAGTATAATCTTGAGAAATGAGTTACTGCTATTAAGATCTACATCTCCTCATTAGGTGGAGGCATATGACACAGATGAGCTAAATTATCACGGAGGGCTGCGCGTCTCATTCGGAATGCAGCTGATGGATGCGGCTACTCGCATTGAGAGAGAATTACCCAACATCACGTGGCCCTTCTTTATTCTCCATGGCGACGCCGACAAGCTTTGTGACATCAGAGGCTCTCATCTGATGTATAATGAGGTCAAGAGCCCTGATAAAAAACTGAAGGTGAATCAAAACGTGCATAAACATTGGCCAAATAAATGCAAGAATGAACATTCTGTCATCATTTACTCACCCTCATGTCTATCCAAACCTCCATGACTTTCTTCTGTGGAAAACACACAAAAATAATGTCTCTGTGTTTTGTCACTGACTTTCATTTTATGGACAAAAGCAGTTCTTTTGTCATCATCCTTCAAAATATGAGTTTGTGTTCCACAGCAGAAAGAAAGTCATACAGGTTTGGAGTGACATGAGGGTGAGTAATTGATGCAGGAACTATTCCTTTGAACTAGAGGTTTGACTTGTGAAAACGGTCTGAGCTGTTGTTGTGGCAGTAGATGTTTCGGATATCACAGAATAACCTGATCCAGATGCACATTCTGTACTCTAATAAAAACCACACATCTCCCCCTCCATGCTTCAAAATTCCTTTAAGCCTTGCCTAGTGCATACTAACTCACAAAATCTGTGTGTTTTTCTATGATGAACAGGTATATGAAGAAGCCTACCATGCCCTGCATCATGACTTGCCTGACATAGTTGAGTCTGTCTTAAAGGAGGTGAGCACCTGGATCCTGGAGAGACTCCCCAGCCCTCATGGGTCTTAGCTGTCAATCACCGCATGCACACTTGCCTAAGCCCCGCTCTCTATCAATTCTTTCATCTCTACTGACTAAGGGATGTCTGATTGCACTACATGCCAACAAAACTACCCTCATTAAAATTACCTAGGTGATGTAAGAGGTCATTAGTAATAGTAAGTGACCTTTGACCTTAAGTTCCAATTATGCTTTAGAATGGCCAGTAAGGGTTCTGTGGGAGTTTATGTTCCGTCAAACTTCAAAGGTATCAGCACTACAGGGCATGGCGTGTGTTGCCACTGTAATATAACACAGCTGCAATTTGCTCTTTGTGATGTCCACTGCTCATTAGAGATGCAGTGCTGCCCCCGCTGGACAACAGCAGTACTGCATCCTGCTTTGAGCGCAGTTACCAAGGCAACTCAACCATTGCCTATGGCTTGGCAGAAAAACAAACTGAACCTACAGAATGAGAATATGGTAATGCTTTGAGACATTGAGAGAGCAAAATGTCTGCTGGGCAATTTTAAAATTGCTCTCGAAGAGATCAATTAGACAATCTCTAACAGACACATCTATGCAGGAGATCCCACAGATTCCCACATATACACTATATATAGCCACATTAAGGAGAATTAGAAAAGTTTTTTGGCTTTTATGAGTTTCTTTTGGTGGTTTGACTGTTTCAAACACCTCAGACTGTTCCTGCCGAGAACTTGCTGTTCTGCAGCTGCATTTACTGAATACGAAACCTATTTGCAGCTGATTCTTCCTTATGGGCTCTGGAATTGTAATATCTCATTCCTTTGTTTTTACAAGTGTTACGTTACTAAATGAATATGTTACCGTTGATATTATAGTATGTTCACAATAGCTTTTGACCTCATTGTACGCCTCAGGGTTCTCATGGGGTTTGTAGCTCTAAACAACATGAAATTGTAAAAGGTCAGTCGTTCACACCAGCTAAACATTTAACACGACTGTTTTGATTCTGACAGAGGGGAGGTTTGTTACAGAGATTTGCCTGTTATCCTCAAAGGCATTTTATTAATGAATGTGAATCAATGAAGGTTTTTTTTATCACTGAATGTGGCACATTTTTAATGGAAGCTACACGCAAAAACTTTCTCTAGCTGAATTTTATAGATTGTCATTTAGAGCTCTGACTAAGATCAGAAGGAAACTGACTGCTATCCGTGACATGAACAGAACTGAAATGCCTAGCACAAGATTGTAAATAGTGTGCATGTTTGTAAATGGGTTTTGGAAGGAGAATATGTAGAGAGAAGCTATATGGATGTCTGTTTCACACGTAAAGTATATTGTCTCTCAATCATTTGAAATGGAGCTCATCACATGTACATGATATGTAACACATCTTATGAGAGTTTGTAGAAGAACTAAATCTTTATCACTGATAATCCTCTGTGACTTTGACTGTTTCCTAAGGTGGAAGTGCTTGGAGCACGGCTAATATTCTCAAGGACATTATCTTTACATTGGGCAATAACACATTATTCATTTGGATTTGAAGAACTGTCCATTTGAGTTGCTTGCCTTTACTATGACATCTAAAATTCTCTCCTACAGTTGCACTGTCCTAGTAAATGGCACATTTAATATAAAAAATGTTCTGAATGCTTGCATAAATGCTGTAATATATTAAACACAGAAATCAAAGATATAATGTGATTTAAATAATAATCAATATGGCCAGGTAATAGTCTCTGAATTGTAAATTCTATAAAATAATAAATTTGAAATGCTAAATGATATATGGCTTATGTGGATTTATTATTTTTCAAAATGATCCCAGCACTGTGGACTCTACTTGTTGATTGATTGATGAATGAATTGATTGATTGACTGTGATTGCATGCATGTGTGCATTTAATTTATCATAGATTTACAAAGATGTGCCATGACTTGGGTCATATGGTCATGAGTTATGGTTAAGCCCCTCAGGCTAAGGCACCAAAAATCCCCAAGCTTGTTAAAAGCCACTTTTATACAATACACCAGAGATTTGTGGCTGTGTCTTTCAGATTTGAGTGCCAGAACTAATTATGCCTGGAAAAAATAGTTTACATAGTCTCCAGTGAAAATTCACTATAAAGATCTTTTTTAGTAACCACTCCGATTTGTTCTAGAAAACTGTCATTTGAAGTCATGCATCTACTCCATGTTCCCCTTGGTGCACATCTGTCCTAGTTTCTCTAAGGCAACAGGCATGTGCTTTTACCATCAGTCTTTTAGACTGTCAGGAAAGTGGAATTTGCTGACTTTTTCCCGGTTTTCTTTTTATTTAAACATGGCCAAATGTGTTAAACACAGCTGAAAGTAGCTGAAAGTATGATGAATATTGAATAAACAAACATGGAGAAGAGATTTAGAAGTAGATTTTTGTGAATGACTAACATTCCTCTTTTCTGTGGACTATGTTCTGCCCTAACACAACACTACGTCTTTTTCCTTAATCTGCTTATGAGTTTAAAAGTTATGATAAAAGGAGGGTCAGTCACCATTTACTTTTATACTGTCGCATGTCCTTTTGTGTTCCACAGTGACTGAAGAAAAAAATAAGGTTATGAGACTGAGTAAATGACAGAATGATCAACCCCGTTAAGAACTATTGAGCTATTATGAGTTATTTTTTGCCCGGCAGGGGGCGCAGGGGTTCCTCGAGGAAAATAACTGAAGGAGAGAGGCGGTATTAACATTAAGTGACATGGCATCTGACGCACAGAAGCCAATGGCACATGTCACTATGCGCATTGGCACATCCGGTGGCACATCCGGTCTTCATTGGCATGTGCCAGTGGATAGTGGCATGTGTCACTCACTGACATTATTGGCATGTGCCACTGACATCGCGACACTGACACTGACATGACACCTGACTGACACCGAGTCGCGGAACATGTCACCGTGTTGCGACACCTCCAGTAGTGACTGACAGTAGCCTACTGACGTAATTGTGCCACAAAATCCTAAATAAATAGCCTAATTTTGTGATATTTAAAAACGAGGCTGAATCCAGCTTCTTATTCGCAG
The DNA here is from genome assembly GCF_951802725.1 of Rutilus rutilus. NCBI lineage: Eukaryota > Metazoa > Chordata > Actinopteri > Cypriniformes > Leuciscidae > Rutilus > Rutilus rutilus. The sequence goes on along the minus strand of NC_140232.1, from coordinate 21,425,676 downwards.
CTTCTTATTGACGCTATCCGTTCCACCTTAAATGACGCGAACTTCCGCGTTTGCTGGTTTCTTATTGACGCTCAACTTAGGGACCGTGCGGTTTTTCTCTTTTTCGCGTTTTTTAACGGAATTGTGTTACTTTTGTGTCTATTTTCAGAAGAAAAGAATTTTTTTTTTTTAAATGCAAATAACACTGATATATCAGCGAAAATGGACTGTAAAAATATAAAGGCACATAATTAGGCTACAGTATTCTTTAATAATTGTACATGTCATCAGCTCAATAGGGACCATGTGGTTTTTCTCTTATTTACACTTTTTAGGGACCCTGTTTATATTGTAGGCCTATCTATTTTCAGAAAATAATAATACATTATTCTGAAAGGTAAATAACAAATAATAATAACATAAAATGACTGTAAAAAATATAATGAGGCCTATACATCAATCTTTAATTATTGCAAATAACATAATTTGAATGTATTTAAAAATAAATATATTGAATACTTTTTATTTTTTATTTTTTTTATTGTTACAAATTAAAATTTCACAAGGTAACCAGAGATTATGCTCCAGCTTGGATCCAGCCCCTTATGAAGACTGATTATATGATAAATATATATATAAATTATCATTTTATCATTGCTTTAAACTGCACATTAATTTTGCTTAAAATGCATGCGTTTGTAAATAAACTAATTTGTTCTATCTTATAACTGTACTTTCTGATATCTCATAAAATCCTACTGTGGTTTTGTAACAGAAATCTGCATTTTCTGTAAAGCTGCTTTGAAATATGTATTGTGAAAAGTGTTATACAAATGAATGTATATATGAATTAAATTTAATTGACTTGAAAGAGCCATTGCATTGTTACTGTACATTTTAAAGTTATGGACCCAATCTGACAATACAGAAGAGTTATCACATTGTTGGCCTATTTGGGGGTGTTTCACTGATGCTTTATCCTGCATCTGTGCTTGAATATAATCATGCACAATTTCAGATATTTACACTGTAGAATTTTGAAATTATGGACCCATGAAAAAGGCCAAAATTACCCATTGCCCATTGGGGGGATCTATATCTCAGCTACCTTTGAGGGTGCATTAAAAGTTGCACTGGGGCCTTATACCCATTGTGCTTGACTGTCACCATAAACAAATTTAGAAATTTTTACTGTAGCATTGTGAAGTTAGTAGAGCTACTACTCTAACGAAATCCAAATTTTAAGCATTTTTTATTGTAGTATTATTTTTGTATGAATTTCTGAACTTGACATTTCACAATGGAAAATAATCCGCCTATTGCATTTTCTGCACAATTCGCGGCGCTGTTTCTCGGCAACCTCAGAGGGTGCGTTAAATTGGACATTATCCCATTATAGTAGAGCTACTACTCTAACGAAATCCAAATTTTAAGCAGTTTTTACTGTGGAATTATTTTTTTATGAAGCGTTAAACTTGGAACTTTACACAGTGCACAATGAGCCGCCTAATGTATTTTCTGCCCATTTCGCGGCGCGGTTTCTCAGCCACCTCAGAGGGTGCGTTAAATTGGACACTGTCCCATTATAGTAGAGCTACTACTCTAATGATATCCACATTTTAAGCAGTTTTTACTGTAGAATTATTTTTGTATGAATTCTTGAACTTGATACATTACACAATGTACAATCCGCCTATTGCATTTTCTGCACAATTCGCGGCGCTGTTTCTCGGCAACCTCAGAGGGTGCGTTAAATTGGACATTATCCCATTATTGTAGAGCTATCACTCTAACGGAATCCAAATTTTAAGCAGTTTTTACTGTGGAATTATTTTTTTATGAAGTGTTAAACTTGGAACTTTACACAGTGCACAATGAGCCGCCTAATGTATTTTCTGCCCATTTCGCGGCGCTGTTTCTCGGCCGCCTCAGAGGGTGCGTTAAATTGGACATTATCCCATTATAGTAGAGCTACTACTCTAACAGAATCCACATTTTAAGCAGTTTTTACTGTGGAATTATTTTTTTATGAAGTGTTAAACTTGGAACTTTACAGTGCACAATGAGCCGCCTAATGTATTTTCTGCCCATTTCGCGGCGCTGGTTCTCAGCCGCCTCAGAGGGTGCGTTAAATTGGACATTATCCCATTATTGTAGAGCTATCACTCTAACGGAATCCAAATTTTAAGCAGTTTTTACTGTGGAATTATTTTTTTATGAAGTGTTAAACTTGGAACTTTACACAGTGCACAATGAGCCGCCTAATGTATTTTCTGCCCATTTCGCGGCGCTGTTTCTCGGCCGCCTCAGAGGGTGCGTTAAATTGGACATTATCCCATTATAGTAGAGCTACTACTCTAACAGAATCCACATTTTAAGCAGTTTTGACTGTGGAATTATTTTTTTATGAAGTGTTAAACTTGGAACTTTACACAGTGGACAATGAGCCGCCTAATGTATTTTCTGCCCATTTCGCGGCGCTGGTTCTCAGCCGCCTCAGAGGGTGCGTTAAATTGGACATGATCCCATTATAGTAGAGCTATCACTCTAACGGAATCCAAATTTTAAGCAGTTTTTACTGTGGAATTATTTTTTTATGAAGCGTTAAACTTTTAACTTTACACAGTGCACAATGAGCCGCCTAATGTATTTTCTGCCCATTTCGCGGCGCTGTTTCTCAGCCACCTCAGAGGGTGCGTTAAATTGGACACTGTCCCATTATAGTAGAGCTACTACTCTAACGAAATCCAAATTTTAAGCAGTTTTTACTGTAGAATTATTTTTGTATGAATTCTTGAACTTGATACATTACACAATGTACAATCCGCCTATTTTATTCTCTGCACAATTCGCGGCGCTGTTTCTCGGCAACCTCACAGGGTGCGTTAAATTGGACATTATCGCATTATAGTAGAGCTACTACTCTAACGAAATCCAAATTTTAAGCAGTTTTTACTGTAGAATTATTTTTGTATGAATTCTTGAACTTGATACATTACACAATGTACAATCCGCCTATTGCATTTTCTGCACAATTCGCGGCGCTGTTTCTCGGCAACCTCATAGGGTGCGTTAAATTGGACATTATCCCATTATAGTAGAGCTACTACTCTAACGATATCCAAATTTTAAGCAGTTTTTACTGTAGAATAATTTTTGTATGAATTCTTGAACTTGATACATTACACAATGTACAATCCGCCTATTGCATTTTCTGCACAATTCGCGGCGCTGTTTCTCGGCAACCTCAGAGGGTGCGTTAAATTGGACATTATCCCATTATTGTAGAGCTATCACTCTAACGGAATCCAAATTTTAAGCAGTTTTTACTGTGGAATTATTTTTTTATGAAGTGTTAAACTTGGAACTTTACACAGTGCACAATGAGCCGCCTAATGTATTTTCTGCCCATTTCGCGGCGCTGTTTCTCGGCCGCCTCAGAGGGTGCGTTACATTTGACATTATCCCATTATAGTAGAGCTACTACTCTAACAGAATCCACATTTTAAGCAGTTTTTACTGTGGAATTATTTTTTTATGAAGTGTTAAACTTGGAACTTTACACAGTGCACAATGAGCCGACCTAATGTATTTTCTGCCCATTTCGCGGCGCTGGTTCTCAGCCGCCTCAGAGGGTGCGTTAAATTGGACATGATCCCATTATAGTAGAGCTATCACTCTAACGGAATCCAAATTTTAAGCAGTTTTTACTGTGGAATTATTTTTTTATGAAGTGTTAAACTTGGAACTTTACACAGTGCACAATGAGCCGCCTAATGTATTTTCTGCCCATTTCGCGGCGCTGTTTCTCGGCCGCCTCAGAGGGTGCGTTAAATTGGACACTGTCCTATTATAGTAGAGCTACTACTCTAACGATATGCAAATTTTAAGCAGTTTTTACTGTAGAATTATTTTTGTATGAATTTTTAAACTTGGCACTTTACACAATGTATAATAATCCGCCTATTGCATTTTCTGCACAATTCGCGGCGCTGTTTCTCGGCAACCTCATAGGGTGCGTTAAATTGGACATTATCCCATTATAGTAGAGCTATACTCTAACGAAATCCAAATTTTAAGCAGTTTTTACTGTGGAATTATTTTTTTATGAAGCGTTAAACTTGGAACTTTACACAGTGCACAATGAGCCGCCTAATGTATTTTCTGCCCATTTCGCGGCGCTGTTTCTCAGCCGCCTCAGAGGGTGCGTTAAATTGGACACTGTCCCATTATAGTAGAGCTACTACTCTAACGATATGCAAATTTTAAGCAGTTTTTACTGTAGAATTATTTTTGTATGAATTTCTAAACTTGGCACTTTACACAATGTATAATAATCCGCCTATTGCATTTTCTGCACAATTCGCGGCGCTGTTTCTCGGCAACCTCATAGGGTGCGTTAAATTGGACATTATCCCATTATCAAAAAAGATGAGAATCTTGCGCTGGCCAGTGTTACACTCACTTATTCTGACACCTACTGGCGTGCGTCTGTGCAGCATCACGCAAAAATAAAGGTTTACAGTAACGGACGCGACTGTTAATACGTTATTCGTAGTGACCCATGATAGATTTATTTCGTGTCTTTCCTAGAATGGGCAGTTTGTGACTTTGCGAGATAAACAACATAAAGTAGCACTGGTATTACAAAACATTCAGTGGCACATACCAATCAAATACAGACGTGACACAAATAACACGTTTATTAAAATATTAATGCACTTTAATTCGTTTAATTGATATTTTAAATATCACAAAATTAGGCTATTTATTTAGGATTTTGTGGCACAATTACGTCAGTAGGCTACTGTCAGTCACTACTGGAGGTGTCGCAACACGGTGACATGTTCCGCGACTCGGTGTCAGTCAGGTGTCATGTCAGTGTCAGTGTCGCAATGTCAGTGACACATGCCACTATCCACTGGCACATGCCAATGAAGACCGGATGTGCCACCGGATGTGCCAATGCGCATAGTGACATGTGCCATTGGCTTCTGTGCGTCAGATGCCATGTCACTTAATGTTAAAACTGCTACTGCTGAAGGATTTAAAGGTAGGTTCTGTGTGGCCATGGTAACGGCTTTACCTGCGACCTGAATGGAGGAGACCCGAGAATAGGAATAGATCAACTGCTCTATATTTACTGACAGGGAACTCCTTCTCTCTTGAATTGTTCGTCAGAGATAAAAATGTTTTTTGCCATGGAGCCCTTCTAGGAATCGACACAGTTAGATTGTAGCTTTGCCTTGTGTTTTCAAAGTAGCCTAAATCAAACAATCTGCTTTTACTTTCGATAATAAAAATATATATTTTACGTTTTATGGTTGCATATATAACGCATTTATAGAATTCATGACTCAAGTCCGAAGATTCGTGTAAATTAAACAGTTCCACCGGGCTTTATCGATACTTTAGTTCTTTTTCATTCACTTATGTTACAGAGAGTGCTTCCGTATATTTCTCAGCGCTCAGCTTTGCTTGAGTTCAGAATTTGGCCCTGAACCCCCCACTACAGCCTCTTCACCCACTTCCTAAATCTCTCACACACGCTTCAAAAGGGGTGGAGCTTCAGTCTCATGCCGCTCTGCGATTGGCCATTTTCGAAGTCCATCAGAGCTTGACGCTCGCTCTCGAACTCTGACCGCGCCCCCGAGGCTCAGCGGCTCGCGGTGGAACAGGAGAGAGTGTCCGCGCCTTGTCAGGAGGCACCAACGTTCTGTTCTTTCTTACTGGAAAAAAACGAGAATATTTCAGCTCATTCATGGCTAAATTAGTTTTATTCGACGTCCAGAAACATATCCATTCCGGACCGCGGCTCTGACAACGACAGGCGACGAGAAAATCCGCAGCTCTCAGCGGTTGGAGTTTACCGAGGATTTTCATAGCAGTTTCGTGCTTGGAGGCGCTCGAGTGCCGGTGTCGTCGTCTCCGTGGGCGCCTTTTCGTGCTTTCTGGTGACAGCTGACACTTGTCCGATTTCCGAAGACTAGAAGGCCTGAACTGTCTCCCTCCTGTCCGGTTCACCGGGTGTCCCTGTCAGTGCCGGGCCGCCTGCACCACACTCACCCCGGCGCGGCCTCGCTCCTTACCGAGTCCCCGGCGACGACACAGCTACCTCCCCGGGAGAGCCAGTTACCCATACTCCTCTAACTCACCTGCCGTGCTTAGAACTACCAAAAACAGTGGATCCTAGGAGAAATAACGGACAAGAGAGACGCGGATCTGTGCGCTGGTGATATAGACAGACAGAGCTGTCATACAACATTTCAACAGCTCTCTGAATTAACATATTGAGTTTTTTCTTTCCCGCGATTGGCTTCTTCTCTCGTGCATATCCGTTATTAAGCTATTAGACAACAAAACGTCAATTATACAAACTAATCAGGCGTTGTGCAAAGGCAAGGCCTCGTCTGCTAACTCCGATAGCTACATCGCTAACTCCCAGCCTGGGTTTAATCAGCTTCTAATCTTATTAACCGCACTTTTTGACTCTTATTCATCGCTTATTTTGTTCCATAAGACACAATAGCGAAGCGATTTTAATTTATAGTTACTGGTTCAACGCACAATACGGTATTCCTAGCCAAGAGATCTATTGATCAAAAGCAGCAGGAAACAGAGCTGTCAGCCTTTATTATTTTCTACTACTCGGCCTGATTAACTCCAACCTTGGGAAACAAACCCCCCGAAGAATCTTATGTGTTGTGCTTGTTTCAGCTGACCTTTGCTACCAAAATTAACTTAAGTCCCTCGCGAGCTTCTTGCGCAGCAACCCGCTGCATGCACTGATACGGGAAAGACTTGATTTATATTTTTGTACCATAGTTCAGGAGCCATTTAGAACAGGTTCAAATATCTGCACAAACCTTCCACTACTGTTTAGCCATGAGTATTGAGATTCCAGTCGGTCTGACGGAGCTGCTCCAAGGCTACACCGTAGAGGTGCTGCGCCAGAGGCCGCCGGACCTGGTGGAGTTTGCCGTGCAGTATTTCACCCGTCTGCGGGACACCAGGAACCAGGACGGGTCCGGGGTCGCCACCGCCAAAACCGGGGGGAAGGGAGTGATGTTTGATGGCGAACCGATGCAGACAGAGTCGAACGGCGACGACGATGACGAGGACGATGACTCAGACTTTGAGCGTGAGTGCCTCTTTATTAAATCAGCTTATTACGCCACCTGTAAATGATGAAGATATCGCTGCTTGAGTATGTTTTAGTGTATACCGTGTTTGCACGGCTAACAAGGGTGTCAGATCTCCCTTGAGATGGGTAACGTGAGGAACAGCCTTATCTAGGCTGTTTCCATGGCACTCGCTCGAGCTCTCATCCAAGCGCTTGATTGACAGAGTGACAAGTGGCGCCCGCACAAGGCATCCCCAGAACGCATGCAAAATTAAGATGGGATAGTATGCACGCTTAATAGATTTGCATTAATATTTATGCATTTCTGTTCTTGAATAGAGACGGCTGTGGTGTGTGATCGGTCTAGCGTTGTTAGCCCATTCGTGCTGTATGAATTGCTTGTATGAATGGATGCGGGATGGCCATTGAGAATGCTAACGGATTTTTCATAATGGAGAGAGGTGCGCTCGTGCACATCAAAGCAGTCCCTCTTTCCTTTCATGTAGTGTAGTGCAGAGCGAGCAGCTGCAAAAGCAGGCAGATTTCACTGGCAGACATCTAAGTCATCATTTGTGAATTAAAACATTCTTTAAAAGAAGTCATTGAGAGAAATCTGGACCATTGAGAAGAGGTGTGGAAATGGATACAGGGATTGTTTTGTTACACATTCCTAAATCACTTAGGCCTAATCATATTTCATCAAACCACATGATATGCAGTGTGTCAGACACCTGTGTCTGTGTGGATTATGTCTTGTTTACGCTGATCGTTTAATATTTAATTCTGTAATTGTTTTTCACATCCTCTTACAAAACGGAATGGGAAAATCAATGCCAACTGTGTGTTAAATCTGATCTCAAGCCGTACACAACGACCCACTGCGTCAAACGAGATTCTGAAGTGTGCAGCCAGTTTCATATCCCACAATTTTGTCAGATTTGAAAGGTTGGTAAATTAAGTAAAAGCTTGAGTGGCTTTTCCAGTGCAAGTGTTATAGTTACCAAGAAAGTTGTTGTTATTGTTATAGAGTTGTCACAATTCTGGAATTTCTAATTTTGTTACGATACCTTGAAAATTAATCTCCAACACGCATTCACTAGAGCACCACGAGTCACGGCATGCGTGTTCTTGACGTGAGAGCTGATGTTGTTGAGTTGGACAGAGATTAATATTTTTTAAATAAAGTGGAAAATGATGATTTTTGCACAAGCAAAGCACTCACATCGCTTCATAAGGTTAAACCTTTGAGGTTAAACCACTGGAGTCACATGGATTTACCTTAATGATGTCTTTACTACCTTTCTGGGGATTGAAAGTGTTAGTCGCGTAGGCTGTTAATGGAGGAACAGAAAACTCTCAGATTTAATTAAAACGATTTTTATTTGTGGTCTGAAGATAAACAAATGTCTTACGGGTTAGCGCAATTAGCCACGAAAAATAAGTCAATTTGGTACTTGTGAGCTGTTTGAGGGCGAACCTGGGTTCGAATGACGTCAGAGTTCGGTTCGTTTGGATGATGTGAACGCTGTCTTCCGAACTCGGGTGCGCACCCGCGAACCGTACTCGAGTCCGCTTAAAAAGGGTGGTCTGGGGTACGGTTCATGTGAACTCCAGTACAGTTTGCTGCTGATATGAATGCAATCGTACCAAATCGCAGAAGTGAACCGCTATTGAAGACGTATAAGATGGTGCGTGTGTGTGTTTGTATACACTTACCTTGACAAAAAGAGGGATTGATGCACTGCAAGCAGAGAGATGATTTCTGCTTGCCTCCGCAAACATTTTCTTCGGCAGACAGCCCGCTGGAACGATTTTAGTACTTTTGCAGCAGACAGACACAAGTGTGTTTCTGTATCTTTTCTTTGAAAACAAAACCGGTTCAAAAAAAGAACGAATGTGAAGCGAGCAATTCTATCCATTTTGGCGCTTTTTCATTCGTAGCGGTTACCAAGCAACACGATTACGCGGCAGCTGCCAGCTTGATGACGCAAGTGTACCACGGTTTGGATACAAATAATATAATGTGAACACAGTCCATCGGGGGCAGGAGGAGGGGGGAGCAATCGAACTCGGGTTCGGAACAGGCAATCGAACCAAGTGTGAAAGTTCAAAGTTCAAAGAGTTTATTGTCATATGCACAGACAGAAAGCATGTTTCCCTGTACAATGAAATTCTTACTTTGCCGTCCACATTAAATGTCATAAAATAAATACAATAAATACAATGTCATACAAAAATAAAAATAGCACAAAGAAGAATTTCTTAATAGTGAATTTCTTAATAAAAGCAATAAAAGTGAGATAATAACAATTAAATAGAGCAATAAAATTAAACAGTTATGTCCATGGTTGCAAACTCCTATCGACTGTTTAGGAGTCTAATGGCAGAAGGAAAAAAAGAGTTCTTCAGTCTTGAAGTCCTGCATTTCACACTTCTATACCTCCGTCCTGAGGGTAGAAGAGTGAACAGTCCGTGCTGGGGGTGGGAGGGGTCTTTGAGGATGGAAGCAGCTCTCCTGGTGACCCTGCGGTGGTATATGCTCTCTAGAGAGGGCAATGGAGTCCTGGTACGTGTGCGCTCTTTTGTGGTGATTGCGAAACCTGCAGGAATGAGTAAAATTATGTGCAATTGTAATACCCACAACCTCACAAAATTCAGGCCCTGTAACACCAACATTATTCAACCACAGAGCGAATGAAACGGGTTTATAAGAGTAAGGTGTGTGTCAAACTTTCAATTCGCCGTCGGAGAGAAGAGAGATTGAGAATGTACAGCTGATATCGGTGTATCGATACTGCAGAAAAGGAGTATTGGAATCGTTTCAGATATTGACACGTATTTGACAACACCGAGTAGATTATTTTCACAGTTATTGTTAGTACGTCATAGGCCAAAAACATCTGGGGGATTATTAGGTTGCGACTTGTTAATGAATATGTCCCTGAAGCGTAAATGACGCTGGGAATTGACGTGCTTCACTAGCAATTCTCGCTTGAAGTGTGAATGTCCGCACACAAACATTGTTGGCCCTGCTAATTCTGCACCGGCTTCTTTGCAGTATTTGCACAGCATAACATCTTTATCTTGCTCGTATTGTAGCCACAGAAAATCGTCTAGCTATTCTGTTTGGAACCTGTACTTTTTAACGTTACCTGTCACTGATATTTTCTGCTTCTTACAAGGAACAACAGCACCAACGTCTTGTTCTTTTTGTTCGAAGCTACTCTGTTCAAATTAAAATGTGATACTATTCATCCCAACACAAGACAATTTCAACGCCACAGTAGCCTCAACTTATTTCGCGCCGTTTGGTTGACTGGCATTAAAAGTGTGAAACGTCACTGTTGATATGTAACGTACTTGTAAGGGCATTTGGGAGTTGTAGTTTTTAGCTTCGATCGTTCAGTCGCACAAGTGCGCCTAGATATCTTTTCATGGTCGCGCACCGAAAATGTTGGTCGCAAATGCACTGTAGAGCCCTGCAAAGTACAAGTTTGTATTCATCCAGTTCAGGTAGAGCAGTTAATTAGCTCAGATAGTCGTCAGCACATCCAATCACGATAGCGGGATGGGTTCTGCGTTAGACACGTATTGTTCCACAGCAGAGCTTGAGGAATCAAGAGCATGCCGGGGCATGTTTGAACAGTTAAAGCATAGGTAAGACCATCCCATCTTGACCTTTCTTACTTTGCGTCATGCTGTCAAGAAAATATCTACACATCCCTGCAGAACTGGCTAAATGTATCACGCAAGAAGTTTGGATGGATTTGATGTCTCTTAGATTTGCATACTTTATCATATATATTGTTGGTTTCTGTGAGAATTTAGATACATGATCACAATTGGTTTTGGGTAAAGAGTAGTTAAAAGTTTCATAAGCAGTTTCAGCTGTTTCAGTTTCAGCTTCCGCCAGACTTTAGCACTAAACTAGAACACCACCATCCCTTCAACCACATGGCCTATCTACAAAACCCCTTGCCTGAATGCACAAAAAAGCATTTCTGATTTGCCTCAGGCTGTTAAAGGCACTTTATGTCTGGTATCTCTGAAAAGCAAAAAAAAAAAAAAAAAAACAGCACCCTAGTTACTAATAGAAAAGATGTACTGTAAATTAAAGTGAAATGAATTGAAGTATAAAAGAAGTGTGTGTCTAAGTGCAAGTGTATAGCTTGTCTGTCTGGAGGATAGTGTATTCTTTGTTTTAAGCAGGATAATCAGAGAGGAACAGAGCCGTCTGCTGTTTTAAGGACTCAGAGTCTCACTCGCACAACAACCTGCAATATCTGACAGGGTGTCAAAGAACCTGTTTGTGCTGCTCCTAACTGCTAATTTGCCTGTTGTCAATTTAATAGGACACAAGTTGTTGCAATAATGTTTTTGCATCATCTCAAACTCAATATTGAGCGTGAACATTTTTCACATTGCAGACATACAAAACTAAACCTTGAAAAAGAGAACTGTAGTTTTTTCAGGCAGTTAGCGTGTTGTCTCAGCCATGATGTGCTGTATCTGAGAAGGTCTTCGTGGCCAAAATCATGTTTTTGCAGTTTGTCGAGAATGAACTAATAAAGGGCCTGAATAATTTGTGTTAAAATGGCTAATTGAATAATTCTTTTCCTTTTCAGAAACAAAAAGATTGCACTATATATTTCTTAAGGTGCAGGAAAATTAAATAAAAATGAATTCACTGCAGTAGTAATTGCTTTTCTACTTGACCTTTTTTGAGTTTTAATCCTTTTTCTTTATTTAGAGTTCAGAAAGAAGAAAGGAAATGTTACATGTTTTTGGCTTTACTACAGGTCCCATCACATATACACACCAGCTATACTGGCTGTCATTCAGAGAAAATGCTTTGGTATTGTTTTCCTGTATTGTTTGCCTGTTTTGAATGCCTGGGTGTGTCTATCTTTTATTTTTCATGTTAGTGGTTTCCGATAACAATCTGGACTTTAGTACTTCCTCCTATCTATCAGCAAGAGGGTGACTAACTACCCTGACCCTGTTTGTTCTTCCCACCCTGGTCATTGATTTCAGAAGCTGCATTATAGTGTTGTCGTAAGAGCTTATGAAGTGTTATCTCAGCAGCTGGTCATAGACTTATCATTTCTGCATTTTTGAGCCCTGCACTCGCAGAAAACAAGTTAAGATGAAGTTATTTAGGTTTAAGAGTTATACATACTGCTATACATTTATTGCATAAACCATCTGTCCAATAGTGCAACAGAGCTGTTCCCTCTCAAGACATCGTGGGTAAAGTCCAAAGGTTAGACAGGATGTGGAAGCCCTGCACATTATCTACATTGTTGCCTATTATAGTCTCCAATTAAATATAATAGTTAATTTCCTCTCTCCTAACCACTCAACAGAGTGGGAAACATTGTTCTGATCCCCTTTTTTGCACGTTAGTTGACAACAACACACACAAATACACAAGATTACTCCTCAGCCTTTGTAAGATGTTTGCAGGTCAGTCTGATTAGTGGTGGTGGCTCAAGGAGAGCAGGTCATTGGGACAGGAAGAGTGCAACCAATGGGAGGACTCCAATTGTGAGGTGTATGTTTTGATTGGACATGCCTTGACCTTCAGCTAGCTTCACATAATGCCGTATCAGCCAATCAGAGACGGGTTAAAAGAACAGACAGGGACCTTGTCCAGTCAGGGTGCAGATTAAGCAGACTGATGGCCTTGTCTAATCAGAGGCAGAGCTGACCTCGCCTCTAATGTTCATATTGTGCACACAAACTGGATTCTTGCATATGCTTTTGTAAAGTTAATAGAAAGTTAATAAAATGGGTGTTTTTTGAGTAAATATCTGCTACTGTTGATCCTGCCATTCATGCTCTCTCACTGCAAGTAATCTTCTGGCTGTCGGTGAGGGGTTAAAGCCACAGGCACAGTGCTAGACAGATCCACACGGCCTTATAAGGGCTAAAGAGAGAGAAAGAGAAGGGGAGAAATGGAACACTGAGAAAGATAGACAAAGTTTTTAGAGAGTAAAGGAAAAGGGGGGAATTCAGACATCAAGATTGATTGCTTACAGCAGGAAGGGAAGAGAGTATTTTCCTCTTGTTTACGAGTTGTACAGCTGTTTGGGATTTTATTAATCAGTTGAGCAGCTTTCTCCGTGTGTGAGTTGGGGTTCTTTATTGTGTTATGGTACTATGTGTCACATAGTGTAGACTCTTGTGCTTTTGTGAACATGTGTTTTCTCTGATCGGATAGCTATTCGAGATGGATTTAAATCCGATCACTCAAACCACTTCAGGAGGTGGTTTGAAACGCATTTCAAAGGAAACCGTACTTGAGAAGTATAAATGCATCTGGTTGTTGAAGCCACATATGTAAATTTGACTCCTTCCAAAACGGTGTAAAAGCATGTGAACGTGAGATATGACAGCTCTACCTCAAAATGCATCGCCACAGATATGGCCTGCCGCAAACGAGTAGCTGAGCAAATATCTCTTCAGCAAGCCGACGCACAAACTGCCGCAAATGAAACAAAGTTCACTTCCTGAAGCTCATTCAAAGGAGAGAGAGACTAAATGATCTTACCAGTGCTGATGCCGCTTTCTCTCCTTTTGTGGACTTTGATCTTAAAATTAGCTGATGATAGATAAATTGCAGCTTAAATCTGTTTCTTTCGATGACGTGAACTCCTTCAAATTTGCATAGAGTAGGAATTGAAGAATGGATTTATATTCATTTTGTGGAGACACATTTATGTGGCCAAGTGTAAATGGAAGAGTTTTAACAATCTGATCAGTTAAAACGCATAAAATGTAAACAGGCCCTATGAGTCAACCATAGACCGATTCATTTGAGATTATAGCAGTAGCGAACCGTGGCCCTCTCACCCCCTTGCCTCGTTGGGAAAAAAGTAAACTCATCCTAAAATTGGCCTAGCTTACGGTGTCCTCTTCTATAATACTGCATGTTACTTTTGACAAGAAATGCCATAAGCAAACATCAGTGTGAGCGTGAGAGTTATCACCAAAATTAAACAAAAAGTAATAAAATGCAAATCATCATTACAAAGATTTGCATCATCACACAATCGGTGTGTGCATTTCAGCGGAATATGGTGACAACTAGCCGCAAAACCATCTTAAATTTAATGTAAGCCAATCCATCATGACAGCTCTCAGACCAGAGCATTAATATATATCATATATTATACCATTTATTTAAATTATACTGGCACAGCAGCCAATTAAATGTTTGTAACAGACCTTATCGAACATATGATTTGGGAAAAATTCTACTTTTATGCAGAATTACAGCAAATGTCCATGGTCGCCAAGTTAGTAAATTTACAGACTGACCAGTTATTCTGCAAAATAACAGTTTTTCTCAACTAAAGCAGTGGCCAGAATAAAATCAGTCACATAACCTATTAGATTTTACATAACTTACTAAAACAGCAAACAATTCCAGCAGTAAAGCTGCGTTCACACTACAAGCGACTTTGTCGCCAGTGGCTGGCAGTGAGGTTGCTAGTGGGCATTCCCACTACTGGTTGCCTAGTATTGTTTGTGAGTGGAGCAATGCTGTGGTTAAAATGCTTTAAAAAGCTTTGGCTTTCTGCACAAAATTAAGCTCTGGTGTAAGTCTTCCTTTGCAGATTAACTCCAGCTTTCCCTTAAAAGTTAATCTTGAAAACGGCATGGATAATAAATTGGCAATGCTAAATTGGCAAAATTTCCGGTTTCCATAGCGAAAAGCGCCAGCTATTTTATCAGCTTTTTCCTCCTGATTGTGTTCCTCAAAGTGGGCAGAATGCGCCATAACCTTGTAATAACAAGCCCCACCCATTTAAAGGGACAGTATTTTCCTGCCATTTGAAATTCGTCTCTCATTGACTTTCTATTGCTTGGCACTCTGTAATTTCACAGCTGGACCACCAATCACAGTGCTGAAAGAAAAATCCTAATATGGAGAAAACAGACATCTGCACAAAACACACTGAATAGGCAGATTTAAAGGGTTTATTTCCTCAAAAAGATTACATTTTTATTGTCAAATCAAATAAATGTTAAAAATATAATATAATAATAGTCAGCAGCCATGTCACCCTGTAGCCCAAGACTGGTTGCCCACTGAAGCTAAGCAGGGCTGAGCCTGGTTAGTACCTGGATGGGAGACCTCCTGAGAAAACCAGGTTGCTGCTGGAAGAGGTGTTAGTGAGGCCAGCAGGGGGCGCTCACCCTGTGGTCTGTGTGGGTCCTAATGCCCCAGTATAGTGACGGGGACACTATACTGTCAAAGAGCACCGTCCTTCGGATGAGACGTAAAACCGAGGTCCTGACTCTCTGTGGTCATTAAAAATCCCAGGATGTCTTTCGAAAGAGTAGGGGTGTAACCACGGCATCGTGGCCAAATTTGCCCAGTGGCCTCTGTCCATCATGGCCTCCTAATCATCCCCATATACTGATTGGCTTCATCACTCTGTCTCCTCTCCACCAGTAAGCTGGTGTGTGGTGGGCGTTCTGGCGCAATATGGCTGCCGTCGCATCATCCAAGTGGATGCTGCACATTGGTGGTGGTTGAGGAGATTGCCCCTTCTATGTAAAGCGCTTTGAGTGCCGAGAAAAGCGCTATATAAATGTAATGAAGAATTATTATTATTATTATTATTATTAATATCATATACTACCATTCAAATGTTTGGGCTGAGTACGATATTTTTTTTTTTTTTTTTTTACTATTATATATTATAATAATATTATTATAAGAAATCTTGAGCACTCAATCAGCATATCAGAATGATTTCTGAAGGATCATGTGACTGAAGACTGGAGTGATGATGCTGAAAATTCAGCTTTTCCATCCCTCGAATAAATGCCATTGATTTGATGATGTTTTGTGTTTTATCATAGTTTAGAATGGTTGTTTATGCATGTTGCGTGAGAGAGAAAGCACAGAACTTTTTGTAGTTTAGGTGCTGATTCTCACATGATAAGTGATTTTCGCTGTGCCATCACAGAGATCACACGCACATCTCAGTTTACTTTTAAAATTACTAGAGATCACACACACATATTCTGTTTACTTTTAAAATTACTATTCTCTCTCTCTCTCTCTCTCTCTCTCTCTCTCTCTCTCTCTCTCTCTCTCTCTCTCTCTCTCTCTCTCTCTCTCTTTTCTCTCTCTCTCTCTGGCTAATATTTGCCAGCAATGAGAGAGTGATAAGACTGTGTGTGCATGAGGATATCTAGAATGACATGGAGGGAGATAAGAAGACAGAGAGGACAAATATCGGGTTTCTCTTGTTTGTAGTTACTGTTGTTCATACTTATCCTGGCAGGTTTATACATAATTATGTAATACCTCCAATCATATGGCTTGCTGACTTCATTCTTTAAGCAGTCAGATTGAAAATGGATGAAAAAGTAGAAGTTTTTCCTTAGATATATATATATTTTTTTTTTAAATCATGGAAAATATCAAATTCCCTATATCTAGATGTTATGTGTATATAGACTACTGCTCAAAAGTTTGGGGTTGGTAAGATTTTTTAAATGTTTTTGAAAGAAGTCTCTTATGCTCACCAAGGGCAGCATTTATTTGATCAAAAGTTAATCTTGAAAACGGCATGGATAATAAATTGGCAATGCCAAATTGGCTAAATTTGCATTTTCCATTGAGAAAAGCGCTTGCTATTTTATCAGCTTTTCCCCAGCTCTTTAAAATAATAACATTATTCTTTTATATTATATTTTAAAATAATTTGTATTCCCGTGATGGAAAGCTGCATTTTCTTCAGTGTCACATGATCCTTCAGAAATCATTCTAATATTCTGATTTGCGGCTTAAGAAACATTTCTTACTATTTTCTAATGTTGAAAACAGTTGTGCTCCTTAATGTCTTTGTGGACATTAGACATTAGACCTCAATGTATCTTGTGTGCTGCTATATTCCATCTCCTCTGAAGCCATACTGCAAAAATGAAATTTGAGAACAATGTGGTGGGAAAGATTTTCAGTAAACGTTGTAAATTATCCATTAAAGATTGCCCTCACACCCATATTCTTTCCCTTTTCTTCCTTCCAGTGTCATTCTGTATTTCTCTCTCTCTCTCTCTCTCTCTCTCTCTCTCTCTCTCTCTCTCTCTCTCTCTCTCTCTCTCTCTCTCTCTCTCTCTCTCTCTCTCTCTCTCTCTCTCTCTCTCTCTCTCTCTCTGGTTGTCAAGAGAGAGTGAGTGGGTGTGTATTTGGGGGGGATAGTTATAGTCTTCCTTGTATTTTGTTGTCATGGCAACTTTGTCCACTTGATATCCCCTACACGTGAGGTTGAAGCACCCCATCTCACTATAGCCTACTTCATGCGCTCATGCATGCACTCATTTCTTTGAGTGCTCTCACAACAAAGTCTGTGTATTAAGCCGCCTTATCTGGGCATTGCCAGCCACACACAGTGTTAAGTAATTTGCAAAGAGGTGTAAATCTGAATGCTTATGTGTGAATGCCCACGATTCGCTGTTGCAGGTTAATTACTGTAAGAATGTGTTTTAAACATGATCATACATTCAGGTTTGTGAAAATCTGTGTGTTTGTTACAGAGCTACAGGTTATGAGCAGAACGTCTTAAGACGGTGGTTCACTAATAAGGGAGTGTGTATGTGAGAGAAAGCTCATTGCTAGTTTTACACCAAAGAGATAATGGAGTGATGGATTGTAACAGTGCCATGAGAAAGGAGGAGGAGGGTGTGCAGACCTGCAGGGCTCCTGAGAGTCGTGCTAGTGCACTCAGCTGTGATCGTACACACATAATTGCAATCTCCTGAAACTGGTACAGCCTGTAGGACAGGCCTTTTACTGACCTTACTGAATATTTAACATGCCCACACAGTTACTGAAGGGCACATGTGAAATTTGGAGACTAAATTTGATCGTGAACATTGTCTGAGAGTCTGCAGTTCTCAGCGAGCATAGGGGAATTTGAACAGTCATTAACTCTCTCTGTCTTTCTCTCCACAGCTCCTCCCCCCAGCAGATTTAACCGGAGAGTGTCGGGTGAGTTCTGTTTGACGTCATTGCACTAATCATGTGGTTTAAAGTGTGTGTGTGTGAGTGTCAGATAAGTGCTCTGCCTTTCCGTCATTTCCCCTTGTGTTTGTTTTATTGTAATTACTGTACGTGACCAGTATGCCCACTCATTCTGCCCCTTTCAATTGTGTTCCAGTAAAAAAATCATCATATGAAGGAATCTAGATATGCTACCTGTAAAGACACGTTTAATGCATGGAGAAGAATTATTATTTTTTTCATAAGTGTGAAGTTACGCACTTATTTGATAAAAAATACAGTAAAAACAGTTATATTGTCAAATATTATTACAATTCAAAATAACTTTAACTATAGCTTAAAATAACTTTAGAACTTAGAACATTCCTGTGATGTCAAAGCTGATTTTTTTTTCCAGTCTTCAATGTCACATGATCCTTGAGAAATTATTCTAATTCTGAAATATTTATTTTTTTATATCAATGTTGAAAATGGTTGTGCTGCTTAATATTTTTTTTATAAACTGATCTTTTTTTTTTTAGGATTCTTTGATAAATAGAACGTTTATAAAACAGCATTTATTTAAAATATAAATATTTTGTAATATTATATCTTTACTGTCTTGCTCAATAAATGTATTCATGTCGGTAAAATAAATCCTACTGTCTTTTGAACAACTTTTGAACTGTAGTGTAGTTTTTTTTTGGCATAATTTTTTTTTAAGCTGCTTTTTATTGTGAAAAGCCAAATATTTAAAATTGTTAACATGCTGTTTTTATTATACCGTGTTTTTTTTTTTTTTTGTATAGTATACATTTTTTGCTTCACATGCATGTGGCTTTGGTGAAGACTTCTAAGTAATTAAATAGTCATTTGTTTTCATAGTGTGTGCGGAGGCATTTAACCCTGATGATGATGAAGAAGACTCTGAGCCGAGAGTTGTTCATCCAAAAACAGACGAGCAGCGTTGTAGATTACAGGAGGCCTGCAAGGACATTCTGCTGTTCAAGGCTCTAGATCAGGTACACACACACACACACACACACACACACACACACACACACACACACACACACACACACAGAGATATGAGGGCTATTAAACTGTATACAGACGTCATCCAGGTTGTGTGTGCAGGTCAGTCAGTCAGGTTTGGTTTGCATGTGCGACTGATCACACGTGCCTTAATCAGCCACTGTCGGTTCATTGTTGGAGGAAATTATTAACATACTGTTCCTTGAACTGATTGGCACTCTTAATTTTCTGCTGATGTCATATAACACACACACACAAACATGTGATGTAGACTGTTTTAATTTGAGATAAATAACTGTGGTAGTTTCATGGCAGTGAATTAAAAGACACAACTTAGCAGAGAGGATTTATGCTAAAAGTCACGGTCAGCATGGTAAAACCTGCTTCTAAAAGTTACATCTTTAAATTCACCTCTTCAAAATTACCATTATAGTTTTATGAAATAATTTCTAGATATTTTTTGCCTTTTTTAATGTCTGTCAAATTATTTTTTTCTTGCATTCATTCTGCACTTAAATGCTAGACTATGTTCACTTGCATGTGGGTATCTTTTGGTATAGAACCCCCCCTTCTTTGTTCAGCATTGTGCACCATGAGTGTTGAGGTTTTAAGATGGCATGTCGAGATAGTTGAAACATGTCTGGACCCTCACGCTTTGTTCCATTCTGTTGCACTCTGTCTAGCTGTTGTGTGAACCATAAGAAACTTGCCTATACATATATATATATTTTTTAAATATGTAGTTTTGCATAAATCTGTACTATATGATTCAGAGCACAGAAACACATTTCCTTCATCAGACACTTTGTCTCTCTCTGGTACAGGAGCAGTTTTCAGAGGTGCTGGACGCCATGTTTGAGGTTCTTGTGCAGCCACAAGATCACGTCATTGATCAGGGAGATGATGGGGATAACTTTTATGTAATCGAGAGGTGTGTATTTGAAAGTGTTTTTTTTTCATATAGTGTGTAGTATAGCTGTTTTTGAATGTAAAAGGTCTGCAAAGTTTCAAAGATCAAAGTGCACGATAAATTGAGTCTCCTAAAAGAAAGAATTGATTCTGACCTGCCGAAACGAGTCGTCAACAATTCCAGTTTTACTTCCGGTTACATATCTACCTAACAACGTAACAAATTTGCATTATGCCAGCCTTTGATCATCATTGGCTGCCCGTGAATGTCTACTATGATCCGCGCTCATATACCGAGAACAATCGTGCTCGGACTCGGACCGCAGCAAACGTGCCCAGTGTGAAAGAATCTTCGTGCCCCTGAATCTTCGAATAAACTGTTTTTAGGCCCTTTGAGAAATGAGATGATGTGCAATGTATATTATGAAAGAATCAAAGTTGAAATTGACCTTAGATGCATGTAAACCTATTGTAGGAGACCTCCAAAACAAAATCTGGAACCTTTAAAATAACTTAATAGGGGCACTTTAATAAACAGGTTTGTGTATGGTATTCTTGTGCAACGATTTACGTATATCCTGATTTTGGGTAACAGATCAAACACTTATTTTAATCTTTGATTAATCTATCAGTTAAAAATCTGACCTTTTACTTCCAGCATTTTGTGTAAAAAGTTGATATTTTTCTAATAATAAGCAAATATAAAAAAGTAAACCTACAAATACATCTACTGCTACTGGATACTTCGTTACTGTTAATTTCTAAAAATGTACTTGCATTGCCTACTGTATGCACAGCGCATTACATGTTTAAACGAAAAGCTAAATGTAATGTCCAATTTTTGATTTGATAAAGGAACTGAGAGGTAAAAAAAAAAAAAAAAAGATTATGTTAATTCCTATTCATTGTTTACCTCAAACCATAGTAAAGTTCCTCATTTTGAATGTCAATACCTAAAGGCCAGAATATCAGAATGAAGTGTAGCAACAATATAATTACCACACAGCACTAACTGAATGTATGTTTTTGTGTATTTGTAGGGGTGTGTATGATATTGTGGTAAAGAAGGATGGTGTGGGCTGCTGTGTGGGTCAGTATAATAATAAGGGCAGTTTCGGAGAACTGGCCCTCATGTACAACACTCCACGTGCTGCAACCATCATTGCCACAGAGGATGGAGCCCTCTGGGGACTGGTGAGTGTGTGAGAGAGGATGCCATACCCTGTTGACAAAGTGCTCTATAACAGCACCGCCTTGTGGTCGGAACACTGAATGACTTGCTGCTTCACTTTTACAGTGCTTTCATAATTATGAAATGACAATAAGTGTGACAGAAGCATAAATCCAGATCCTAATACAACAGAGTTTTCAGCTGAACGGTATGTCTGTTTCAGGATCGGGCGACTTTCCGTAGACTCGTAGTGAAGAATAATGCAAAGAAGAGAAGGGTGTATGAAATCTTCATAGAGTCTGTTCCACTGCTCAAATCACTGGAGGTGAGAAAAATGATTGTAAAAACATCTATTCTATTGACAAATGTGTTGTTCAGTGGTTCTGTGAAAGAGTATCAGGGTTGCATAGCTGAAGTGAACATTGAGGAAAACCTTTAGGAGGAAGAGAAGAACATTGTTGCATTCTTAGACCGGTAATGAAATGATGAATACTTACCCCATCTTACCCCACGTTTCATAGTTATCTGAGAGGATGAAGATTGTTGATGTGCTGGGTGTAAAATCATTTCATGATGGAGAGAGGATCATTATGCAGGTGAGCTTTGCAGTTGCCCCAAAAAGTAGGACATAAGTGTATAAATATCATTGGACAACAACAGTCTTTACAATAAGTAGCATTTATTTAAAAAAACTTTCAAGCAAAACAGTTCATTAAAAGAAGTTTGTAAGGTTTTAAATGTAATACAAAAGATTCAAAATTCTGGTGGTCAAATGTTCATTACTATGATAACCTCCATTAGTTGCCAGGACACCTGTATCTTAATAACTCCAATTTAACACCATACAGTAAACTCACATAAAGCGATCTATACTATATAGCAAATCTCATTTGAATGATTGTTCATATCATCGCCATATTTAAACTATCGCCCAGCTCTAAGCTGCTAAATGGACTATTTAAAATAAACTATAAATATTTTCATTATGAAAATTGTTAAATTCATATTAATTTCAGTAAAGCTTCAATGAAACAATGTGTGTATGGTGAAAAGTTCTATACAAAAGTAAATTGACTTAATGAGAACTTATATAATCTTTATAAAAATAATAATTTGTTTGCAAATCCCACTTGGTCATATATTTGTACATTTACCTTTATACATGTAACTAATTTTGTGTAAGTCAGTGGGCCGTGCCATTGAGAACCATTGAGATATCCTCTGTTCAGATCTTGCACACTTGAATCAGCTACAGCTTGTCTAAAAGAACCAGCTTTCAAACACACACACACACACACACACACACACACACACACACACACACACACACAAGTGTAGTTATAGCACTGTAATAATGGAGCAGAACTGAAGATCAGGACTCTGACTTATGCTATTGTATCATTAATCATCATCATTATTGTGGACTGCTCTATTACCAGGGTGATAAAGCTGATTGCTTTTACATTGTGGAGTCTGGAGACGTGAAGATTATGATGAAGAGTAAAGTGAGTTCTTTATCTTTCTTTTTTTCCCTCTCTTTCATTCCCTCTGTTTCATTGTTATATTGTACAATTTTCATTTTTTAATGTTCAGGTTATGTTATTGTTATGTTTGTTTGTTCGATTGATTCCCCTAAAATTTTAGCATGCTTAGTCTGACTAGCTGGAGACTTCTGCTTAACCAATGGCTTAGCAGGGTCCCCGCGGATCCTTAAAAAGTCTTAAAGGGTCTTAAATTAGATTTTTTTAATTTAAGGCCATAAAAAGTCTTATTTTTACTTGAAAGGTCTTGAATTTTAGATGACACTTTGACTTAGACTTATCTAAATGCTTTCGAAATTAAAACTATCTAATTAGCGTAGGCCTACGTATTTTATTTTTTTATTCTATCTTTGTGGATTTGCTTGTTCACGTGACAATTCGCGTCACTTACGGCAGCATAATATGCCTACGTCTGTCTCCTGCACGCGAGAGGAGAGAAGAAAACGAGTAAATGTCAGTTCAATTGTAAGTTCAGTCTTTATGTTCTTAGGAGTGTGCGATATTGTCTATGAACTATGATATTGTAATCATTGTTTTAACTATGTACGAGGCACTGCGAGTGCGAGCTGACATCGCGTTTGTCTCTCATGCTTTCTTTCCCTGCGTGATGTGTCAATGCAGTTATAGATGTCCCCAAATGAGTTTTTGTCTTATATTTATATCATATTATGTTGTTATATTAGAATCAATATAACATGAGCAAGAGAAAGAAAATATTTATTTTATACGACAGTTAAATTAACAATAAAGGTAACATTGTGAGTTACTTTTTGGACACAATATTGTCAATTTTCGCTTTATATCGCTGACGAGAATTTCATAATGAAGCCGTAGTCCAACAGACAGCGAAGATTTTTTATTTTTTTACTGAAATCCGCGTTTTGAACGAATCATTTTAACGATTCAATGAACAATCACTTGTTTTTCAGAATGAATCAACCGTTTGAACAAATCGGTTGAATAAATGACTCCAACAACTCGCTTATTAAGACAGTGACTTGCTGGTGGTTTATTTATGCAATTGTAAATGAAGTGTAAATATAGTAGGCTAATGCCAGTTTTGATGCCGCTTCTGTGTCACCTCTGCACTGCAAGGATGGATTTTAATTTGATTTAATTTGACATTGGTACTGTGTTATTTTAATATAATTTAATTTGAATGTTAGAATTTGACATAAAAGGTGATGCATACCTCTAAATACGTTTAGAAACAATGTCCATATATAGGTGAAAATGCCCCTGGAAATAAATTTAAGGTGGCAAATATTGCCCCTTAATAAAAATGTTAATTTCGGTCACTACTGTGAACTGACCACTGCATAGAATATAAAAAATATGAATATCTTCGTGAGTCTGCTGTCAACAACAGGCCTAAACCAGCCAGGGTACCAGTACAAAAACACAATCAGTAAAATATCATCTAATTATTATCAACAAAACTTTGAAAATATCGAGACATATTTTTGTCAGTATTGCGCACCCCTAATGTACGGTATTAATTTTGATTTCTTCAGGTCTTAAAAAGCCTTAAATTTGACATTAAAAATTGTGCAGCTACCCTGCTTAGGTTTGGGGCGGGACTATTTGTTTGGCTAACCAATCATTTTTGCAGTTCTACTTGGTGATTTGTAGCAATGTAAAAACATTCTTTAATTTTCCCTCAGTAATGCCAACATTTCATTTTTAAATGTCTCTTTCTGTGTGTTTCTGTGTCTCCCAGACGAAAGCAGACCGACAGGATAACACCGAGGTCGAGATCGCTCGCTGCAGTAGAGGGCAGTATTTCGGAGAACTCGCTCTCGTCACTAATAAACCACGTGCTGCCTCAGCCTATGCTACAGGGGACGTCAAATTATTGGGTAAGTGTCTCTGTGGGCATCCGACTTGTATTTATGTATTGAAGTAAAATGTGTGCCAAGTGCTCATACAACATCACATGACTGATGTTTATGTATTTCAGTGATTGATGTACAAGCCTTCGAGCGCTTGCTGGGACCCTGCAAGGAGATCATGAAGAGGAATATCGCCCATTATGAGGAGCAGCTGGTGGCTCTGTTTGGATCCAGCGTGGACCTGAGGGACTGAGACAGACTGGCCGTGCCTTACACACACACACACACACTATACAACACAACACATAGGTTATACACTCGCAAAACATTTTGTAGGCACACATTCCTTTTTATGTGCACACACACATACTCCATCAAACACGCTCACACTTTCAAATCATACCTCACAAACACACACACACACGCCTGTTATTGCGTCAGCTGTTCAGTACGAAATAAAAGCATTACCAGCTCAACTGCTGTGACCCTGAACTAACCACAGCCTGGAGAGGACATATGCGCACACACACATACATTCACTTTCACCAAAAATTCCCAGCCAAGGACCCATTCTTTCTCATGGTCACTTGCAGTCACAACAAAGAAAAAAGAAAAAGAGACCAGATAAAAGAATCTATGTTTAAACAAGAAAAAAAGTTGATATCTTTCAATAAAAAAATGCAAAAAAGCGCAAAAATTGAACGTTTTAGAGCATTTTATGACAATGCAAAGCTTTGATAAACTTGTTTAAATATGACCTGTTTCCTTCCCTGCTGTTGGTGCATAAAAGTTTTTTGCTGGTGGTATCCACAGTGACTCGTTCTCCTTACTTAAACTCCACATTGTATTGATTATTGTATTACTATTATTATTATTATTACATATTTTTGTTGAAGGGTTGACTCGCTGTTACACCGCCCCCTAATTGGAGGATGCGAGGCCGAATCTAGTGCGAATTTTTTCCCTTTAGTCTTTCTGAATGAGTCGTCCTGAAAAATAAATAAAGCAGACATTTTGGTAACCTGCTGGGACTCTTATGTTGCGAATGGCTGTGTGTGCGTGCGTGTGTGTGTGTGTTGGACGATGTGGTCTGTAATTACAGGAACAGTGCCATTTAAATGTCAGGAATCAGTTTTGTTTGTAATCTTTTGATTGGAGACACCATACAAGTGTTTTGGAATGGAGTGTTATTTTTTCTTTAGGGCGTTAGCTGGCTATTGTTAGTTTATCACCTTTGAGGGTTGGCTAGTTTCAGCATTTACAGATTGTACTTTTAATAAACTTTCGATAAATCAGGGTGTCTACTTTTATTTGGGGATTTTTTTCTTTTTCATGGGAAGGGTGTTCTGAAAAACAATACCTTATGGGCTACATTAAATGAGTTGATGGAAATGTGCCTTTATTGATTATCATTTACTTTTCCCTACAATTACCTGAGAGTAAAATATTAAATTGTTACTTTATTGTTTTAAACTTTCTAATGGGTTCTATTGAGCAACTGAGCCATTTTGTCTCTTGTTTCTCACAGGTTACTTGTGACTTGAAACAGTCTGGTTGCGTCCTACTGTGAGAGATTAAAACACTCTTCTCAAGAGATACTTTCTGGCGTTTTCCTGCTCTTTTCTTAGCACAATTCACTCATCACGAAATGAAGGCTTGAAGTGAATGGCTGGTTATTTCAAGGACTTTGTCACAAGTCCATTCTTTCTGAATTTCTATATTATTTTTTGCTATATGTTCACGCTTAAAAATGATTTGGTAATTCTCCTGTACCATTTTGTGCAAAGAAATGCTCTGACAAGTCTTACCCAATTGGTTCCATTGTCTTCAGCATTAGTCTGAGAATGATTCACTGGGCTATGTAACACTTTTAACTGTCAAGAAATTACACCTATTTAAATGTTTTGGTTGAAAATACTCACCTTTTGATAAGAAAATCTTATTTTCCTGATTAATATTGACTGACTTGCTAGAACATTATATATACAAGGAAGTTGAAGGAACCCTAAAATGTCTTTAGGTAAAGAGAAATTGCTTAATTTTGTTTAGATTCAGATGGTGTTCTCACTCATTTATACTGTGTACTGTATATCACATGTCCCACAACAAGGCAACTGTTAACTTGCAGCGTTTATATCACTTTTGCAACAAATGTAGTCTAGAGCTGCGGGGTCCCTGTCACAAGGTTTGTCCTCCAGCACCGTGTGTCCTGCTGTTTGGTTTCTGTGGAATCCACAGACCTCGTCAGGGTAGGGAGCATATAGTTTTAAATAGTTAAATGGCACTTACACAACGGCCTGTATCAGTATTTGCTGAGAAAATCCCCTAAAAAAAATAAAATGTAAACATAAAAAAAATGCTTCAGAAGTCAAAATAGTATTTGTTTTACTGTCATTGATCATAAAGCCTGTCACTGTTCTTAAGTTCCATTTTGCAATCCGGTCTGACTCTAGAGGAGTATTATTCTTGTATTCTGCGTGTATGTTTTATGTAAGACTGGATGTTACATAACATCTTACTTTTTTCCCATCTTAGGCCTAACAACAACGTTTTGTATACATTGTATCTTAATTTTAATCAATTTTTCATCAACCAATTGCCTGGATTGTATAAATAAGAAGCAAATATAGCAGACAATATAATCATGGAGGCGCCCACGTGGTCACTTGCATTGCACGTTAACTGGAGCGCATCTCATCCTAACTTAACGAAACTCAGTGTATGCCTCAC
This sequence comes from Rutilus rutilus, assembly GCF_951802725.1. Taxonomy (NCBI): domain Eukaryota; kingdom Metazoa; phylum Chordata; class Actinopteri; order Cypriniformes; family Leuciscidae; genus Rutilus; species Rutilus rutilus. The sequence goes on along the minus strand of NC_140232.1, from coordinate 21,398,351 downwards.
ACAGACATGAGAAATACATCAAATAGCCTACACAAAGCTTGAAATGTATTTAAACGAAGTAATTCAAAACGAAAAGAAATAGGCTACTCTCTGATTATGTAATCCATTATGTGCATTTCTCTCTATAGGCGCGTTCACTACGAATATGGCGATCTTCAACTTCATCTTTGCAGCCTACATCTTGCTTGTTGCACGCACACATATTATGTCGAAATAAGGAGATATTATGTTGAAATAACATTATTATTAATAATAAGCCTTTTAGAATATTTGATTGAATGCTGAATGTTGCGCTTAGTCAATTTAATAAAATTAAAACTTTAATTGTGATCATTAAAAGAATTGAATAATAAATATTTAGTGGCCAAGTTTTGCTCATTTATTAATAGTATAGAGCTGGTAAGTCCCGCCCCTTCCGCTAACCCCGCTGGACCTCAAAGTTGAAAAACCGTCAATGCAAGTGAATGGGAGAAAATAATTATTTTCTGATCCCGTTTGAATTGTGCCATGAATTGAACATATGTTGTCTGTGAATTTTTTATATAACTTTTCGTGTAAAGAATGCTAGAATTTAGCGGGTAGAAGTTTGATACGGTTAGACTTTGTGTGAGAGCACTTTATGGACTACAACTCTCGACGCGTTTGAAACATCAACACCACTAGCACACGGACTAGCTCACGGATCCCGCTAAACATGGCTGTGTCTTTGGTGCACTTCACCGCCTTCTTTCAGGGAGAGGACAAAATCGTTGAAGTTGGTGAAAACCACGGGTAAGTCAACTTTATGGGGTGACGTCACATAGGCGACATGTAGTCTTTCTCGTTATGTCTTTTCCACAACTGCTAGCCGAAGAATCATACCATATACTGTCAAACTCGTAACATGAAAAGTTATATAAAAAATTCACAGACAACATATGTTCAATTAATGGCACAATTCAAAGGGGATCAGAAAATAATTATTTTCTCCCATTCACTTGCATTGACGGTTTTTCAACTTTGAGGTCCAGCGGGGTTTTACGGAAGGGGCGGGACTTACCAGCTCTATATACCTCTCTCTCTCTCTCTCTCTCTCTCTCTCTCTCTCTCTCTCTCTCTCTCTCTCTCTCTCTCTCTCTCTCTCTCTATATATATATATATATATATATATATATATATATATATATATATATATATATATATATATATATATTGCCTATAATTGCGCAGCACCCCGTCAATGATCTAGCACCCCATCAGCACATGCATTAAAAATTCTCTGGCACCGCCCCTGATCCACAGAATGTAACGACTGTAACCATCTATACAGCCATTAATGGCAATGCCGTAGGGTTTTAATTTATCATAGCTCTCCATATGCCAGAGTGCATTTGGGCCGCGCAAGTGTAGGCCTACTGGCGTCTTCGTCGAAATTCCACACCTTGAGGATCAACAAGTTTAATAATGCGTCTTATCCTGGGGAAACCACGAAACCTCTATGAATTTCATGTTGGACAAAAGCGAGTAGGCTACTGAAAAATTGGACAGATTTTTTCTTCTAAAAAGACCTAGCCGACCTAGACCTCCCAGCGGGCACCTTGATGTCAAAATTAGGTCAAGAAATAGGTCAAAAATGAAAGTCATATTGACGTCAAAGTGTTGATGTCAATTTGACGTCAAGAATTTGACCTCTGCTGATATCATTTTGCCAAACAAAAAGGTGAAACGCATGGCCGTACACTTATTACCAGCTTCACTTAAAACTAACCAGATTTACTTTATATAATTTCCATTTTTATGAAATCATTCAAATTTTGTATTTTAAAGTCACCATGATGGTGGTTAGCGTTTGCTTTAGTTGTGCTCTTGACCAGGGCCGGCTCTAGCCCTTTGGTTGCCCTAGGCAAGATTGAGTTTTTTCACTCATTTTGCTACAAAGAATGTTCACTGATGAACAAACAAAAATGCTCTAATAGTCACTCCAACACTTCAACAAGCAAATTATGACTTGAAGATCAACTGTAAATTAATTCTACAAAGAATGTTCAAGGATATTTACCAAATTGGATTAATTTAAGCAAATTATGACCATTAAACTAGTTTAACTATACCTTCTACAAACAAATGTGCTATTATGGATAATGTATGTACCACTACAAAATTTAAATATTTAAGTTCTTTTAGTTCTATCTCAAATAATAAAATATTAACAGTTGTTTCTGCCATTTCTATTCACCTTCAAAGTAACTAGCTAGCAAACTATAGCTTAGTGACAGCAATTAAACGTTCAATATTAGGTAATGTAGGCTACAATACTAAGTAAATTTATCTCATTGGACACCTTAATAGCTAAGATGAGAAGACTTACTCTATACTGAGCTTTATTTTTTATCTTCTTCCTTTCTCCGTTTTCGTCCCTGTGCACCAGAGGTTTAGACCGCTTCATTTTCGATCAACGCGCCAGCAGCCAGTAGCAGTTTTAACATTAAGTGACATGGCATCTGACGCACAGAAGCCAATGGCACATGTCACTATGCGCATTGGCACATCCGGTGGCACATCCGGTCTTCATTGGCATGTGCCAGTGGATAGTGGCATGTGTCACTGACATTGCGACACTGACACTGACATGACACCTGACTGACACCGAGTCGCGGAACATGTCACCGTGTTGCGACACCTCCAGTAGTGACTGACAGTAGCCTACTGACGTAATTGTGCCACAAAATCCTAAATAAATAGCCTAATTTTGTGATATTTAAAATATCAATTAAACGAATTAAAGTGCATTAATATTTTAATAAACGTGTTATTTGTGTCACGTCTGTATTTGATTGGTATGTGCCACTGAATGTTTTGTAATACCAGTGCTACTTTATGTTGTTTATCTCGCAAAGTCACAAACTGCCCATTCTAGGAAAGACACGAAATAAATCTATCATGGGTCACTACGAATAACGTATTAACAGTCGCGTCCGTTACTGTAAACCTTTATTTTTGCGTGATGCTGCACAGACGCACGCCAGTAGGTGTCAGAATAAGTGAGTGTAACACTGGCCAGCGCAAGATTCTCATCTTTTTTGATAATGGGATAATGTCCAATTTAACGCACCCTATGAGGTTGCCGAGAAACAGCGCCGCGAATTGTGCAGAAAATGCAATAGGCGGATTATTATACATTGTGTAAAGTGCCAAGTTTAGAAATTCATACAAAAATAATTCTACAGTAAAAACTGCTTAAAATTTGCATATCGTTAGAGTAGTAGCTCTACTATAATGGGACAGTGTCCAATTTAACGCACCCTCTGAGGCGGCTGAGAAACAGCGCCGCGAAATGGGCAGAAAATACATTAGGCGGCTCATTGTGCACTGTGTAAAGTTCCAAGTTTAACGCTTCATAAAAAAATAATTCCACAGTAAAAACTGCTTAAAATTTGGATTTCGTTAGAGTATAGCTCTACTATAATGGGATAATGTCCAATTTAACGCACCCTATGAGGTTGCCGAGAAACAGCGCCGCGAATTGTGCAGAAAATGCAATAGGCGGATTATTATACATTGTGTAAAGTGCCAAGTTTAAAAATTCATACAAAAATAATTCTACAGTAAAAACTGCTTAAAATTTGCATATCGTTAGAGTAGTAGCTCTACTATAATAGGACAGTGTCCAATTTAACGCACCCTCTGAGGCGGCCGAGAAACAGCGCCGCGAAATGGGCAGAAAATACATTAGGCGGCTCATTGTGCACTGTGTAAAGTTCCAAGTTTAACACTTCATAAAAAAATAATTCCACAGTAAAAACTGCTTAAAATTTGGATTCCGTTAGAGTGATAGCTCTACTATAATGGGATCATGTCCAATTTAACGCACCCTCTGAGGCGGCTGAGAACCAGCGCCGCGAAATGGGCAGAAAATACATTAGGTCGGCTCATTGTGCACTGTGTAAAGTTCCAAGTTTAACACTTCATAAAAAAATAATTCCACAGTAAAAACTGCTTAAAATGTGGATTCTGTTAGAGTAGTAGCTCTACTATAATGGGATAATGTCCAATGTAACGCACCCTCTGAGGCGGCCGAGAAACAGCGCCGCGAAATGGGCAGAAAATACATTAGGCGGCTCATTGTGCACTGTGTAAAGTTCCAAGTTTAACACTTCATAAAAAAATAATTCCACAGTAAAAACTGCTTAAAATTTGGATTCCGTTAGAGTGATAGCTCTACAATAATGGGATAATGTCCAATTTAACGCACCCTCTGAGGTTGCCGAGAAACAGCGCCGCGAATTGTGCAGAAAATGCAATAGGCGGATTGTACATTGTGTAATGTATCAAGTTCAAGAATTCATACAAAAATTATTCTACAGTAAAAACTGCTTAAAATTTGGATATCGTTAGAGTAGTAGCTCTACTATAATGGGATAATGTCCAATTTAACGCACCCTATGAGGTTGCCGAGAAACAGCGCCGCGAATTGTGCAGAAAATGCAATAGGCGGATTGTACATTGTGTAATGTATCAAGTTCAAGAATTCATACAAAAATAATTCTACAGTAAAAACTGCTTAAAATTTGGATTTCGTTAGAGTAGTAGCTCTACTATAATGCGATAATGTCCAATTTAACGCACCCTGTGAGGTTGCCGAGAAACAGCGCCGCGAATTGTGCAGAGAATAAAATAGGCGGATTGTACATTGTGTAATGTATCAAGTTCAAGAATTCATACAAAAATAATTCTACAGTAAAAACTGCTTAAAATTTGGATTTCGTTAGAGTAGTAGCTCTACTATAATGGGACAGTGTCCAATTTAACGCACCCTCTGAGGTGGCTGAGAAACAGCGCCGCGAAATGGGCAGAAAATACATTAGGCGGCTCATTGTGCACTGTGTAAAGTTAAAAGTTTAACGCTTCATAAAAAAATAATTCCACAGTAAAAACTGCTTAAAATTTGGATTCCGTTAGAGTGATAGCTCTACTATAATGGGATCATGTCCAATTTAACGCACCCTCTGAGGCGGCTGAGAACCAGCGCCGCGAAATGGGCAGAAAATACATTAGGCGGCTCATTGTCCACTGTGTAAAGTTCCAAGTTTAACACTTCATAAAAAAATAATTCCACAGTCAAAACTGCTTAAAATGTGGATTCTGTTAGAGTAGTAGCTCTACTATAATGGGATAATGTCCAATTTAACGCACCCTCTGAGGCGGCCGAGAAACAGCGCCGCGAAATGGGCAGAAAATACATTAGGCGGCTCATTGTGCACTGTGTAAAGTTCCAAGTTTAACACTTCATAAAAAAATAATTCCACAGTAAAAACTGCTTAAAATTTGGATTCCGTTAGAGTGATAGCTCTACAATAATGGGATAATGTCCAATTTAACGCACCCTCTGAGGCGGCTGAGAACCAGCGCCGCGAAATGGGCAGAAAATACATTAGGCGGCTCATTGTGCACTGTAAAGTTCCAAGTTTAACACTTCATAAAAAAATAATTCCACAGTAAAAACTGCTTAAAATGTGGATTCTGTTAGAGTAGTAGCTCTACTATAATGGGATAATGTCCAATTTAACGCACCCTCTGAGGCGGCCGAGAAACAGCGCCGCGAAATGGGCAGAAAATACATTAGGCGGCTCATTGTGCACTGTGTAAAGTTCCAAGTTTAACACTTCATAAAAAAATAATTCCACAGTAAAAACTGCTTAAAATTTGGATTCCGTTAGAGTGATAGCTCTACAATAATGGGATAATGTCCAATTTAACGCACCCTCTGAGGTTGCCGAGAAACAGCGCCGCGAATTGTGCAGAAAATGCAATAGGCGGATTGTACATTGTGTAATGTATCAAGTTCAAGAATTCATACAAAAATAATTCTACAGTAAAAACTGCTTAAAATGTGGATATCATTAGAGTAGTAGCTCTACTATAATGGGACAGTGTCCAATTTAACGCACCCTCTGAGGTGGCTGAGAAACCGCGCCGCGAAATGGGCAGAAAATACATTAGGCGGCTCATTGTGCACTGTGTAAAGTTCCAAGTTTAACGCTTCATAAAAAAATAATTCCACAGTAAAAACTGCTTAAAATTTGGATTTCGTTAGAGTAGTAGCTCTACTATAATGGGATAATGTCCAATTTAACGCACCCTCTGAGGTTGCCGAGAAACAGCGCCGCGAATTGTGCAGAAAATGCAATAGGCGGATTATTTTCCATTGTGAAATGTCAAGTTCAGAAATTCATACAAAAATAATACTACAATAAAAAATGCTTAAAATTTGGATTTCGTTAGAGTAGTAGCTCTACTAACTTCACAATGCTACAGTAAAAATTTCTAAATTTGTTTATGGTGACAGTCAAGCACAATGGGTATAAGGCCCCAGTGCAACTTTTAATGCACCCTCAAAGGTAGCTGAGATATAGATCCCCCCAATGGGCAATGGGTAATTTTGGCCTTTTTCATGGGTCCATAATTTCAAAATTCTACAGTGTAAATATCTGAAATTGTGCATGATTATATTCAAGCACAGATGCAGGATAAAGCATCAGTGAAACACCCCCAAATAGGCCAACAATGTGATAACTCTTCTGTATTGTCAGATTGGGTCCATAACTTTAAAATGTACAGTAACAATGCAATGGCTCTTTCAAGTCAATTAAATTTAATTCATATATACATTCATTTGTATAACACTTTTCACAATACATATTTCAAAGCAGCTTTACAGAAAATGCAGATTTCTGTTACAAAACCACAGTAGGATTTTATGAGATATCAGAAAGTACAGTTATAAGATAGAACAAATTAGTTTATTTACAAACGCATGCATTTTAAGCAAAATTAATGTGCAGTTTAAAGCAATGATAAAATGATAATTTATATATATATTTATCATATAATCAGTCTTCATAAGGGGCTGGATCCAAGCTGGAGCATAATCTCTGGTTACCTTGTGAAATTTTAATTTGTAACAATAAAAAAAATAAAAAATAAAAAGTATTCAATATATTTATTTTTAAATACATTCAAATTATGTTATTTGCAATAATTAAAGATTGATGTATAGGCCTCATTATATTTTTTACAGTCATTTTATGTTATTATTATTTGTTATTTACCTTTCAGAATAATGTATTATTATTTTCTGAAAATAGATAGGCCTACAATATAAACAGGGTCCCTAAAAAGTGTAAATAAGAGAAAAACCACATGGTCCCTATTGAGCTGATGACATGTACAATTATTAAAGAATACTGTAGCCTAATTATGTGCCTTTATATTTTTACAGTCCATTTTCGCTGATATATCAGTGTTATTTGCATTTAAAAAAAAAAAATTCTTTTCTTCTGAAAATAGACACAAAAGTAACACAATTCCGTTAAAAAACGCGAAAAAGAGAAAAACCGCACGGTCCCTAAGTTGAGCGTCAATAAGAAACCAGCAAACGCGGAAGTTCGCGTCATTTAAGGTGGAACGGATAGCGTCAATAAGAAGCTGCGAATAAGAAGCTGGATTCAGCCTCGTTTTTAAATATCACAAAATTAGGCTATTTATTTAGGATTTTGTGGCACAATTACGTCAGTAGGCTACTGTCAGTCACTACTGGAGGTGTCGCAACACGGTGACATGTTCCGCGACTCGGTGTCAGTCAGGTGTCATGTCAGTGTCAGTGTCGCGATGTCAGTGGCACATGCCAATAATGTCAGTGAGTGACACATGCCACTATCCACTGGCACATGCCAATGAAGACCGGATGTGCCACCGGATGTGCCAATGCGCATAGTGACATGTGCCATTGGCTTCTGTGCGTCAGATGCCATGTCACTTAATGTTAATACCGCCTCTCCCAGCAGCTGAGCACTTCCCTAACGTAACGTAACGCAACCCTCCCGCCCCCCGCCAATCCAGAAATGGTCGACAAAAATCATAAATTCAATCTAATAAGTAATTAAACGTGTGGTTGAGGGGCGCCCTTTGATCATGTTTAATAAACATGTTTTATTTCGCGTTTCGTTCTAATTTTATGATTAATATGGGAAGTAGATAGGGCGACACTAGAGTGCGTGCGCGCCCCCAACACATTTGTCGCCCTAGGCAACCGCCTAGTTCGCCTATAGCAATCGCCGGCCCTGCTCTTGACCCTTCACTCTTTAATATAAAAGTTCTTTGGCTGCTATACTTGTTATGGGCAAAATAGTCATGAGAAGATAAGGTCAGGGGATGTTGGCTGTTTGATGATGACGACAATACCATCATGTAAATGCTTGATTCCCTAATCGTGTTCCGTGTCAAATGTTTTGATTATATAGAATTTATGGTTTTTATGCCATATTACAATAGAATCTATTTAATTTTACAGCATTAGATCAATTTTGTTTATCGAAGACTATAATGGATTTTAAAAACATTTAGTGCATTAAACATTTTCCTATACATTATTACTTAACCATCAAGAATCAGTGTATGACTCTCAACAATGGTGACAATCAATGAAATGCTTCATGCCGCAGTGCATGCTGGGTACCACCAATCAAAACTCACCAAAATCTTCCAGCATGCATTGCGGCTTTAATAAATTATGCACCTGGAGTTGATCTGATTATCTGGATATTTTGTTTGATTGTCACCATTGTTGAGATTCATACGCTATTTATTGATGTCTGTGTGCGTCTAAGTAATGCCATAGATGACAGGGTTTTGTGCACTAAATAGTTTTTAAAAACCAAGTACATTATTTGATAAACAAAACTGCTAGACATGCTGTAGAATCAAATGACTTCTGTTATGAATAAAACAGTTGTGAAACCGCAAGTCCTATATAATCAGACCATAAGACACTAAATAAGATCAGGGCTTCAGGCATTTACATGATGATATCATCGTCATCATCATCATCAATAAATAGCCAACATCACCTGATCTCATTTTCTCATGGCTTTTTTAGCTATACATTAGAGCTTTACAAACACACAATTAAAGCAGCCAGAGAAAATTTTATATTAAGAAGTCAAGGGTCAAGAGCACAACTAAAGCAAATGCTAACCACCATCATGGTGACTTTAAAATGCAAAATATGATTTCATTAAACCGGAAATTAAATAAAGTAAATCTGGTTAGTGTAAGTGAAGCTGGTAATAACGGCCATGCGTTTCACCTTTTTGTTTGGCAAAATGACTTATTATCAAACTCTTGACAGAGGTCAAACTCTTGACATCAAATTGACATCAACACTTTGACGTCAATATGACTTTCATTTTTGACCTATTTCGTGACCTAATTTTGACATCAATTTAATGTCATATGATGTTAAATTGACATCAAATGCCCACTGGGCTAAGAATGTTCTATTCTTTGTTACTGAAAGAAAGTAAAAAATATAGCTTGACTAAGTGATCCAACTCTGCCATGTCCTCTATCAGGCTATGCAAGGAACACTGATCGAATATTATGCATTATTCTCTACATTTCATTTCGACTTTTATTCTCGAAACACAGACTTTATTCTCGAAATTTAATGAGTTTATTCTCACGATGATTTCGACTTTTTTCTCGAAATTTAACGAGTTTTTTTCTCGAAACACAACGACTTTATTCTCGAAATTTAATGAGTTTATTCTCAAGATTGTGTTTCGAGTTTTTTTTCCTCGACATTTAACGAGTTTTTTCTCGAAACACAACTAGGCCTACTTTATTCTCGATATAATGAGTTTATTCTCAAGATTGTATTTCGACTTTTTTTCTCGAAATTTAACGAGTTTTTTTTTCTCGAAACACAACGACTTTATTCTCGAAATTTAATGAGTTTTTATTCTCAAGATTGTATTTCGAGTTTTTTTTCTCAACATTTAACGAGTTTTTTCTCGAAACACAACTAGGCCTACTTTATTCTCGATATTTAATGAGTTTATTCTCAAGATTGTATTTCGACTTTTTTTCTCGAAATTTAACGAGTTTAATCTCGCATTATAATGACTTTAATCTCGAGATGTTTTTTTTTTATTATTATTATTGCTTGGCCCTAATCCTCTTCCGTATTTTACAATTTTATTGCATAATTTTTAGGTAATTTATGTTCTTCATTATTTGGAAGAAGAACTCATGTTGTAAATAAGGTTTATAGCCGGGATTAACAAGCATTATGTGATCGGACAGGGTCGGGTGGGAGCTATAAAGCTCATTTAATTAGAGAGAATAACCACCCCGTCCAAAGGAGCGCAAACATGGAGTTTCCTACTAAGATACGCGTCATTTATCCCGCGAGAAGAACAGCTACATCATCTGCGGAGCCTCTACGTAGCCTACTCGTCGAAGAGAAAGTCGTTTAGAAGCTCTTCTAAAAGCTCATGGCGCCATTTCTGTCATAAAAATAAGCATTTTTCAGGTAGCCCAGTAATTTATAAATAAAGAGTGAAAAATTATTTCAGTATTTATTTTTGCATAATAGTAGGCTAGGCTACATATTACATTGTAACACTTTTGGAACACATATTGTAATTTTCAAGGTTATGTTGGCCTACTCATGTAGTGTAAGAGCTGGAGAGCTGGTCCAGTAGGTGGCAGTAAATCCACTCGTACTGTTTCATCTAACTCCACTAGAAGAAGAGGAAGATTTCTAAAGACAGCTGATGTGACACGATAAAGTTTTCAGCATGTAGGTATCACAGATTAGAACTTATATAAACTAAATTCAAAATAAATTGCATGTGTCTCTCACAAAGCAGTCGAACGGGAATCGTAACCGCTGTGTTTGTTTATCTGTTCACTTCTCTGACTTAAATCTGTCGTGTTGTGCTCTTGACTGTTCCGGCATGCTGTTAATGTTGTTTTAAAGAAGGAGCTTTTAGCAATTAATTTTATAAACGTAATAGGATAGCACATAAGCTCTTGTCATATTTAAAAATGTTAAATCAAACTCCCCTCAATTCTTGTCAGAGAGTCGCATTGCTTTTGACGATGAATGACTCCCACGTTGGAGATTAGGCTACAGGTAAATTTGGGACACCTATTTTTGCCATTGAGATGACCGAATTTTTTTCTCCAATTATCCTGAATACACCTCTATTTGAGAGAGAGGAACAAATAGATCAAGGTTCAGCTTAAAACCAGAGCTCAATTGATTTGAAAGTAAACCAGACAAAAATGGACATGAAATTCCATGGACATGTTAAATTACTTTAGATAGCTTTACTGCGTCTCTCACCATATTAGGGCCTGCAAACATTTATAGCACAACCCTTTCAAAAACCCACACACTTCCCATCAGCATTTCACACTTGGCAATGGTAAAGTTAAAATAGCTGTTGAAAGCTGTTTCCTTTCACTACTGATCTAGAACCAGTCTCTCCACACTAAAAGCACAGTAATTAATACCAGCTAAACTGACTCCAGGCCAGTGTTAAAGGAAGCTTACAGAGAAATGGATCGCTTAAGCCTCTTGTTTCCTGATTTTAACACTCGGTTGCATGAGAGACAGTTTTGAAACATTAACTGGCAGTTCTGTCTCTCTGAGCACCGCAGGTGAGGCTGGTTATTTTATTCTCAAACTTTTCTGTGTTCTCGTTTTGGTAGATTTGTGTTTTTTTATTTGGAGTGAAAATGGATTATAATTTATGTTGACATGCTGAATCTGAGGTTGCATCTTTTTTGTTAGTCCATTGATGGTTCTATCCTTGATTTTAGCAAAGAAACTATTACTATCATTCATTTACATTTTACATATACGTGTATGCATTTAGCAGTTGCTTTTATCCAAAGCGACTTACAAAAGAGGAACAAAAGCAATGAGTCAAAGAGACAGCAATATTCGTAATATGCAATGCCAGGCTTATTAGAAAACTAGATTAGAAAGCAAGCAAGAGAAGATGAGAAATGCATGTTATTTTTATACGTGTGGTCCTGTTCATAATTAAAATGTCCTAACTAGTGATGAATCATATTGGCCGATTATCAGACGACAACCTTGTCCCCTTGGTCAACACACCGTGCTTCCATTTGTGAACTAATCTATCTAAAATAGAAGTTTGTTTCATTTCAGCTGTTTTTTTTGTGCTTATCATGGAACATGAACATGATTGGTCATGAACTGCTATATTAGGCCTATATATCAGAATTATATCGACCACTGCCCACCCTGCTCTTTAGGTGCATTGAAAACATCATAATAGATGGTTAAGATATAAAGGGATAGTTCACCCAGAAATACAAATTCTGTCATTTACTCGCTCGTATGTTGTTCTTTCTCCTGTGGAAAAAAATATATTTTGAAAAATGTTTCAGAGTTTTTTCCCCCATGCAAAAAACAGGTTTGGAATAATTTGAAGGTGAATAATTGATGGCAGAATATTCCCTTTAAAAGGAAAAATCTGTAATTTACTCACTCTCATTTTTGGGTGATTCATTAACTTCCATTCATACATTCATACGAAGAAGTTTGTACCGAAGTTATTGAATTTGCTGAACTCTGACCAGCAAATTTGCATAGCTCAGAGACATACTTAAAATGTGTCTAAACTGAACTTGAACACAAATGTCAAAGCTAAAAAAAAATTATATCTGTCTACAGTTGTATTATTTTTCTAGACTATTAACATTAGCGTGAAGTCCATGCGGTGTAACAGGCATCACACATTCAGACTAACCCAATAGTCACACATCAAGACCACAGCTTCTTCTGCTATTGTAACTTCAGCAGAGAAAATGTGCTATGAGAAAAAAACTACTCAGGAAAGGTTGTTGCCATTGTTTCTGCTTGTGTTTATTGCTTCAGTGCTGAGAATTGCAATGGTTTTATTAATCTAGCATTTGTCTGCATGTGAAAATGACACGTGGAAGTGATGTGATAAACTGTTGAGCGCTGAAAACAACTGACTACTGTTGCAACAAGTTAAAGAAATAACTGTAGAAAATAAGTGATTTTCAAGAAATCAAGTGGATACTCCTCTGTTCTGCACACTGCATGGCTCATAACTGAGGAACATTTTTTTAATGTTTGGGTGTTAAATCTATGTCTGGAAATTTATGTCATTTACTCACTCTCACGTGATTCCAAACCTGTATTGAAGTTTCTTCTGTGGAACACAAAAGAAGATATTTTGAACTGAAAGCTGACTTTTTCTGTACAATGAAAGTCAATGGGGTCCAAACCAACATGTTTGAATTCAAAATATAGTCTTTCCACAGAAGAAAAAAGTAATCTAGGTTTGAAACAACACGGGGTTAGTAGTAAATTAACTTAAAAAAAAAGAAGAAAGCTTTAAACTCCTGGGCTGTTCAAAAGCGACACTCTCTGACCCCAGTGTTGACCCCGTGTCCTTGGCGTGTGTGCAGGTGCGATGGCGACGTGAGCTGCGCAGTAGTTCGAACCGAACCTCTTCATGAGCGCTGGGACTTAGTGGAGGCGTGTGCTGAATTACTCAATGCCCAATGGCAACGCAGCATGGGGGCGCGAATTCACTCGCTCCGCCAGTCGAGCCACAGCTATCCTGTGTGTCTCCTGCTGCTGAAGGGGGAGAGGCGGAGTCAAGACGAGAAGCTAATAGGCCACGCCCGCTTGTCCCGTGTCCTGGGGAGCCGTAGTTTGTTTGTGGAGTCGGTGGTGGTGTGCGACATGCTGCGAGGGAAGGGGTACGGCCGTATCCTGATGGAGGCTGTTGAACGGTATGCCAAAGGACGGGGCTGCACCCGATTGTGCCTAACCACCCATGATAAACAACACTTCTACGCCCATCTGGGGTTTGTGCTGTCCAAACCTGTCCAAAGTGTCGGGACGCTGGCCGCCTTCATGCCTATGGAGGTGTTGCACAAGTTCTGTAGAAGCACAGAGAACGAGGAGGAAGAGAGGAAGTGTGATGTTAAGTTGTTTAACAATCCTGCACCATCTACACTTTCTGTTTTACCACCTCCTCCTCCACCACCACCACCTCCTCCTCTACTCTCCTGTCCTCCTCCCCCTATTTCTGCTCCTCCACCTCCTCCACCACCCCCACCTCCTCCTCTACTCTCCTGTCCTCCTCCCCCTATTTCTGCTCCTCCACCTCCTCCACCACCACCACCTCCTCATCCTCTACTCTCCTGTCCTCCTCCCCCTATTTCTGCTCCTCCACCACCACCACCTCCTCCTTCTCTACTCTCCTGTCCTCCTCCCCCTATTTCTGTTCCTCCACCTCCTCCGTCTTGTCCTCCGTCATCCTGGGTTCCAGTAAGTCAGACTTTGGAGCAAACGCCATACACAGACAACAGAGGGTTGCCCATCTTCTGGATGCACAAGAACATCTGAAACTCCTTCAGTCTGTAATTATTCAGGGATACACAAAAACAGTGTTTACAGGTTCAAGGGAGATCCTTCTTTGAACTATTGACTAGAAATACTGTGACAATCTGAATGTGCCTTAATCAGAGTTTACTTTGTTTTAACTGTTATTTATTTTGTTTTTATATTTTAAAAATGATTGAAAGGTAAATTTTTTATCACAGCCCTCTTAAAGGAAATGTATTTGCTGAGATTTTGTTGCTTTCAAATGGTTATTTAAAGAATAAAAATAAAAACATTCTATAACTTCACATTTTGTGCTTGTCATTTAATAGGATCACGTTTAAGGATGGGTTGTTGATGCGTAATGTTTCTATGGGCATTTCCTTTTTATCAACATTGGGATTTTATGTTAAAATTCACACGACTGTTCAAAAGTTTGGGGTCAGGAAGATATTTAAATGTTTCTGAATGAAGTCTCCATGCTCGCTGCTCACTCCAGAATACAGTAAAACTGTAATATCGTGAAATATCATTACAATTTAAAATGACTATTTTTCTATTTGTTTTCTATTTGAATTTTTTTTTTTGATTTAGATAACCTTTATTGTCATTATAATGTATAACGAAATTAGGAAGTGCTTCCCTTTGTGCCGGATTATACAACAACACAAACAATGTTACATACGACACAAATATTAAACATACAGTATAATACAAAAATAATACGTTTTAAATATATCAGTAATAAGAAATATATTGCACTAAACCTGTGAATTGCAAAAGAAAGAATGAAAAAAGAAAAATAGCACCCTGAGACTGTATATGTATGTATGTAGCAGAGAGGGATCAGTGTATATTAGATACATTTATAAATATATTTTAAAATGGAATGATATTTTATGTTTCAAACTCAGATTGTGATTGAGAAGCTAGAATTTTGTAGTGCATCTGTACAGTACAAACCTTCCATGTAATATCTCATGAGCTCTCATTTCTTAATGATGTAGTTTATTTCTTTAACTAAGTACACAATTTGAATAGTTCCAGACTCATTTCTAGATTATTTGCTGTAAGGTATGTCACTTATAATGAATGACACTAATTGTGTGTATTTCATAGGCATGCATTTGAGATCTTCTATTCATCCCATCCTCACCTTAGCCCTGTCAGCCATTTTGTTTCCCAGCAACCCTGTTCAGAATATGGTTCAGGGGGCGGGGTCTGTCATCGGGAGGCGTGGCTTTTCAGTGATCTGGAATATGCCTACAGCTCGATGTCAGCGTCGGTACGGAGTCTCCCTGCCGCTGCGCCAGTACAACATTATACATAACTCACAGCAGAGATTTCAGGGTCAGAATATGAGCATATTTTATCAGCGCCGTCTGGGCCTCTACCCCTACATCAACCGTCAGGGGTCAAAAGTCAATGGTGGCCTGCCTCAACAAGGATTCCTAAAGGCTCATCTCTCATTGGCTGAGGCGCAGATCATTGAAGTGCTGGGACGGATGTTCAGCGGATTAGCTGTGCTAGATTGGGAGGCGTGGCAGCCCATATGGATGTGGAACTTCGGGGCCAGAATTGCATATCGGAAATTTTCGAAAAAGCTGGTTAGGTGGAAACATCCAGATATGTCAGAGGAGGAAGTGAAATCCAAGGCGAAGGCTGAGTTTGAATTAGCGGCAAGAGCGTTTATGGAAAAGACTCTGCGCCTTGGTGTTCGCCTCTGCCCAGAGGGATTATGGGGGTTTTATGGGTTTCCCGGTTGCTATAACAATCATGGCCAAGGACAAAGCGGCTACACGGGGCAGTGTCACAATGGCACACAGATTTTGAATGATAGACTGGCGTTTCTATGGCAACATTCCACCGCCCTGTATCCCAGCATTTATCTGTGGCGTAAGCTGGCAGGACATACACATGCTCAACTAATGGTGAGACATCGTGTACTTGAGGCCCTCCGAGTGGCATCCCAGCATTCACTTGGCACTGAAGCACTTCCTGTTTTTCCCTACAACAGAGTGGCGTTCTCACACACTTTGACGTTCCTGAATCAGGTACCTACACAAGAACACCCTGACCATTTCCACATAGTGTTTCGCATTCTCCGAGCTCCAGTCTTATCATGCATTAGTGGGCTCTTCACCTCCACCCAGAATAGACACTGAAAGAGGAGGGGGTTTAGTTCCGAGCTTTTGCACAGTAATAGTGATTCACTTCATCCTCATCTTCAAGTGGATGGTTCTCCTTTAGCCCAGATCCAAGCTCAAGTATGTGAATTCTTGGCCAATAAATTGTAAGCGCATAACAATGCATTACTCTACAAACTTGGCATGCATTTCTGTTACTGTAACTAACCTCCGTACTCAAGGGGGCGATAGATTCAATCAAAGGTAATCTTTAAAAAACATTATTTTAATGTATTTTTTAGAAAATTTCAAAATTAATATCCATGTAAAATGATTAATTTGAGCGTTTAGTGTTCTTTTATTTATACCAAATATTAAAGCATTTTTATATAAGACATTTATAGGTTATTGAGAATATGAACATAATTCAGAAACAGACACATTTGTGAATCCCTATAGTTCTGACCACTGTTATTGCAGTATTATTTATTATGGCTATTTTTATTAATATTTACAATTAGCTTTTATTTTATTTAAATTTCTACTTAATTTTAGTTTACATTCTACATTTAATTATTATTTTACATTTCTAAATAGTTTTAATTAATTTTTATTTCAGGGTTTACTGTACTAGTTTTTTCATCTAATATTTACATTTTATTTCATCTTATTTTAATTAACTTTTTTTGTTTGTTTCCTTTATTTCAGTTTATCATTTTAGTAGGCCTACTTAACTCTTAACATATTTCAGTTATTTGCAAAGCAAACATATCTCATTTTCATTTGGTTTAAGTTTTTAATTTAATTATATTAATATTTTATTGTATTTTAGCTTTATTTCATAAACAACATTTCAACAACACTTGCTCTGACCCATTCTAAAGCATTAACATTCCACATACTTTCGTTTCAAGCTTGGAGTGTCTTAATTTAGGCTGATCTGACTTTAAAAACTATATTATTGTGTGAAACTTTATCATAATATGTGTGTATCTTTTCAGACGGATTTGGAGCACACACTAGGTGAGAGTGCTGCTTTAGGTGCCGCTGGAGTTGTGTTATGGGGCGAGCTGAGTTTCGCCAAGTCCAAGGTTAGCAGGTTAACCTGTGTGTGAAAGTTTATGGTCTGGATTTACCACTGTGTGATAACCTAATGAAAAAAGTTCTGTCATATACAAACTGAAAATGTATAATATTCTATATTAGACTTAGCACATGCCTCATCATTAGTCATTGCTGGAGCTGTTATGATATATAATAAGTCTCTGTCTTTTTCCAGCGGCAGTGCGCCCTCTTGCGTGATTACCTAGGCTCAGTATTAGGAGAGTATGTCACCGCCCTGCAGGCCAGTGTGAGGAACTGCAGCGAAAGAATGTGTAACTCCCAGGGACGCTGTGCTCGTCAGGACCCTCACTCGGGTTACATGATCCCTCTACATGGTACCCATGAAGCTCTTCCTCTCAGCGACATGAGGTCAAAGTTCAAGTGTGTGTGTTATGAAGGATGGAGCGGAGAACAATGTGATCAAAATAATTTCTAAGAATGTGCAATCATTTCTGCAATGTGACATTTATGAGTTAAACAGGATATTCAATAAAAAAAAATAAAAAAATGTTGAGTGGGACCATCAGGAATTGGTTGGATGGTGAAAAATGGTTGTTATTTACCAGAATGGAGTCAGATTTGAATCTTTGCTAAACAGTGCCTAAATAGCTATTTAGCTGTTTATTAACATTATCCAATTGAGTGCAACAGTTCTGGAAGTTTTTTTTCCCATTATTTTTTTTACTGTAGGCACTTACAAGACTGTGTACTTAACAGCTTTATAATAAGAAGAACTACAATCTCATTGCAAATTATATTATTGAAATAAAAATAAATATTATGGCACTAGAATGTTTTTTTGCCCTGATTTGCTTGTTTCGATTCTCTGATTAGTGGAGATTTAATCGCAGAATCATGCATGTAGTTGTTCACCAGAAATCATGCTGTTAAAAATAAACCGCTGTTATAAAAAAATATATATTAGAAATAATGTGGAATGGCGGCTTCAACAAAAACATACCAAACTGTAAAAAAAAAAAAAAAGTGATCAGTAAGTCATGACAACAATGTTTTTACATTACTTTAACTTATAAAATAAGTTATAAAATTCAAATAATTTTTAAGCCAGTTTAATGTAATTTAAGTTGAAATGACTTATACATCTAAGTTGATTGCACTTAAAAATTTAAGGCAGCAATTTTTTTCCTTTTTTTACACAGAGCACATTAACAAACTCATAGCTCACAGTAGGCCTGTCTTTAAAGTTTTATAAGTTATCATTCTCTTATGGGGAAAACAAATGGGGTTTTTACTTCTGGAGCCTGACTGTTGTACTCTAACCCCATGGCCTGAGTGACATAAGCAGAGAAAGAAAGTCATTTTAAAAGCAGAAATAAATGATAAACAAAAAGACCAGGGACATAATTAATAGTAAAGTCAATTTTGATTTCATGTCAACTTTAAAGTGCTTCAAAAACTCAACAAAATGTAAGATCCATGTCATGTAGAATTTTTTTTTTAAACTCTTTAATTCTTTTAAAATTCTTTTTTTCTCATAAATAGACCATCATGGTCTATATAATTATTTACAGTCATTGTGCTCTCAAAAGCACCCACAAAAGCTCACCGTAGTGAATGTTCTTGCTCATTCAAAACATTATTGATCAAGCATGATTTATGTCACAATCTAATATGTTTGTTTACAGTGATATCACCTAATTAAAATATATTTGACATATTCTTTCCAAATTTCCTAGTGTGGTTTTGTATTATTTTCTGTAGTGAAACTAATGTAGCAAGTTGCCAACACGTGTACAAAACAATACTGGTAAAAAACAACGACACTTAAATCACTACATTGTCTGTTCACACTCCACAAACAGGGTAAGTGAATGTTTTTGAGCAAGATAATTGACTAATGGATTCCACACCAGAGTAACAGAAGACAGAGAAACACACATTGACGTAAAGTTCTGGATCATTAGCAGACTCATAAACAGTGCTCTTCCCTCAGCGTTGTCACATTGCAGAAGTGTTTCTGCTGTCGAGTGATATGTTCTTATGGTCTCTGCTCTGCTGCAGCTGTTGTAAGAGTTGGGAGATTTCTTCAGCTGTTTCCTGTTTCTGTTTCACCATCTCAAGAAGTGTGTGGAGAGCACTGCTCTGCAGGACTTGAGGGTTAGTAAAAGAAAACAGATGTTAATTGGTGAAATAACAATTTAGCAGGCCATCTAAATTAATGTTCCGGGTTCAATGTATTCAAAAAGCTCTGTCCACAGCATCCGTAGAATGAGGATTAGCACAGAAAGTAATTTTGAAAATTTAAAGGGCAAGTTCACCCAAAAATGAAAATTACCCCATGCGTAATTTACTCACCCTCAAGCCATCCTTAGATGTATATGACATTCTTCTTTCAGATGAATACAATGTCCTGGCTCTTCCAAGCTTTATAATGGCAATGAATAGTTGTTTCTGTTTTGAAGTCCATCAAAGTGCATCCATCCATGATAAAAGTGCTCCACGCATCTCTGGGGGGTTAATAAAGGCCTACTGAAGTGAAGCGATGCGTTCGTGTAAGAAAAATATCCATATTTAAAACTTTATCGACTAAAATAACTAGCTTCCGGCAGACGACCACATGCATACTACACAAGTCGACGTGCGCCACAAGAGTAACTCGTGACGCATGTATGACGTAGGATGTAGGAGTAGCGTAAGCTTTGATGCCTCTCGCGGTTCAAACAAACAGGGCTGGGCAACAAACTCAAACTCCTCCGACATTTCTCTTTAAAACTTGTCATTTTAGACTTCTAATTCGTGACTGGTGTTTTGTTTTGCTCTATCCTCTGCGCTTCAGCGTTCGTCATGCATCAGACCAAGGGTTACTCTTCCACCGTAAATCGATGCGTATGGCCATCTGCCGGAAGCTAGTTTAGTCGATATTTAGTAAATATGGATATTTTTCATACAAGAATGCATCGCTTCACTTCAGAAGGCTTTTATTAACCCCCCTGAGCTGTGTGGAGCACTTTTATCATGGATGGATGCACTTTGATGGACTTATAAAAATATATAGCCGATCACTGCCATTATAAAGTGTGGAAGAGCCAGGACATTTTTTTATATATCCGATTGTATTCGTCTGAAAGAAGAATGTCATGTACATCTAGGATGGCTTGAGGGTGAGTAAGTCATGGGGTAATTTTCATTTTTGGGTGAATTAACCCTTTAACAACAAGAAACTTTGTGTCGCTCCAAAAAATGTTGTGTTCCTCCAAGAAACTTTGCATTAGTTCGCAAACCTTTGCGTTCCTTCGCAAAACTTATGAACTCAAAGTTTATCGGGGGAACGCAAACATTTTGCGAGTGAATGCAATGTTCCTCGGGGGAATGCAAAACATTAGAGAGAGAACGCAAAAGCACTGACATCATTTTTTCTACCATCATATTTTTTTCCCCATCACCATGTCCCTTTAGCAGCTCAACAAAGTTTCTCGGGAGAACGCAAAAGCATTGAAATATAATTTTTCCTCCTATTTCATGTATTTTTTTTCCATCATTGTGTCCCCTTAGGGACTCTGTATAAGTCAACATTGTTCCACAAAAGCTGTAAATGGAGCTTATTTTGAAGCCAAAACTTTTCTTTTCTTTTTTTTTTTTACATTTTAGCCTTAAAACACATTAATTAGCTTAAACAAACAGATATTCTCACCTAAAAAACTGAAGATAAGAATGAGAATGAGGAGGAACGCAATGATGGCTGCACATGCTAAGAAATAGTGTCGTCTAGTGGAAGTGCAAACGTCATTCAGTCGGCTCATACAGGCTGGTTGACCAGTTTGATAGACAACTGCCCGATCTTGCATCTGGAGGTTCCCGTTGGAGGAAGGAGGTGGTGGACGGGGTGGCTGAACACCTGCCAGTGAGAGGTAGGTTTGAGTTGTATCGAAACCAACAAGGATTTTAAAGTCATACATACAGTCTCTTACACGATGAAATACCTTTGCTGTGCTGTTCAGAGTGTGTGCGGTGCAGGTCATTGATGGAATCGACCGAATGGAGCTCAATCTCTGTCAGGTCTCGCTCGCTGACACGAACAAATGCAGGAGGAGGAGAAGAAGTGGACTTCATCATCACTCCCACTACTGAGAAAGAGACAGAATGCAAACCTGATTTAAATATTCAAAAACATGAATTAAAAAAATATATATTCGGTCATCATTTACCCTGCCATTCCAAACCTTCATGACTTGCTTTCCTCCATTAAATATCGCCCGCAAATACATTTAATGGGGACTGGCTACAGACACAGTAGCACCATAGGTTTATATAGCTTTGTCATAGGCCTATGTGAACTTCATCATGTGAGAAATTGAAGTGTTCCAGTAAGCTGATAACAGTAATAGGAATTTCATGGGATAGAGCAAGGAAAACAGTCTTCAGATTTTCTCCTTTTGTGTTTCCATTAAAGGGATAGTTCACCCAAAAATTAGAGATGCACCGATTGATCGGCTGTTGACCGGAATTGGCCGATTTTCACGTGATCGGCCGTGACCGGCGACCGGCCGGTCAGTCTGACAAATGCCGATTTTATGCCGGTCAAATGCACTCGGGCGCCGCATTAACATCGCGCAAAATCAGCATCACACGTGCAGACGGAACACACATGTAGGAAATCTCGTGAATTACGTCCGTTCAGACCGCAAACGCGTATTTTTTTTCGCCATGCATGTTAATCAATGAGTGCATTCACAATGGGAGCAGGAGCAGCGCGTGAGCGTCAAGCAGGAGCGTCGCGAGCAGTGAAGCGCGTGTTTCGCCGCCGAGTCTATTTCTGCTCACGCTCAATTAAAGGGAAAGCACACTTTTGATGGACAAAATAGCCTAAATAGGGTTTCACAAAAAAAGAATTTGCGTGTTTTAACAAGAACTGGAGTAGGCTATGTCAGAAAAGGAAATGAAGACTAATATTTGTATAAAATGTACCCATTTAAACTTGTTTTATTATTCAGTTTATACAAATGATTGCAATAGGCCTGTGAGTGTGTGCTTTGAGAAATATCTTTATACTGCAAGGCTATATTTATTTAATTTTTTATTTATATATTATTTTATTGCCATTCCCTGTTTTCATAAAGATGTTTAGTTTGCTAAATACATATATCTAAAAATTATTGGATATTGAATGTGAAAAGGAAATGGTTCTTCCATAACACTGCACTTGTGTGTGAATTACCCACACCTGGAGTAATTTCTATAGTTCTATTTTATAGCGTTTATCTGTTCAAAAAAATATGTACTATGCAAATTGTAAAATGTTCTATTACAGAGAAGATATAAAATAAATATTTGTGTGTGCTGTAAAGTGGTTAGAAAAAATGAAATCGGAATCGGCTAAAATCGGTATCGGCAGGTCAAACTTAATGAAAAATTGGAAATCGGAATCGGCCCAGAAAATTGTAATCGGTGCATCTCTACCAAAAATGTTATACTCACCCTCAAGTTGTTCCAAAACTGTATGCGTTTCTTTCTTCTGATAAACACAAAAGAAGATTTTTTTTGAAGAATATTGGTAACCAGACAGTTGATGGTAGCCATGACTTCCATGGTATATTTTCCTACTATGGAAGTGGCTATGGCTATACCGTCAACTGCCTGGTTACCAACATTCGTCAATATATCTTATTTTGTCTTCAACAGAAGAAAGAAACACATACAGGCTTGGAACAACATGAGAGTGAATAAATGATGCCAGTATTGTAATGTTTGGGTGAACTATTCTTCCTAACAAATAAAGAGCAGGAGACATTTAGATGTGTTAATAACTCCAACCCCATGATGAATGAACACAAAATTAACTGTAATGCCATATAGTTTTACAGTTAAGTGCAGCTTTATTGATGTTAAATATGCCGCATTAACCTATGTGATGCAATAGTGCTGTTTCTTTTTAACAGCCTTATTTATCTCAAACATTTTGCCAACTTTGATGCATGACTAAAATCCTGTGTTACTTGTGTTGTACGTTTTCAAAGCCTGGAAACAGCAGTGAAATGCTCCTATTGAACAAACAGGGACATTTGTTTGTTTGATACTGTTCACACTGCCACTCAAAATCTCTAGTCTTTTCAACCCATATAGCCTACACCTCAGATAAAGACAGTAAACATATAGACAGTCTCTATATATACAAATTTCTCGATGCCTGTGCGTGTGTAAACCATAGACTGTAAAAAATAAAACTTACCCTCAGACTGGCTTCATCAAACGCCAGTGGACGCCTGTTGCGTGGTTGCGTTGTGGACAAACACTAAAGAAAAGAAAGGTAGAGAATGCCGCTGTGATTTGGATGGTCTTCTTCTCATACGGTCTGAACGTTCTGTGCCCGTCTCGACCGCCTGGCACCTACCCCTAAACACAGCTCAAAATCCCCAGACCAAAAATAGCTACAGTCTCATGGACGAGAAGAGAGGTTATTTATAGATTTGGGGCCAAATAATCATTCAGTAGCCTAACATGCAGACTGTGTACATTTTGTGATCCAGGCATTAAAACTTTGACATTATAGCGTTAGAGAGAGTTTTATATGCAGCTTAGGAATTCTTATATCCACTATATATTCTTCAATTAGTATCGGGGTAGAATAAAAACTACAACATATATAGGCTAAATGATTGTGTTTCACAAACTAGCGAATTGGTTTGCTATAGCTAGCAGAACGAGTTAAGATTCACATCGAGCGTCACAGATTCATAGATAAAATAATTGTATGTTGCCATATGTTTGTTTGTTTATAAGAGCCACCTCTTTGTCACCTCTAATATTATATTTCTTATGTTATGCGCCATATTCTTATGAGCTGTGGGAATTTCTCAACCGCACGTGCACATCAGGTATTCTAGCCTACATTTCCCAGGATTCTCTGAATGTATACGGCACGCTCCTTGTTTTGCAGTGAAAGCAGAATTACGAGAGTGATTCGAGTTCAAACGAGCTGACAGTGAGGTCGTGTTGCCTGCGCTGGGCTTTTGAAGAACTGGTGTGAAACTAAACAAAACACAACATGCTTGCTCGGGCTTTAGCAAACGGACTCTGTAACCGACTTTCAAGGGAAACCACGCGGACTGTCGGGTTGGGGGGAAAGGGGCGGCAGGACAGACAAGCTTCCACAGAGGTATGCACGGTACTTGGATCGTCAAAATCATCTGTTAACTACTTAAAATAAACCAAAGTCTTTGCAAAACCGTGAAAAAAGACTAAAGATGTATAATGGGGAAGTTTGCATGGGGCATTTCATTTCAGTGTAATTCTTATTTTGAATCTATTGCTTTAGTTTAGTCGTTCATGCGCGAGGAACACGCATCTGCTGCCAGTGTCCGCTCGAGCTGCTGCGCTAATTAAGAGCACGAGAGCGTCCATCCGTTCAGGGTCCTCGCGGCTTTCACTCTGAATCACTGAAACACACTGATGCACCCTTATTCAAATAGGGTCCCTGCGGAGTGTTCACTGCTCTCTCACTCACTCTCTCTGCTCTCTTTGTAGAAGTTCACTTCAGTTGGCAATATTTTATTTCGTACGGAACACCCTGTAACGTCATCAAACGCAGACAATGAGTAGCGCAGTTTGAGTTTTTTTTTGTATGACAGATATACATGAACTGTTTAAAGTAAAAAAAACCCAAAAAATTATATATTAGGTCATGCTCTGCTCTGCTATTCTTTCTGCCTTTGCTAGGTCATTTCCAATGATCCCATGGCGTGACAGATTAATTAAACCACATATTAGTATCTCTGTATACCCTTTAGTATCTCAAATAATATGATCTTATGAAAAGTACATGTACTAATTGCAATGATTAATATTAAAATATTTTAACTGGTAATAGTGTCCCGGGACACTGAATTCTCTTGAACTTCTTAACAGTGTGTGACACCTAAAGTAATAAAGATAAAGTCTCAAACACACACTCTCTCGGTAGATCAGATATAGTGTCCTAGTCTCGTTCAGACTTGTTAGTTGACTTTGGACTGGTTTCGTAAACTGTAAATAGCTAATGTGGCCTAATGTGTGGTGAGTGGCTGGACACATAGGCAGGAGCCAGTCCTTGAGGTCAAAGGTCACAGTACCACACCATAAGCTGATTTAGTATCACGCACATGATCTTATTCATTGTGGAATTTATTTATTAAACCCATGCTGGACAACATATAAGATTCCGTGGAAATTAAAGGTTGTTATTATTATTAAATAAATATTAACTGTCTTTATCCCACATGATTTATTTGTGCTGCTTTTTCTCTGTATCTAGGTGGCACCCAAGAAGACCCCGCTATATGATTTCCACAGGGCTCAGGGTGGTAAGATGGTGGAGTTTGCGGGATGGAGTATGCCTGTGCAATACAAAGACAGTCACATTAACTCACACATGCACACACGCCAGCACTGCTCCATCTTCGATGTCAGTCACATGCTGCAGGTCAGTGTGTAGACATTCAAAGTACTGCCTTTGTTGGTGTATGTAGGAATTTTTTTAAATTTTTTTTTTTTACCCAATGCTGATTTTAATAGAGTAAAAAATTGTGTGATATGAAAATACCATCAGTTTAAAGTGCCAATATTCCTGACAATATTGGATATTTTGTATTATGAGGTAGTAGTGTGAAGTGCGTCTGAATGTGTCTGATTTGTTGCTTTCTCCTCAGACTAAAGTCTATGGTAGAGACAGAGTGAAGTTTATAGAGTCTTTGATTGTTGGAGACATTGCTGAACTAAAAGACAACCAGGTATGATGCACACACAGAGTGGTAATAACCGCAAATTTAGTCACCATGGAATCAAAATGGATAATCCTTGTTTTTTTATGGAATATTATTGCAGTATATTATAAATGAATTATCTGTGCACATCATTATTTTTTCAGATGAACGTGCCATTGAAATCTTTAATCAAAATAACTTCCCCTCCTCCTCCTTCTTTCTGTGGGTCTCAAAAAGGTCTTAAAAAGTCTTAATTTTCCCTTACACAAATTAAGGCCTTAAAAAGGTCTAAAATCAGAACAGAAAGACTTAATGAAAAAAGTTATGGCATTACATTTTGCATGCATTGCAAAGAAATGTAATATCTTCATCAGTATTTTTGTCCTGTTTTCCAATACAAATATCTAAACATCTTATATACTTAAGATGCAAATGTAAAATGAAGAACAAAATGAAGTGCATTATGCTTTATTATAAAAACTTCCCTTTGAATTAAGTTGATTTTTCTAATTAAGTTTTAAGAATTAAGTTTTTGTTTTAAGCGTAAACTCACTTCATTTTGATCAGTTTCACAGAAAACAAGACTTTTTGTATCTCCAGTAATTGCATCTTAATTTAAGAATCTTTAGTCAATTGTACTGGAAAACAAGACAAAAACACTGTGGAAGAACATCACTTTTTTTTTTGCAGTGTGATCAGAAGATGTCCGTATTATGTCCGTATTCTAGTAGTTGAGAGCAGAGGTATTCAAGCTACTTTTTTTGTAAAATGAATTGAAAAGTAATGGATATCTGTTGGAAGTTGTATTTTCAAACTGAAAATATATGTATTCTCTCTAGACATCAACATATTGACGTATTGTATTCCCTTCAATATATTCCTTACTTCCTTATTTCCTACTTATCACTCACATGACATTGCATCAATAGCAAACCACAACCATGCAATCAATTCCCAACGGTCAAGTCAAGTCAAGTTCTGCCCTACATGTTCGAGAATCCGTTTCATTTAGATATACATCTTAATTGAGAAGAAAAGACGCCAGCTTTAAATAATAAAAAAATTGCTTAGTCATCCAAAAAATATATATTTTCTCCCTAGGGCACTCTCTCCCTCTTCACAAACACTAAAGGAGGAATCATGGATGATCTGATTGTGACCAAGACAGATCAGGAGTACCTGTATGTTGTCTCCAATGCTGGCTGTGCAGACAAAGACTCTGCTCATATGCAGGCCAGTAAAAGTTCATCATTTGATTGTGATTGGTTGATCATGGCATTTAAATATTTGTAATAATGACTGTGAAAAAATAATGAAATACTATTGTGTATGAATCTGATTCTTTAATGTAGTAATGTAGTTTAATGTTTATTTATGAGTAGTTATGTTTATTTGTGCGCATGTGTTTTTTGCTCGAAAGTTTGTGTTTGTTTGTAGGCCAGACTGCAGGAGTTTAAATCAGCAGGTTATGATGTAGATTTGGAGTTCATGGAAGAAAGTCTCATTGCTCTGCAGGGTAAGTTGTGGGTCTGTGATATACCTGCATGGTAATACTGTCCACATTCCTGCTTTATTCCTTTAGAATACATTGGTGTGTGTGTGTTTTAAATATATTATGTACATTTTCTGGCATTTGATTGATTGTATATTTATTCATGTGTACTCAGGCCCATCAATGGCCCAGGTTTTGCAGAAAGGTGTGGGTGATGACCTCAGGAAGCTGACCTTTATGACCAGTGTTTTGACCACAGTGTTTGGCATCCAGGGCTGCAGGGTCACACGCTGCGGATATACAGGGGAGGATGGAGTTGAGGTGTGTGTGATCTCCATCTGATTGTATGACAACTATCCTGATATTATTTACTATTAAGATTTATATATCACTGTTTCCACAAAAATATTAAGCAGCACAACTGTTTTCAACATTGATAATAATAAGAAATGTTACTTGAGCACCAAATCAGAATTTTCTACTCTTTTCTGGAGGATTGTGTTTTCTGAAGGATCATAGAAACAGTTCTTTTAAATTGTAATAACATTTTACAATATAACTGTTTTACTGTATTTTTGACCAAAGAAATGCAATCTTGGTGAGAGAGATACTTTTTTTTTTTTCAGAAACATGACTATTATAAGTAATTAGAGGCTCAAATCTCATATTTTGTTTTTCCAATATAGGAACTATTAGATCTGATAAAAAATATTATCTAATATAAATAAGTAGCTAGTTTTAAACACTTTTTGGCAGGGTTTGGTTTATCTTTGTTGCTTGCATGTAAAGTTTAATTTCTTGTCTGTTCACATGATTTATTCAGATATCAGTACCACCTGGAGACGTTGTCTCGCTGACTGAAAAGCTGTTAGCCAATAGTGAGGTGAAACTCGCTGGTCTCGGTGCCAGAGATAGTCTCAGGCTGGAGGCAGGACTTTGTCTCTATGGCAATGACATTGATGAGACCACCACACCTGTGGAAGCAAGTCTTGTCTGGACTATAGGTGCGTCAAGACTTTTATTTTCAGACTCATGAAAGTGTATTGGGTGTTAATCTATTGGTTTGTGTTAAGGTAAGCGCCGTCGACAGGAACTAGATTTCCCTGGTGCTGACATTATTGTTCCACAAATAAAGGCAAAGACTCAGAGAAAGAGAGTGGGACTGATCTCCACTGGACCACCTGTCAGACAACACACACCCATCCTGTCAACCGATGGGAGGGTTATAGGTAACAAATGCATTTGTGTTTAAAGTGCCACCACTATTATGCTTTTTCAGATATTACCTTTCATGCATTGTGTAATTTAGATGTTTGTGAATGTAAAAGGTCTGCAAAGTTTCAAAGATCAAAGTGCACGATAGTTATTGTCTCCCAAAAGAAAGAACTGATTCTGAATTGCCTGAAACAAGTTTAGAATTTAGTCATACTTTCTGCATGAAACTACGTAGGTTTGTAACAAATTTGCATAGTGCCAGGTCTTCATTAGCTGCCCGCAAACAATGTCTAATTCGACCCGCCATCATGCACTGTAGTTGTAGCTGAGGCTTGGAAGAGTTTGGTTCATGTTGTCGACATGTTGAGAAGATGCTCTTTTCTGTACTGCGAGAGTAAATTCACTTTGCACACACTTCCAAAGGATGAGGACTCGGGCTTGAATTAATATAGTATAGATGACACCATTATTACTGCGTTTGTATCACTATGTAAGTGCTGAATTCTGATATAGTAATGTTTTGTTTTTGTTTTTCGGCATTGGCTGTAAATGGTAGACCAATCATAACAGACTGGGCCATCATACCAATCAAAGCAGAGTAGGCTCACGGAAAGGAGGGGTTTAAAGAGACCGAATCCTTTATCAAACCGTTTCAGACACTGTGAGAAAAGAGGTGATGCTGCAATGTATATTATGAGAAAATGAAAGTGTTTTTTGACCTTTGCATGTAAACCTATTGTAGCAGACCTAAATTAGGAACCTTTAAAATAGCATAATGGGGTACTTTAAAAGAATACTTCAAAATCATTATTTACTCACCCTCATGTCTTTCCAAACCCATATGATGTTATTTCCCGCCCACTTTATTTTAGGTGAGGTCACCAGTGGATGCCCCTCCCCCTGCCTCAAGCAAAACGTTGCCATGGGCTATGTGGAAGCTGGCTTCAGTAAAGTGGGCACATCAATCCAGGTGGAAGTGAGGAAAAAAGCAGTGCCAGCAGTGGTCAGCAAGATGCCGTTCGTGCCCACCAAGTACTACATGGGCCAGTAGACCTACTGATCATAAACCCGTCTGCGTTTAAGAGAGGGTCTGTCGTAGATCTGTCTGGAAGTATTTAGCACTGGATTACCACTGGAATGGAAACCAACATTAGAGATTATGTAAAGCCTGAGACACACATCAACATTGAGCATTCCATGATGCAAACACTAATGCAAACTTTAAACACACAATTTACTTTTGTGCTATTTTAAGTAAATTGGATTCCAGAACATTTTGTAATAATTGCACAACATTATGGCCACTTCACTAGGAATTCAAATCAAATGGACTTTCTGGGTGTGGGATAGGACCACTTGCTGTTAGTGTGTGTGTCTAACATAGAGCACTTAAAATGTAAGAGAGTGGGAAGGTGATTTTTTTTTCTTTTTTAAAGAGAACTCTGTAAGATTCATTTAAAAAGTTTTCTACACATCTGGTTCATTTTATGCCAGTGTACTTCTTTAGTGTCATAGTTCTATGATAGACAGTAAGATTATTAATAATATTAGTCTGAATGAGATATATACTGTAATATTAGAAAAGTGCCTAATTTATCAGGTATAGTTTATTATGCTGTAGTAATAATTAATGTCATCATCTTTTAACTTCAGACCACATCACTGTGAAACCTTTATGTCTGAAAGAACATTTGTTTCTTTTTGGGATGTGATTAAATAATAAAATTTTATTTTATATAATTTTATAAACCTTTACCTGATTGGTAATATAGTAATACAGTGATAATACTGTTTGTACTGTGGGCTGTGATTTAAAATAAAATATATAAAAAATATAATAATATAATATAATATATTAGATTTGAGTTATTTGCAGACAATGACTTTGACTATTATAAAGTAACTGGGTGTAAAGTATGTAACGTTTTACGATGAGTAATTTTAGTTGGTTAGTAAGTAAATTAATAAACAGAAAAAAGTGGGTATTGATATTGTGAATAATTAACTTGTTAAAGAGTGAATGAATTTTAATGGCCGATGTTGTACACCGGTGACGTGTACCACCGTCTCATTCTATGAGAATTACTAGCGACATAAAACCATAAATGTCAGGGTATACTGACAGTTCTAAATAGCGTCCTTATTGTTTTCAAGCAGAAAAAGTTTATAAAGCTGTAACTTTTCAGCAGACTGTGCAAATCCAAACATTTCTAAATGGCTGATCATTATGGGAAATGTAGTTCTCAATTTTACCTCTGTCACAGAATTAAGTCAGTCGGAATTCCTACAGCGAACTACATTACCCATAATGCCCAGCTGCTGTGTGCTCCGTAGAGGAGGAGCGTGCCGGGTGTGCGAGCGTTACCGAAGGGAAGATGGTGGAATCTGAAGCAGCAACGTGCACGATACTCCGTCCCAAACATTTCCAAAAACATTTACCATCACAACCTGGTATTAGATATCGGTTACCCGGGGACAATCATAGATAATATATACTAAAACTAAGATAGAATTATTAGTATTATTTTGATTTGGGTGCGAGGCGCATCTTACATTGTGGTGCCTGAAACGTGGGGCCAAACTGCACAGATCACAGTATTTTGATACTCTGGACAGGATTTCTCGGCTGGGATTGTTTATATACAGATTACTGTGTACTGTGTGTTGTTCTCTATAATCTGTGTCATTTGGTGTTTGGAGCGGCTGTCAGTATGCCACGAAGCAAAAAGGGGAAACGCGGTGGGAACAGTTCGAGTAAGGGTGAGTTTATCTGTAACACTTTCTCCTGTCATAGGCAATATAAACACAATCACACGGCAAAATATCTCTAAGCAATATAATATTTATATATATTTTTTAATATCTTTAAAACATCATTGTACACTTGCATAAACTGTAAAGAGTCGTCTTCAATCTCTCTTGAATTAGCAGCTATTGTTCCTACACCATTGTTTTTTTGTTTGTTTTTAAATTGTGAACTCACTAAATTGTGATTTATGTTAAAACAAGAAAATAATGTAACATTTTAAAATAGGGTAAGATGTACTAGCCATGCTTGGTTTGGTGACATTGACCAGCTGGAAACTTATTTTTCTCTCTCTTTCCTTTCCGATTTTAAGCCAAACTATTGAAATAATGATGCATATTCATTTACATTTTCAGGCATTACGTTACGTTCCCCACATAGCTTTGATTTAGTCTTGCTGATGTGGCTGTAACCATTTCAGCACCTTTTACAGCTGAGCTTCATTTCAAGAACCAGCCTACTAAAAACTTGAATTAGGCCTATAAATAAACTAAATACAATTATTAAATGATAATCTAAATGTTTAACTATGACTGTTTGGAAAACTGTGTTTGCCCTTTATCTCAGCAGTAAGGATATAAGCAGAGTGATTGACTGTCAGGGTTATTCAGTCTGCAGCATGACAGGTGAAGCTCATGCCGGCTCGGGTATATTTAGCCCAAGTGTTAAGGAGCCACGAAAACCGGGCCTTCCAGGACCACTCACGCGAGGTGTATTACAGAAATGTTTGATTAAACATTGAACCGATCGTCTCGAACGACAGTTTTCTGTTAAGTTCACGCGCAGAGCAGCGTCACGTGCAGCGTCAGCACGACTCGTGCGTGTGTACCGCCTGCATTTTTCTCGTCACCCGGTAAATGCAGGCATGACAAAAACGGGTCTTACTCGTGACAGAATTCACTGCGGCGAATGCTGAGGGGTTTTGTTTGAAGGTTGTCAAATCACTTGATTAAATTTCTGTGTGACTGTAATCAAAACAGGTTAAACAAACAAATCTACGATGGTTTGCTGGTCTTCGCTGGTTTCAGGCGGATTTTACAGCTGCTTTAAGATTGTTGTTTGTAGATAGCTGGTGGAAAAAGTGAATTCCCATCCTAATCAGCTGAAAAATGAACCAAAACCATGACCAGATTGGGAGACAAGCACACCATTAGAGGTGCTTTTCAGCATGGCTGTAAATTTGAAAGATTAGGGAAGTCATTTGAGGCTACTGCAATAGTTACTTTTCTGTGTTGGCTGGCTTTGTCCTACAGTTAAAGTTGAAATGTCAAACTGATCTCAGATAAGATCTGTGAGTATTTTAATCTGTCTCTTCCTCCTGTTCACTGTGAGCAGGCTCACTTCGACAGGAAGTGCTTCAGCTGCAGTTGTCAAAAACTGTCCTGTCACGTCCAGGTAGCGTGACCTGATCTTGATTGTGACCTCATGCCTCTCACCCCATTAATGTTTGAGCAGCATGTCAGTGTCCATTCATTTGTATTTGTTTACATCTTCTCTCATTTCTCTAATGTCTTTCATGACTTGAGAACCGACATTCCCCACAAGCATATATCACTTCTGCTTCCTTGTGAAAGCATACCTATAGATCAGTGTTTCCCAACATTTTTTGGTCTATTGTACAGCCACATCAGTAAAGGTCAACTACTTTTTTATTGGTACCAAGCCAGAAATGTGTTCCTTTATCTCCTATTTTACTGGAAATCATTTATCTGGTTCAGGGGCTATTTTCTCACCAATTAGCTTCTTCTGTAATAAGCTAATATTTCATGCGATTCGACTGTTCTTCCAATCATAAAGAAACTGGGATGATTACCAAAAGTAGTCATTTGCACTTTTTCAGTGTGTACCAAAGGACCCCCAGGGCTACACAGCTCCACTACGTGATGAAGCTTCTGGAAAGTTCTGGAACTCAAGTCAAAATATTTGGACTAACTGTTTCTATCCACATTTTGATTTTGCAAAGTCTGAGACTGTTGTGGATTGTCTCAGATATGTTTTCCACCAATTCCCAACCATTCTGGACTGCTCCTCCACATGGCATCCATCCATCCTGAATTGCACTGCTGCTTCCCATCTCATTCCTGCTGATCTGATGTCTTGTTATGCTGATGCATGTATTAGTACAGCAGTTAGTATGCACTACCATTTCAAAGTCTATTCTGCTGTCACATTGATATTGATGAGAGATTTCTTTTACTGTGGCCAGACTAGAGACATAAGAGAGTCTTCATTAAAAAAAACATTAGGAAAATCTTACCGACCCCAAACTTTTGAACAGTATTATGTACATTAAGCAGACCAGCTTACAAATGAGGAATAGTTTCACTAAAATCCTCCCAAGGAAATCAGACTTGTCTAGATAAATCATGATTAAATCAATCTAACTATATCATTTTAGACAATATCTAGTGAAGTAGTATAAAAGGCAGATAAATAATAGTTTCAATATTGAATCTTTTCAAGAGTATGAACTGTATGGACCAGAGATTAGCCTGATTCAGTAGATTCTTGATGCAGAGTGGATCAGTGAAGAGACAGTGATTGCTTTAGTCTCCGAGGACTGGATTATTGATGCATGGTTTTCTTCACTCCATTTTAGGTCATTTTTAATCATGACATTGACACTTCCATGTTATGTACTAAAGGTCTGCTGCTGGTATCTCTGGGAAAAATAGTTAGGCCATTGTGTGTGACTTATATGTGTGTTTGAGAGATGCCACATTGAACTTTGGCCTCAGTCAGAGCTCTGTTTCTTGGATGTGGTTTAGGGTTGCTGAGGAGTGTATATGTGAGTGAAAAAGGTGGGTTTTTCTATTGGTTTCCTATATAGTCAGACTGTTCACACTTTGTCAAAAGTTCAATTCAAAGTCAATGGTACACTAGATTATTAAAACAAAAGGGCACGGATTGGTTTTGCGATCCTACATGCGTGTTTGTTTTATCTGAGCACTGAAGTGAATCATTGTACATAGGGTTGGGTACATGAACTTTGTGGACAGTTGAAACTTGAAACATGCATGATCACTCTGACTGACCCATCTAGGCCTATTCCCCTAACCTATGATCATTCCCTTCTGTGTTCCCGCTTTTATTTATTTAAACCACTAAACTAATGTTCAATGTGTATCTCTTTCTTATTCTTGTCTCTCTCTGTTTCAGGGAGGAATGGGGTGAGAGGCGAGTCTGGTGTGAGTGATGATGATTTAGCGTCTGATGTTCTCAGTCACTGCAGCAGCGCCAGTGAGAGCGCATCTGTTGTAGAAGAGGGCACAGGTACATGCACAATTACAGTTGCATAAATGCACAAACTTTATCGCAAATATGTATTGTCCCTAGCACATCCACACACTGACTCTCTGTGCAGGTGAGGCGGTAGATGAACAAACTGCTCAGGAAGAAACGGAAGACAAACTGAAGCAATGCATCGACAATCTGATGGACAAAAGGTATCAATACGCTAAAATACAACACATCTGCAATCACACAGTTACTGAAAAGCATGTAAGCTCTGCAGCTGTTTCACTCTGTTGTTTTATATGTTTCTCAGTGCCAAGACCCGTCTGGCTGGATTAGAAAGTCTGCGCTTGGCGTTTTCCTCCAGAGTCCTGTACGAATTCCTGTTAGAGAGACGTTTCACCATTAGTGACTGTCTGGAGAGGAGCTTGAGGAAAGGTTGGAATTAGGACTGATTTTCTTTCTTTTTTTTTTTTTTTTTTTTGATTTTATATATGTTTGTTAATGTATGTTTCATTAGATCAAAACTCATTGACTTTCATTGTTTTTAATTATTCATTTTATTGTTACATAAATACTTGTTTATCTTTTGTGAATTAATAAAACGTGATTGTAAGAATTTAAGTACAAGCACTGTAACTGTACATTATTTTTATGTATTTGTCCTGTTGACAGTGCTGCTTGTACTTATTCACCAAAAATAAACTATTTATATAATTAAAAACATAATTAAAAATAATCATTAAGATAGGCAAAAAACAACAAAACATGCGTTTTGATCTCTTTGATAAAACAAGAAAGATAAACCATTCTTCTTGCTCTTACACTCTAAAGATATCAGAAAGTTATAACCACTGTAATTTTAATATATACAAAGGGCCAAAAATCTAAATCGATTGAGGACAGTGTGCCAAAAGTATACCGTGTTACATTTTTTATATACTTTTTATTATTATTATTATTATTAATAATAATAATAATAACCCCCCCCCCCCCCCCCCCCCAACACTCACACACCCTATAGCGGGCCAAATCAAAGGCCATCACTGGCCAACTTTGGTCCGCAGTCCCTGGTTTAATCTCTGCTGTAGAAGCTTTTGTTGTACTGATGCCTGCAATGTGTGATTATTTATGTGGAGAGAAATCCCAAGCTGCACATGGACATGTATCTGTTGTTTCTCCTACTTGGAAAATGAACTGGGTTGACTTACTGAGTAAAGTCTCATTCCCTCTAGGTGGAGGAGAGGAGCAGGCGGCTGCTGCAACAGTGGGCGCTCTCTTGTGTGGGCAGCTCGGGGGTGGAGTCGAAGGTGAGGAGGGCTTTAAGATGCTCCGCCCCATCCTCAGCTCCATCCTGATCGACAGCTGTGCCAGCCTTTCAGCGCGACAGAGTGTGAGTGATGCCTCTAAATATGTCCATAAACTCTTATTAGATCTATTACATTGACTTTTAAAATGTGATTGTTTAACTATATATCTATCTTTTGTCAGTGCGCTCGAGCTCTAGGTATTTGCTGCTATGTGTCTGCCTCAGACGATCCAGAGGTACGGTCAGATCTTGTAAAAAGCATATTAATATTTATAGATTTGCATCTTTGTGGAAGTGTCATCTGTCTTTTTCCACCTGTGTTTTTCAGGACCTGATAAAATCTCTTGGACATTTGGAGAGCGTGTTTGTGGCTGCATATCCCCTGGGTGATGGCACTCTGCCCTCTGTCAAAGCTGGGACCCCTGCGCTCCACAGCGCCGCCCTACAGGCTTGGGCTCTGCTCTGCACCCTCTGCCCTGCATCACGCATCGACACCATTCTAAACCAGTGAGTTTGACATGCAAGACATACAATCTGTGTACAAACTCTACAAACTTAATACCGGGGGCAAAAATATCATATGATATGATTTTTTTTCAGGACAATCACTATTCATGATTTTATCATGATTTTTTCATTTTGGTTTTACTATTTTGCTAGTGACTGAGCAGAACATCCGACTAATTTCCCTGTTTTAAAAATATTGTCTTACAAGGTAACAAAATATAAAACCATTTAGGCCAAAGTAGGGGTGGGCGAAGATTAAAATCTATTTTCATTATTTTATCTTTGTTATTAAAAACAAGAACAAAGATGCACATTACAAATACAATATAATATACAAATGAAATAAACAGTGCTTTTTTTCACAGTAGGTGTATTTAACAGTAGGATACAAGAAATTGAATAAACAAATGTAAAAATAAAACGCTACATAGACTTCACTGTATAAATTACATAAACAGTGATTCTTATTAAAGCTACTGAAGTTATTTTGTAAAGTTGTTTTTTTTTTGTTTTTTTGTTTTTTATTATTTTAGTCTATTGTTGTTTGATTAACATTAATGACAAGCGGCAGCAGATTTATTAAGGCCCGATTTATTAATTTATTAAATAAACAAGAAAAGATTTCCACATGAAAGAAGGCGGAGCCTCCGTGCACACCTACCTATTATGTAATTGCCACTGCCCAATGATAGTATAAAGGTGTTTACCAGCTGTAGCGGACTTTTCCAGAAAGTTTGCTTTGGCAAGCTGTTTCGAACTACCAACATGAACTCCAAAAGAAGTTCGCTTTGGCCTGATTTTGTTCGAAATGACGTCACAGTAGTTTGTTCTTCGATTTCGCTTGAAGTACATCGGGTCCTTTAGGCTGCTGTCACTTTAAGATACACAATATTTAAGATACACTGTAATATATAGACATGCATCCCAACTATTTGTTCACTAAAGACATAATGGCTGTTTATGTAAACCTTGTGCGTATTTGACAGTTTAAGCGCAATAAGATGCGAAAGATAACTTAGTTTAGTACTCACATGCTGTTTGACAGGCTTTTAGTGTGTGCGCACTTCGGATGTAAAAAGCGCATGTCAGAACAGTGTGTGAATAAAAAATTTCACCAGCAAGGCAATGCAAATAAAAAACTTTTTTGATTGTGAATAACTGCAACGTCACGTGAGAGTAAGCCTACCTCTTTCTTAACGCTTCCGAAAAGAGTAGTGTGCTCTGATTGGCCAGCTGACCCAGTGCATTGTGATTGGCCGAACACCTCGAACGCTTTTCAGAAGTGTTACACCAACAAATGTTAAGCTTCAGCTTCCAAAGCAATTATAAAGACGGTTAATGTCGTCAGTTTTACCATATCGGTTTGAGGCCGAGTCGGATTCTGTAAATGCAGGTGACCAAGCCAATCGATCGTAACTTGACAAACGCCGCCAGTTTGAAAGCTTTGAAAGAGAACAGAGGATACTATGTTTGTAAACATAAATCTATCTCTGCACTTTTGATAGTAAGAGTATGTGTTACTCTACACTCCCTCTGTTGCTCTGGCTGAAAGGATAATAGTAATTGTGAGACGGGATAGTGTTTTTTTACAAAGCCACAATCCAAAGCAGGTCTAAAATCTAAGCTGAAGTAATATTAAACGCGTTATGATAATGTATCTGTAGAAGAACTGGAAGACAGGGCAACTCTCTGAGAAAACAAAGGAAATTAACATTTGAACTCTCTCTTGTGAAGTTAGCATCTCCATTTGAGACGCAAGTCTCACCTCAGAATACATCTCTTTCCCTCTTCCCCCACTCCTTCTCTTTCATGCTGAGATCACCAAAATTCACCCAAAAATCTATATGGTTTAATGTGAAAAATTATCATACAGTATTATACATGTTTGGTATCATTTGAAATGTCTCAGTGCGACTGGTACAAATGTCTCTTTCCCAAAGAATTAAACCAAAAGATAATCAGTTCTTAAGAGTTTAGAGATAACTTGCACACAGAGTAGGGTGTGTCTTCCAGGCAAATAGCATTCTGCTCCCAAAAGCTGTAAACTCTAAATGCAAATTCCCATTGTTAGCAAATGTTATAAAGAAATGCAACAAGAGGCTCTGGGTGATTTGTAACTCAAATTAGCCTGTGATTCGGAGTGTATGCCGGCATTCCGCATCATGTATTTTATAATATCAGGTTGCATCTTCTCTCTTTATTCCAGAGCATTTGATGTTTTGTATTTATTATCTTTACACTGATTA
Organism: Rutilus rutilus; assembly: GCF_951802725.1. Lineage (NCBI taxonomy): Eukaryota > Metazoa > Chordata > Actinopteri > Cypriniformes > Leuciscidae > Rutilus > Rutilus rutilus. The sequence continues at coordinate 21,359,395 of NC_140232.1, read as the reverse complement.
TGAAATTGACATGATAGATTTACCTTACATAATAAATTGTTACATTTGATTTTATTCCGAATTACTCTGAAATAATTTTCTCAAGTAGATTTAGTGAAGTCTTATGTTTCTGCAAATCTGCGTTCAGGGTTAAGTACGTACTAGATCCCAGTTCAGATAGAGCGTGAGGCACATCTGATGGGATTCTAGATTCCTGACTAACTGCTTGACTTTAAGTTATTATGCAGTCGCAAATAGGGGACTAGTTAAAAATACTATTAAGGTAATAGCAAGCGTTAAAGCAGCATTATCTTAATGTACTAGTCATAACCTCTGGTTATTGTATGGGCTTTAACTAAGTTATATGGGTGACTGTAGGGGGCTGCATGGGTACTTTTTAACAATAGCAAGCGTGACTGGCGAGTTTGTGATCGTGAGATCCGCGTATAAATACGGCCGGCGCGAGACTCTCGGTGCGACATAGATTCCTAATGAACGAGTAAAATATAAATTAAAGAGTTAAACAGAACAATCAAATGTATTGCTAAACTATTATATAATTGACCAATAACCAATTGGCAATCTAACATAAATTCAAGATTGTGATAAAATGGAGTCAGATATAAAATGGAGTCGGATAAATGCTCAAAAGTGAATTAAATTACTTTGCCACGCGGAAAGACAGTAACACGCAGACACCTTCACCCATTCTATCGGATGCCGACATTGGGCCGAATCGGCCGATCTAGACGGGCTTAAATATCCAATGTTTATGTAATGCTTTATCTGGGTGTTGTCACATGGCTTTTTATTCACCCAGATAAGAGTACAGATAGTCCAATTTGTCTGTAATATAATCTTTCTCTTTGTCCGTATTTCAGCCACTTGCCACGTCTGCATGCGTGTTTAGAAAGCAGTGAGGTGAACTTCAGGATTGCTGTGGGAGAGACCATCGCTCTGCTGTATGAACTGGGCCGTGACATTGATCAGGTGTGTATTGTGTAGTGTTGAATAGGTTTGAGTGTCAGGATGATGGCAGCGTACATAATGTGTGTTGTGCCTCAGGAGTTCGAGTATGAGGACTGCGATGCATTGTGTGACAGTCTAAAGAGTCTAGCGACTGATGGAAACAAACATCGTGCTAAAAACGACCGCAGGAAACAGCGCTCAATCTTCAGAGAGGTGCTGCACTACATTGAGGTGAAACTGATGTTTTTTTTATTTTTAAATAACGTCAGTTAATTACATTCAGATATTTTATAGCTACATTGCATACTGTGCTAATTATCCGGGTTGATCCAGGACTGTCATAGATGATTATGGTTTAAAAATGTACATACACCAGACCAATCATACCCTTCCATTTTTTAGAATGAAGATTTCACAGAGGAGAAGATCCAGTTTGGGATTGAGGCCATCTACATTGATGGCTGGATGCGCCGCAGGATTTATGATGCCTTTAAGGAGGTGCTCGAGTCTGGAGTCAGACATCACCTACAAGTGAGGAGGAACAATTGCAACTCACTGTTGGCATACTTTTTTTTTTTTTTTTTTTTTTTTATAAATGCATTTGGCAGATGCTTTTATCCAAAGCGACTTACATTGCATTTCAAGTTACACATTTACATTCTTATCAGTTCTTGCTTTCCCTGGGAATCGAACCCATGACCTTGGCGTTGCAAGCGCCAACACCTTTACTGTTTGAGCTACAGGAAAGGCATACATAACACTATGTAGTACTGGAGAAAAATCTAGATTTTATTCCAATTCATATTTATTTAAATGATCTTAAATGGTTTCTTAAAATCCAAGTTTGATCTTTTAATCTATACACACAAAAAACATGAGAAAATCATTGTTTTATAGTGCTCTCTTACAGCAGTTCTTAACAGTTTTGACTCTAATGTCCCCCATTGTCTAGAATAATATTTGAAGGCCCCTGCAAAATAATTAAAATAATAATTAAAATTGGCAAGTTTAAGAATTCCAGAAAAGCAGAGATCCCCCTCTTTTTAACGATTGATTTTACATGACTTTTCCAGTTGTTTGTGTTTCACTGGACAAGGATTCTTAGGATTTAACATTTTAGAGCTTGGCTTAACTTACAAAATGTGAATTCTTTATAAAATACATATGGCTTTTTAAGATTTTATTAATTTACCTTTCATTTCCATACACAGTGTTGGGTGTAATTTACATTACTAAGTAATTAATTACATGTTAAAATGTATTTTGATGTAACATGATCCCCTAAAATGTTTTGGTCATTTCAAGAATAATTTATTCAATTTTCAATTTTTTATTTGAATAAATTAAAACAGCCGTTTCATGGCAATTCTTGTACGGTTCACCTGGTCGAGGTTTATAAGGGATTTAGAAAGTAATTAGTATATACAATACTTTTTAGAGGGAGTAATTAGTACAGTAATCTAATTAAGTAATCTAATTCATTGTTAATTCATTAGTTTTTTAGAGTAACTTGCCCAACACTGAGATGCATACATTGTGTATGTATGTATGTGTATATATATCTTATTTTAATGCTTGTTTTGTCTTGATTTAAAATTAATTTAAGTCATCTTGAGGCCCCCTTTAAAGTTTGCTGAGCTTCCGTAGTGTGCCCCAGGGCCTGTGGTAGAGGACCACTGATATAAAGTGTATATTATAAAGAATTTTTGTATCTGTTTGTATAGTTTAATCCTTTGCTGAGGGATATTTTTGGACTTGGACCTCCTCTCATCCTGGATGCATCTGTTAAAGCCAGCAGGATCTCCCGCACAGAGAGGGTAATCTCTCGTCTTTTCATTTATTAATGTAATAAATCACACATACTGTGACACTTGACATCATAAAAAGTCTTAGTTTGCAGTCAGATTGAGCTAATTTTGGGAACTGTCTGTCAAGACAATTCATGCAAATAAAAGCAGCACCCTTTATTTTAAATTACATTTTTTTATGCATATTCATGTAACTTTTGGCTTGTCTCCTCACAGCATCTGTTTAACTCTGCTGCGTTCAAAGCTCGGACTAAATTGAGGAACAAAGTGAGGGACAAACGTGCCGATGTGATGTGAGGATGAAGGCGACAAAGAGAGAGAAACACTACATCCTTAAAATCCCCTCGGCTCACTTGAATTATAGTTTGACATACTGCCAAGCCAGACACTTGACAAAATGTGCGTGCGACTGACTGCCTGTGTGCGAGTGCGAAAGGCCGGGTGTGTGTATGCGGTGTTGTTTTTATTTAACATCACAATGTGTGATTGCTAGGAATCCTGCAATTAAACAAAACATGAACTATTGTATCTTTGTAACAACATTTTGTGAGGCTGTATTAAGCTTTTCTGTTAACCTGTTTTACCACCTCAAGAGTTTTTGGGAAAAAAAATATTTTTATCATAAACACTTTTCACAAACTTTTTACAGTTCTGCAACAAAGAAAGAGGCCAAGAAAAATGAATTCTTTGTAGTTTTTCTGTATGCATTTTATAAACGGACTATGCTGATGCACCTATGATCTCATGATGCAAACAATTGAAAATACATCTTGGACTGCAGGTTTCCTGAGTTAGTGTAGACCGTTTTGTTAAACCTTTCTCACTGCCACTAAATCATCTGTATTACATCATACTCATCTGCTGAAAAAGTGTGATTTTTATTGGCTCCAAGTGTGACAGTAAATTAATATTCTTATCCCCAAGCTTATTTTTGCCTATATAGATCATGCTTCCAACAGTTGGTTGAATTTATTTCTAAATATAAAGCTACCTTTTCATGACTTTTTTTTAAGTGAAAGTACTGTATGCAACAGCCAGACTTTTGAAGAGAAATAAATTATGTAATTATCCTTCACAGAGTGGGAAGTATTTTTGACAGACAAATGTATTTGTTGTAGTAAGACATGGCTTTCATTAAACAAAAATACAGTAAAATTGCATCTCACTTAATTTCCTGGGTCTCCGATTACAAATGTATATCATTAAAATGTGCTTGACAGTCCAATTATATTATATATATATATATATATATATATATATATATATATAATTTGAGTGTGGTGGTTTTAAATAGTTTGGGGTGCGATGGTTCGGCACTCTTGTTTTGTAGCTCTTTATTTTGAAAAGATATTTACGGCGTCTCCGCTCATGGGAATCTCGCGAGATTTTAGATCAAACAAATCGGGCTCTTTTGACTAAAATGTTCAGCCATACAAGTCAACATGCAGAGGTAAATTATAAAGTTTCTGCATACTTAACTGTAAGGTCAGATCTATCATCTCACATTGTGTCATAAACGAATAAGCAAACGTACCAAAATACAGAGTTTAAAACGCTACAGGTGAGTAACAGTTTCATGCAGCGTCAGGAAGCGACCAACTGCAGACATGCTAATCGGCCCCTGGCTGGAGAAGTCCGTCAAAGGATCAGCTGTTATTATTTCAGAGAGTTTTTGTAATGGATTCATCGTCACGCCTAATACAGATACCAAGATACATTTAAACGTATTATTTTTGTGGCCTGTCAACATTTTGACATTAATTCTGCTTTAAATTACATTGTTAGATTTAAAAATTGAAATTCCCTTTCTTTTTTTATTTATAAAAATACAGATTCAGATTGATTTAGTGCAAGCAAACATATTTGCCATGGATTATTTATCTTTTTTAAATAAGGTTTTCATGTAGGCTACAAAGCCCATTATCAGGAGACACATTTAGGTGATGTTTTGTTCTTACATTTTCATTTCATAGCTACACAAAACTATTTTGCGAGGAGAGGAGCAGCCAACTCTGCAGAGATGTGAAGACTGTTGTTCCTTGTACCACTGCCCTTTCTGTGTGCCTGAGATGTTCAAACCCACCATCAAAAGCAAATGTTTGAAACATTTACAGGGTCACAGAAGAAGAGCAATACGACACAAAGGCTAGTACTAAAAAATATGTGTGAGAAATTACATGCATATTGAATATTGGTTACCTGAAAGTGTGTCAGGTAGTGAAGTCACAAGAATAAATTATTATTCTTTGTCTTACCATAATGGGTCTATAATAGAGGACCCCTTTCCTTTTTATTCCCTTCCAGAATTCTTCATTTTCAAATGTCATTTAAAGTGCCGAACTGGTCCACACTTTCACTGTGTCAGCTGCACATCCACTTTTATGAGGAAGGATGGTTTTCTAAAACACCTGGCAATGTGTGACAACAAAAAACCCAAGATAACAGTTGTGGAGTTGAAATCAGAGAAGAATTCACCTGCACCAGATCTTCATCTAACTGCATCTGAGTCTGGCAGCACTGCGGAGATGCCTGTCAGTGATGGACACAAGAGCCGAATCTCTGAGGATGCTCAGAAAATCAGACGAAGAAAAGCAAACTTTGAACAATACTTGTTCCCTAAAATGGTACGTTTCTTTTACTTTTGTTTAGTCACCATATTCACATATTAGCATTTTTGTTACACGGAGACGGTAACTGTATCGTTTTAAGAACTTGCAACTAGAAACCCGTTTTCAAAAGTTCGCTTTTTCAGGCCCCCAAAACTCTGTTGTCGTGTAAACGAATGGCCAAAATGCATAAAAGTTTTCCATTTTTAGTTGAAAACGTTGTCGTGTAAATGGTCCCTAAGACTAATGCACTGAAAATATTCATTTAGATGAATCATCATAAATAGATAGCAGAAAAATCATGGGCTTTGTTGTGTCAAAATTTATGAAGCTGTGGAATTTTATATAAACATACTAAACACTTTTCGTCCTGTGCGTTTGCAGGCTGTAAGTGAGGACACATCGGGCCCGGGGCCCACTGATTCAGAGATGGCAGACCAAGGGTCCACAGGTGATGAGTCTCATCAAACAGAAAACATTCTGCAGAATACAATGTGCTGGTCTTGACCTCCCATTTCCAGTGTGACAAAGGAACGAAGTGATATCAGGCACAGTTTTAAACATATTTGTTATTTGATCATAGTGCCAAAATAAAGACACAAAGCATTAAAAATGCTAAATAAGTAAGGCAAGGCTCCACTTGCTGAATTAAACAAGATGATAAGGGCATATGACAACAATATAGGACTGAAACATTTATCTTGCATGCTGTTTAACATACATTTTTAAAAACTATTCAGCGAACACTGCAGTATGTGATACAATGTGGAATGATAGTAGTCAGGAGTAAAAGCAGTGCAGTGCCATTCCTAGCTTCCTACTTCCGCTCAATTTCAGTTCGCTTCTGTACTCAGTCTGAGATAGCGACCTATCTCCCAGTTTTCCAATCAACGAACAGAGGGCGGGCTGAGAGCCGTGACGTAGACGCTGATTGTACCGTGGATGCGTAGATTTACTTCACATAATCTGCAAAAGTCGTTCACAGCCATGTTCACTCCGGTATTTCGCTTGATGGTTTTGTTTTCGCATCATACATGTGTTTACAGTGGAAGTTCGATGCGGCTGAGCCTGCGCATAACACACGTCATAACCAAATGTTACGGGTAACCAATGATTTTAAACTTCAGACAAGCGATTATGAAGGCACAAAAAGTTAAGAATAAAAAAATGTGCACGGAATAAATACTGCAATGTTCCATAAATTGACCATTTTGATTGCATGGTGATCTTTGTCAGTGTGGCTAGCCAAAAAACAAAATTATGAAATCCAGTGTGTAATGTATGAGTCTCATATATTAACATGCTCTGATCAGAGACCTTCATATTTTTACTCTCTTTAATCTCAGGTGAAGGCAGGATTATGGAGGAGCAAGTGAGAACAGATGAGCCATCTAAATCCCCAGTGGATGAAGGAGATCCTTTAGTGCTAAATCTCTCTGTAGTGGATCACAATGGCCCAGAAACCACTGTCTCAAATTCTGCTGCCAATCCTCATCCTTTAGAGGCTGATCTCGCCATAAAGACTTTGGTAAATGAGATGTTCACTGGGCACACACCTGTGGAAAGCACCATCCCACAAAGATCCAAATCCGACGCACAAGATCTGTGTCCTTTCTGCGGTTTAATGCTGCACAGGAAGAATCTGCAGGTGCATTTAAGAAGGAAGCACCCAGATCAGGTTTTAAACCAGGAGAAACCTGCCTCTGCTCAGGTGAAAAACCCAAAACAGCAGAGACTCCCTTTGCGAAAACAACAGAAGGTGAGAGGAGAAATTCATCCTTTGCAATTGCCATTGTGCTTCTTTTTTTCTTTCTTTTTTTACTCTTTAGAGCAGAGTTTCCCAAACTGGGGTTTATGAATTCCTTGGGGATTTGTGATGAAAAGCTAATAATTAATGGTCAATTCAAATAAATAATTTAAAAATAAAAAAACACTTACTTAAAGTAAATATTTGATTTGTTTAACTGCATGTCATGTGACCGTTTACTGACATCAGAGAACTGTGAATATGCACAGGCCTAAGGGGTTCTTCTGAACAAAAAAGTTGGGGAATCCCTGCTTTAGAGTAAAGGGACAGGTCACCTAATTATTCTCCCTCATTTTTGTCAAAATTTCTCCTTTTGTGTTTTCCAAATGAAAGTTATACAAGTTTTCAATGACATAACAGTGATAACAGATTTTCATTTCTGGGTGAACTATCCTACAGTGGCCCAGTAGTGCACAACACAACGAAATGTTAACACAACGAACCACCACAACACAACAGAAATGCTCCCACGTGCGTGCGTATATTTTTATGAACAATATTTTTGTTATGGGACAACTATACAAAACAACTATGGACCAGTACATAGGAGGGTCTGTCTGCATCCTGCAAGACAACGCCAGATACGTCCATTACTAGAAACACCTACTATCACCCATGCAAGTTATACAGTAGGTGGCGGTAATACTCCTAAGGAGTGAACGGCCATTAAACATGAAGAAGACGAAGAAGAAACGCCTACTAGCAACAACAACATTCCCACGGCCGCTCCAACGATAGACGCGCGAATTCTATGTCGTCAAGATGGTTCAATGTCGAGATGAGAAAGTAAGTATGAGTTGTTGTTCATACAGTGATATGGCATGTGGAATTTTAGTTTAACTAACGTTATGTGTGTGAACTGCAGCACAAATAGGTTGGGAAATGAACGGATGTTTTAAATGTCAACTATGTCTCCCTTCAATTTAAGTGTGTTTGACATGGTATAACTGTAAATAGTCTTCAGTTTCCTTTTTTCCCCGGTTTGTGTCCAGAGTCAGACGTGTCTTAATACCTATGTTCATTAGTATTGACACCCTATCTTCACACATACACGTTTTGTAAATTAAATGTTTGTATTTTTGGTTGTGACAATTATAAGTAATGTGGACTATTAAGGAGTTCCAGTAAATATTTTATTTACTTCTAGTTTCATGTTACCATTCTGAATGAGGGAAGTTCTCCGGGACCTATTTCACTTGCTGAAAATGAGTACAAATGCCTGTTTTGTAAAAAGACTGGAGAGTATCCTGCTCTGGTGGCACATGTACAGACCCACGAGAGGTCTGTTGTCAAGCATGGAGGTATGTTTTAGAGTAATGCTGTGAAATGTTATAAAAACAGACAAAATCATGTTGTCTCTCTGAAATGATTGTCAGCATGTAAAATTATGCATATGCATTCATAAAAGTATTTTGTGATATATTTCTCTCTTTTTTTTTTTACAGGGTATAAAATATATAAATGCCACCTGGGATGTATAGATAGTGGACACTATCACTGCTGCTACTGCCGTCAAAGTATAATTCGAAAAAACTTATTTATTAACCATGTGCAGAAGTGTGCATCAACCAAAGTCCACATTCCATCTACAGAACCTTCTAGAGAATGTTTAGAAACCTGTGCTTTAAAACCAATTAACTTTCCATCGTCCCACAGCATCTCAACAGTATCTGCCACATGTGATCCTATCCCCAAACCTTTAACCACTCCAGGTTTACCTCGAGCTTTGACTTCTCCACCAGTCGCAAGCACCTCTGGACCTTCCATTATATCTGCGCCATGCATGGTTGACCACAGTGCCTCAGAAACAGAAAAAATTTCCGGCACTCCACCTACACCAAGTTCCTTGACAGACTCGAAGACTGCTGTTTTACATCCTACAATTGTAATGCCCTCAGACATTCAAAATATTGTGTCTGCCAACCCAACTGAGTGCATCTCCTCCAGTAACAAAAAAATACCTAAGTGTAGGCCAAAGCGAACTATGTGCTGCTTTTGCAACAAGATTTTAAACAAAAAAAACATCAAAACTCACATTCAAAGACGTCATTCTTTGTCTACTCCAGATGTCAATATAAATCACCATCATCCGTCAACGTGCATTGACCGCACAAATGGAATTTCCGCTGTTGGAGGAACAGTCACTGGACCAGTAAGACCTGTACATGCTCAGAAATATACAAGGGGTCATCTCCATAAAGGGGCCTGTAAATTTGAAAAGGGCTGACGAGCATTGAGTTTTTACATAGGAGTGGATTAATGGGCCTATCCAGTGCATCTATCTTTGGTCATTAGTTTACGGTCTTAATCTCTACTGTACAGTCTTATTTCTACTGAAGATGAGACACCTCTCAATAAGGAAGGTCTTTCAGAGGTTATCAGAAATAAGTGGATTTCTGATCATTCGTCTAGCAAAAAAAACACAAAACCCCCCCCACATTTGGCACTGCCCATGTTAAAAAAATAGTAATCTATGTCCACACAAGTCCATTGCAATATGGCACTTGAACCAAACAAATCCTGAGCTTTTGAAAGAAAGTTCAGGCAATGATGTTGCATTTGACTCCTTTGCAGATATATCTTGTGAATGATAATAGTAGTAATGACAAAATGTGTCTATCCACCCAATGGAAAAGCACTGAGTGCAATGGTCTATTAGTTATTATTAATATTATTATTTAGAAAGCAAAAAAGATTCCAGCTATTCTGCTAAACAGACACACACAATTTTGAACAGTTTTTTACCTTACCAAATGTTTTTATGGACCCTTGAACTCTTCACATATTGAGTCAGCCAAGTCATTTCACGACACTGTTTCTTGGCCATATAAAGGATGCATTAAAGTTAAAATTTGGACTTCATAATAGAGGTAATGGTCTAACAAATTCCAAATTTCAAACAGCTTTTAACCAATCTTTTAATATTACACTAAATTTGTATATACCTATAAATTACTTGGCTATTTCAAATGCAATAAATGCATTTGAAGGGTTTATTTAAAAAAAAAAAAAAGTCAGTACACTATTTTTTAATTAAAAAAATTTAATTAGGATTTTGTTAGACCATTACCTCTAATATGAAGCCCTATGGCAAAGAAATGAGCGGGAGCATTTTTGTTGTGTTTTGGCTTGTTTCTGCGATTTCTGGTTTGATTCTGCATTAACTTATTTGTATATCTGAAATTCCTATTCATCTGGACCCACGGGGTCATAATATAATTTCAGATTAAAGATAAATAGCAACGTTGAAGTTTATGCAGCTTAAAAGAAAGGACAATGTCATAAAAAGGCATAGTTTGCGTGATTTTACATGCAGTAAAACCCAACACTTTGCTCGTAATACTATGGGTTATATTATTATTCTTAAACACAAGCAGTTCTTAAACACTGGCGCAGTCAAAATAAAGAGCATGGTGTCAAAAGTGTGATGAATAAACCGAACCACCCCTCATAGCCGCATAATGGATGCGTCCGCAGAGAAAGCCCTTTGACCGCTGCTGAAACATCGGCTCTCTTCGACACTCCAGCGACTTTCCCCGATCTCACTCTTCTGTCATGACAGTCCACTTTCACTCGACCGGCGCGGATCATTGTTGTTGACATGCGTGGCGGAGGAGTGTCTGTTGTTGTTTTAGCCAGATTTCGTTTACGCCTTTCTGGCCCATATCTATTGTAAGGTGCGAACGGAACCGGTGCTACTTTTTAACGTTATAGTAACGTCTATTTTATGAACATGTTTTATTATTGACAGAATAAACATTTTAATGAGCTTATCGGAAGCGTATCGTTATCATAGCGTTATACAGGTCAGTGAGATTTAAAAATAAAAAGTTATTTCATGGAGCAAGAAATAGTGCCTAAATGTGGGACCAGTAGCTGATTAAAAATTAGTTGCGTTACATGTAACACATTTTCAGTTTTGAATTCTGCTGTGCACTAGTATGTGACATATTATGTACTTAAGTGTATATACTGTATATAGTCAGTGGGCTCCAAAGTATTAAAAAAAATGGGTTATTAACAGAGGATGTTCCCACAAGTAAGGCTGGTTCGGGTTTGTTTACTCATGTTGTTTTCGGTTTATGTTGTTAACTGGTAATTATTATGTTTGTGGTTTCAGGTTGCAATGGAGAGCATGATCAGAGATGTGTTCAGACACTGTATCAGGTTTCCTGTGCCCATTTCGGCCTCTGTGGTCACTGAAGAGCTGGTGGACACTGCCACTGACAAGCGGTGCATTACTGTATTGGCCCGTGAGTTTAGTGGAGAGTTCTGTTGTGTAGTTTTATGGTGTATTTGCATAGTTTAGTGATATGAACACTTTATGGTGCTAGCTTTTCAACACTCTTTCTCTGTAGGATGGAGTCAGTGTGATTTGGAGAGAGGGGTGAAACTGCATTTCTCTCAAAGATGGACTCTACTGTGTAAACATGACACAATAGAGCACGTTCTGCCATCTGGAACAAGCTCACACATAGAAAAAGAGTAAGATATGTAAGATGTATATATGTGTGTGTGTATATATATATATATATATATATATATATATATTATGCAGATATTCATGTATCCTCAAGAAGTAAAAAGAAAGATAGTTTTGACTACAAGTAGACAGCACGCCCGTCATCAAAATTCATCTCTCACTCAGGTTGCTCAGCTGCCAGTCTCCTTCTGGGACTCTTCAAGCTGTCATCCGAGAGGAAGCAGAACATCAGTACCTGGAGGTAATGGCTGATATGTTTGAAATTTACATTTGAATGTGAGGAAAATATATACATTTTTGTTGTTTTTCTTGGTAGGTTTGGGGCCAAAATGGTCTGGAGAAAAGCTTGGACCTCATAGCTCTGAATAAGCATGGAAAAGTGTACGAAGATGGTAAGAAACACTTTTTGCTGTCCGTGTTACACACCAAGAGTCTCGAATCACTGGCCCGTGGGTCGAATATGCCTAATTGTGAACAAATGACTCTTGAGCTCGTTCTTTGGAGTGAATCAGGTGAATCATGTCTAAAATGAGGCTTTAAATCTAAAAACTGACTCACTCACTGGACCATAAGCCATTTTCAGTCATGTCTCAATTGGGATGAACCGAGAACCTTTATATGAGGTGCACTTCGTTTGTGAGAGTTATATCAGTCTACAACTGGCAAAACTTCTCTCTTTTGGGTTTTGTGACTGAATGGAATCTGGCCTATGGTACAATGATGTATAACTATTCGTTGATGTCTTGCTCTGGAGGCAGTCATATGCAAATGTATTTGCCAGTATGACATCACAGGTCACCCAATATCAGAACGAGCTGTTTTTGGAGCTTGATTAAATAAATGCTTTGTTTATAATGAGGAGGATGTTTTAAGCTATGAAACTTGCAGGATGTTTTAATAGTTCAAAGATCTTAGATGTCACAAGATTTCTCATGATTCTTTTAAAAATAGACATGTATATTGAGTGGTTCTGTAAATTGGATATGAATGATTCATTTTAGTAACCAGTAGGGAGCCTCTATTGATTTTTATGTACTCTGTCTGGAGCCCTGATCAGTGTGTAAGGATATTGGTCTGATTGTGTGTACTCTTTCTTTGTGCATCATTAGCTCAGTTTGCATGTTTGGCCTGGTCACCATGTGAGAAGAAGTTGCTGTATGTGGCTGAGAAGAAGAGGGTGGAGCCCTCAGCTCAATCATCATTTGCATCAGCCAGTGAGGATGGAGGGCTAGTGTTGCTTGAGGAACAGGTGAGATGTCTGTCTATCAAATCATCTCAACTGAGCTTATCCCGCATGTAGCTTTGTGCATTAACTGTTGTAACTAGATGTTAGAAGAAATGAATTTGAGGTTTTAAAAGGCTTGTGACATTTCTCAGGATAAGAACGTGTATATTGAAGACTGGGGTGAGGGGCTGGTGGGTAAAAGCTGTCCAGTCTTGTGTGTAGCTGATCTCCTTAAAGCTGCAGTCATTGTGTATGCTGGCATCCCTCCTAATATATCACCAGGACAGGTGAGACGGATAGATCTCACTATTCTTATTTACCCAATTTATAATCGTTATGTTATGCCATATTGACTTTAAATGGTAGATGTTATATCAGTAATCTCAAATTCAAGTGCTTTAAATAATAATTGAATTATTAAATACTCCTCCTTCTCTCTCAAGGCGCTGTGGGGGCCTAATGGAAGGGGTGTGGTGTTTGTGGGCCAATGGAATGAGCCATTCAGACTGGGACTGAAGTTCTGCTCCAATCGTAGGTGAGAGGTAGCCTGGCAAGCCAGACTTACATCAAGATGTTAGGTCTGGCAACTCACCATTGGCACGGCTCAATCCGAGGGGCGGGATAAACGGTTGTCTTTCAAAATCCCTCTGCACGCAATAGGATAGCGCTACAACCAATCAGAGCAACAAAGAAGGCTAATTGGTATATTAAACTTTTGCCGTATCCAGTCGGCAAAACTCCGCACACATCTTCCTTTTTTAAAAATGACTTAAGTGCCATTCTTTGCTCTTTTCTAAAGAAAAGCTTAACTCCAAGTCCTCCAGAGTCGCGGCCAAAACCGATTCGAAAGACCGCTGTTCGCCAGCAGCAGCAGCCATTCTTTGTTTTCAAGTAGCAGGGAACCGTCGCAACTCTGTCGTCATTATGTTAAGCCCACCCCACCTACTCTATACACAATGTGATTGGCCTGACCTGAGTTTGGTTTTTGCAGCTCGAAAGTCAACGGAGAGTTGCTAGACCACACTGGCTGCAAAATAAATTTTGCTGCCGCTAGGGTGCGTCTAGATTTCTAGGCTAGGTGAGAGGCGGAGTTAGAGAAAGCTTCAATCCCTTTAACAGCTAGTACTTTTTCTTAGAAATATTGATTCACTTATATTTCCATCCTCAAGTGCTACTATTTAATAAGATGTTTATCTCAGTTGGCTGACTTTGTGCCAAGATTTTAAAATACTATAATGTTTTAAAATGTTGCTGATTTTCTTTTTTTTTCCAGATCAGCTCTCTTCTACTTGAATATGAAAGGGAACTGTGGTGAGATTTTTATGTTATTTTTTCATAAAGGAGGGATTGTATGTATGCACTTTTATAACCTTTTTGTTCAATTTGACCTTTGACCTGGTCAGAGTGCTTGTCATCTGACAGCATGTCTGTGTCGAGCCCTCGGATGAGTCCAGACTCGTGTTGGATCGTCTACTTACAGGGCCAGGTCTTTGGACCACATCATCAGTGCCTGAGCATGATGTTGGTAAGAATGCAAATAATTGATTAACATATAATGTAATAATATTTCACTTAGGAATGTTTAGATGAAATGCCAAACTGGAGTATTTTGTTTAATATTTATTATACTATATACTCAACTGGTCAAAAGTTAGGGGCCAGTAAGAATTATTTTACTTCTTTTTTTTTTTTTAAGAAATGAAGACCTTTACACAGCAAGAATGCATTAAATTGATTAAAAGGGTCATTAAATGCTGCTCTATAAACGTTATTCTCATCAGAGAATCCTGAAAAAAAGTGCATCATGATTTCCAAAAAACCAGCAGAATGTTTTCAACATTGATAATAATATGAAATGTTACTTGAGCACCAAATCAGGATATTAGAATGATTTCTGAAATTAGAATGATGTGTCACTGAAGACTAATGACTGCTAAAAATTCAGCTTTGCTATCAAAGGAATATATTTCCATATTTTAAAATAGAAAACAATTCTTTTAAATTGTAACAGTATTTCACATTATTACCTATATTAGTTTTTTATTACTCTATATTCACTTTGATAAAATAAATACAAAATTGGTGAGCATAAGAGACGTTTCAAAAATCTTACCAGCCCCAAGCTTTTGAACCATAAAAAGCTCACACAAACTATGTGTGTGTATAAATTTAATATTATATTATACATATTATATTTATTATTATATTTATTAAACTATTTTCTGTGTCTTTGTCCATTTTAGTATGATATGAAGAACAGAAGCACTTCGGTTTTGGTAGATGTGGTCAGGAGAGCAGAAAAGGGTACTTGGATAAAAACACATGCACACATTGAAGAGTGAGGTCAAGTCAGTTTAATTTGTGTAGCACTTTTCACAAAGTTTTCTTTCCTCACAGGTCAGTTTGCTGGTATATACGAGTCGTTGCCATCTCAATGCTGGTCTGCAGACAGTGAGAGAATCTTCTTCAGCAGTGCCTGTGAAAACAATAAGGTTAACAAATACATAAATGTACAGGACAAAAAATACAGGTGCTTTACCAAAATAATAAAAAAGTGCAAACAAATGTTGGCACACTTTTAAATAGCTTGCATAGAAACCTGTGTGTGTCCCATGTCTCCACTATGTGGATTCTGAATTTCTAATTCCTAGTGTTAAGATTTTGTGATTTTTGCACCATCTGTTCTTTTAGGCAGTTTTCTCAGTCAACAGAACCACAGGAAGAGTCACACAAGTGTGCGGACTGGATGTGCTAAGACTAGGTAGTGTGAATATGGAGTGATGTCATGACTGCTTTGACTTCAGGCTGTTTGTTCTCTTTACTATCAGTGTCATTGCATTTGTGACTTTAATTAATTCTGTATTTTTGTGTTTGGTAGATGATTTCGGGAGTGTGCAGCTGTTGACAATACAAAAAGACCTGATGGTGATGAGCTGCTCGTCTCCAAATCAGCCACCCTGCCTGGTACAACCACACACACACACACACACACACACACGTGCACACACTTTACTAAAATAGTCATCTGTCACTGAGGATACTGCATGACATAGCTTTGTGTGTTTTCTGTAGAGAGTTGGCTTCCTCTCAACAGTTGATCAGGCTGAGGATTTGCAACTTTGTAATCTGGGTGGCGCAGATGTGTATGAGGAATTTTATTGGCAGCCCATGTTGATCACACCCCCTTCTCAAGAGGAGAACCATCAGTTCTGTGAGTAACATGGATCAATCATCAGATAGACCAGCCGCTACTAGCAATACTTCTTTGTGATTTTTCTCGTTCCTCCTCTCTGCCTTTATATAGCTGGACTGAATTTCGGAGCAATTTTGTTGAAGCCTTACAGTCCTCAAGAGAGAAGGAAAACTCCTCTAGTGGTGAATATACATGGTAAGGCTGGTACTTTTTTTTTTTTTATTATTCAAATGACCGTTTCTTCAAATGTCTAAGAGATGTTGCCACAGTTCTTCTGGATTTAGTCTGTCTCAGTTTTTTCTGTTTCTTGATGTAATCGATGATGGTGAGATCAGATCATATCGGCTGTTGTCAGACTCCTTGTGCATACAAAAATCTCACTGGATTATTACAATTGATGACAAAAGAAATATTGGATATGTAAACTGATATTTCCTACTAACACACTACAGTAAAAGATATAAATAACTGGCTTAAAACCATTTTTTGGGTGAAAATACTAATGTGCCTATTTTGTGCTTTGTTTGGAATACATAAATGAAAATGTAAATTGGACTTCAAAGTTTAGCGTTCATATAAACATAACTTTCAGAATCTGAAATTGGATTGAACTAATTCGGATTGATGAAAATTACTGCATGTAAACATACCTAAGATCCGTTTCCACCGAAATTACCCGGAACATTTTGTCCCAGGAACTTTTTTTCCCCCAGACCTGTTGCTGTCTGCGTTTCCACCGCATTCTAAAACTACCGTGAAGATTAGGCAAATAGTTCGGGGACGTGGAATTCATCCTCTGAATTTAAGCTTAATAAAGCCTGAACCCTGTCGTCGGTCCATCGGTTGTATTTTTTAAACTCCATTGTAATTTGAATAGCAAACAACTGTTAACACACGCACTGCAACAGATGGTGGTTAAAATAAAATGCTGCGTGAACTCAACCAATCAGCATGTTCAGCGCCCAAGTCCCACCACTGAAAGTTCCTGAACTTTGAAAAAGTACTACCCTTAAGAGCAGGGACTTTCGGAGTGGGAAATATTTACCCGGAACTTCATTTAGACCCTGGTTCCACCCCAAAGTCCCTAGTTCCTGGGGAAAGTTCCTGCGGTGGAAACGCAGCTCTAGTAAAGTATTTCTCTGTGCAGGTGGTCCTCATTCTCATTTCGCTGCTGACTGGAATGCCACAGCTGCTGCTTTAACCAAACTGGGCTTTGCTGTTCTTATGGGTGACTGTTCATATGTCATTCTTGTTTCTGTCAAAATATAAAAAATCGAAAATGAGCACTGACGTATTTTAACATTTTTTGTGTTAAAGTGAACTACAGGGGCTCCACTGGTTTCGGTCAAGATGGTATAGAGTCTCTGCTTGGAAATGTTGGCAGTCAGGACGTCAAAGATGTTCAGGTGTGTATATGCACAAATGTGACCCTGGACCACCAAAACCAGTCACATGGGCCACTTTTTTGGAAATTGAGCTTTATACATCATCTAAAAGCTGAATAAATAAGCTTTCCATTGATGCATGGTTTGTTTGGATATAACATATTTGACCGAGATAAAACTGTTTGAACATCTGGAATCTGAGAGTGCAAAAAATCGAAACATTGAGAAAATCACCTTTAAAGTTGTCCTTTTATGTTCGCGACTGTGCTGCATTCACTCACAAAAATAAATGTTTTATATATTAACGGTAGGAAATTTACAAAATATCTTCATGGAACATGATCTTTACTTAATATTCTAGCGATTTTTGGCATAAAAGAAAAATCTATAATTTTGACCCATACAATGTATTGTTGGCTTTTGCCACAAATATACCTGTGCTACTTATGACTGGTTTTGTGATCCAGGGTCACAAATAACATGTGCCTGTTAAAAAAAAAAAGTATTGCATTAGCTTGTTTGTCATTCTTTGTGTCCAGAGGGCAGTGTTGTGCGCTTTGCATAATGAGACTACTCTCGACCCTGATAGAGTGGCAGTGATGGGTGGCTCTCATGGTGGATTCCTGGCCTGCCACCTGGTCGGTCAGTATCCAGATTTCTACAGAGCATGTGCAGCACGAAACCCCGTCATCAATGCTGCCACGCTGCTCGGGACCAGTGATATCATAGACTGGTAATGTATCATGTTTACATTCGTTATTACTATGAAAATGGGCTGTGAAAATGTCTGAAAAACTACATTTGAATTTTATACTTAAATATTACTAATATTGAAATTTAAAAGGCATAATTTCACTTTTGGCTTGTCTCCTGAGGCCACAAGGGGGTGTAATGAGCTAAATATTAACTCTCCACATTATATTGGTTATTCAAAGCAATAAATTAAATTAACCTTTATAAATCAAATGTAATTTTGTAAATTGATTTAACAATTATGATTAAAACAGCATCATGTATATGTAACCCTTCCGGTTCTACTCGACCCGCTCTGAGCGGGATTCAAACCGGCATGAGAGGCGGGCGTGCTAACAAGGACGTCAGTCTCAGCCAGGGTAGTGAGGTTTACTTGCACAGCGCTTACTAGCTGGCCTCTGTTTACATATATGCATAGTTTAATACAAAGAATCAAAGCACTAATCACAGAGAGTGCTTTTTTCCTTAAAATGGAATAGAAAAAATCCCCACAAAGTCTCGAGACATGTTTTTTGAAAGATTAACTTATAAACCTCAACATTCCATTAAAATAAAGTAAATTTTGATTTGGGTCTTTAAAAGCATAGAATCAGTTTCTCTTCAAATCCAGGAAAAACACAGTTAAGCCTAATTTATTCCAGCACTAGAAGGAACCTCTGTGTATAATGCAGTAATGTAGTATTGCCTTAGTATTCTGAAATTATACTGTTAAATCTGTTGGATATTGATCAATATACTGCATTTCAGTTTTTACAGTGGTCGAAGGTAACTCTAATGGTGTTGTGTGCTTGAACTGTCCCTACAGGAGATATACCTCTGTTGGGCTTCAGTATGCTTTTGACCAGTTGCCCACATCACAGTCTCTCACTTCCATGCTGGAGAAGTCACCTATAATACACGCTGCACAGGTATACACTGACACACGCATGCATTCCTAAACTATCTAAATAGAGATTTTGCACAGACTTCTATTGGTTTTATGTACAGCTAGTTATGAATACTGAACCCTAAAACTTTCTGCGTGTTTACAGTCTATTTTTATTTTATACCTTTTTTTTATTATTATTATTATTATTTTTTTTTACAAATGAGGATAACCCTAAAAGGAGGTTTTTGGATTATTTCTTAGGTTTAGCACATTTCTGAGTACAAATTTGTCATCAAACTATGCACACTCACACACAGACAGGAAAAGTGATTAATTTTGGATAGAGAATTCCTTGTGTAGCATAATAAGCTTAATATGTAAATATTAAACCTTAATGTGGTCTGTGTATGTGTGTTTAGATCCGAGCTCCTGTTTTGTTAATGCTGGGTGGGAGAGACAGGAGAGTATCGCCTCACCAAGGTCTGGAGCTCTACAGAGCACTCAAGAGCAGGAATACACCTGTCAGGTACACACACACAAACAAACACCATCATTTAATATACAAACACACTGAATACTCATATTATTTGTCACTAATAGAGATAGACCAGGCTGATTTAAACAGCCAGTATTTGGCCATTAACATATTTTATTGTTTTGTCAAAATAGTTTATTCCTGTGATGGCAAAGCAAAATTTTCAGCATCATTACTCCAGTCTTCAGTGTCACATGATCCTTCAGAAACATTCTATGTTGATTTGGTGCTCAAGAAAGATTTTTTGTTATCAATGTTAATACTTTTTTCAGGATTTTTTGATGAATAGAAACATTTATTTGAAATAGAAATCTTTTGTAACATTTATAAATGTCTTTGCTGTCACTCTAAATCATTCTAAACGTAATAAAAGTATTTATTTATTTATTTAAAAAAAATCTCACTGACCCTTCAGCCTGCTCTTTCTTTATCACACACTCTCTCTCTTCTCTTTGTCTGTTTCTCAGGTTGTTGTGGTACAGTGATGAGGGTCACTCGCTGTCTAAAGTCAACACTCAGTCTGACTGCTTCCTCAACATCGCTCTGTGGTTTAAAGAACATTTAAACTGACACTTCTCAGAAGCTTTTTTTATTTCTGTCTGCACATTATTGTGACATTCTTGCCAAAACTGTTAACGTCTATGAATGCTGCACTGAAACTAAATGTACATGCAATGGAGGTCCTTGTCCATTAGGGGGCAGACCTGTCTATGTTAAATCAGCACTGCTAAAATAAGGGGTCAAATGCCAAAGCATGGAGTCTATAAGTTAAGAAATCTGAGCTCATGCACTGAGTTACTCAACTATTCTTTTTAGAATCAATTTCTAAACATCCAGACTCTTGTGAGATGTTTGCTCTTCATTCTGTTTTTAATGGAGAGTAACATGGCAATATATTTAGATCAAATCTGTTTGACTTTAAATACATAGACATGGTGATTGTTTGTAGATTTAAATTAGTTTGAATATTAAAAATAGTACATTTCGGACAGGAAGTACAAGAGAAAAACAAAAATCTATTTTCTAGTTTCAGAAATGTATCTGCAGAGATTCAAACATTCCATGTTTATAAACATGATACAAGAGAGAAATGTGTGTCATTTATTTTGGACAATGTACATGCACTTCATTCAGGTGTGCATGCTGGCTTTGGTGGCTGCCGTAACAGCTCACATATCTAAGACTCTTGTGTCTATTTCATTTACAGCCGCTTAAGAAAGATCCTTCCTTCAAAGATTTCTTTGTTTCATAGTTTTAGCAACATTCTTGTCCTTTGAACACTTAATCCTTAAATCCCCTTTGACAGATTCATTCAGCTCTTGTGTTTCTGCCGTGAACTCTGTTTTTAATGCTTTTTAAATTATTATTATTGGGTATTTTGGTTTGCCGTTTGTGGTATGTTGAGCACCAGCCAGGTTTATGTTACAGTGTTTTAAAAGGCCACTTGTAGCATGAGGATTTTCAATATGCTGGCAGTCTCAGGGGGAAGATTGCTTTATAACCTGTTAAGATTGCTTTGCTAATGACCCACAGAGAGACAGAAGTAGAACACAACAGGTCATCTGAGACCACTGCCACTGTGTGTGTGTGTGTGTAAGAGAGAAAGAGAAAGAAAGGTCTGTATTATTATTCACCCTTTGATCGGGTTTGGTGTAGGTGTCTGGGTCTTGGCAGGTCAAATATCATTAGGTCTTTTCTCTCTGTCTCAGTCTGCCTAGCTGCTGGAAGACATATAAGGAAGATTAAAGAGCAAGGCAGAATTTGAGAATAAACACAAACACCAAAAAAGCAGAAAATCATTGCCAGGGGGTGAAAAGCAGATGAGAAGCAGATTAGAGGAAGTAAGGAGAAAAATCTGAGTAGTTTTAAGGTCACACCGAGTAGAGGGAGACAGGGCTAAAAATGAGCCACTGCTTTGTTGGTACTTTCATGAGCTCTGCGTAAAGAAAACACAAAAAGTAGCTTTATCTGATGGCTCATGCATTTTTTCCCGAGAATCCTGGGAGTTGGGTCAGATCCAGTAGGCCTGGGGTATGTTGAATCAACAACCATAAATATAATGTAGACAGAATCAGTGATTTTGCACTGAATCGATCTAAGTTGTCAAAATACTATAGCATAAATTAAATCCTTAAATCAGATTTTGTTATACTTTG
The DNA here is from genome assembly GCF_951802725.1 of Rutilus rutilus. NCBI lineage: Eukaryota > Metazoa > Chordata > Actinopteri > Cypriniformes > Leuciscidae > Rutilus > Rutilus rutilus. Next base: position 21,337,628 of record NC_140232.1, on the reverse strand, counting down.
GTTCATGTTGCCTCAGTTGCTTTTGGTCATTACTAGTGATCTTAAGGTAGATCCCCGTTTTTCAAACTGATAAATGGGTATGGTAATATTGGCTGTTCTATTTTATTTTCGTCTGTTAAAAAGAAAAAGGATATAAATCAAACTGGCACAACTTACCCCACTTATTGGCTCATCTTACCCCAGGCCTGAAGTTGTTCAAAACTAGTGATCACTGTCCATCCCAAAAGAAAAGGGTGCCCACCCATTAGAGATCAAATAAAATTGGCTTTTTGTCATAGTTTTTACATATTTCTTTTATGGATTATTGGCTGTTATCTATATGTGTTTGCAATGTGCTGTCTATCATATGTAGACAAGTTTCTAGGTCATTTCTGGTGCCAAGAGATACATTTTTCTGATATCTTAAATTTTAAACAAGTCATTTCAAAGCAGTTGTTTTAGTACTATTTATATACTTTTATTATAGTATTTATTAATATTTTGAATATTTTATATTAAAAGGTTATTTTCATTTTATTTTTGTTATTTTTAAGTATTTCTTTATAGCTTTAATTCTTTATTTCAGTTAGTTGCTTATGCAACATTTCTAACTTTTTAGTTTTTTCATATTTTATTTTATTATTAATCATTTATTTTATTTTAAAACTGATTTTTAATAGTTTGTTTAACTGTTTAAAAGTTTTTGAAAAAGACCCATCGTACTGCAGTGTAACTAAATTCCCTGCAGTCTCTCATGAATTCCTCCGTGCTCTGATCACAGACTAATAATGTGGAAAATTGAGCAAAAGGGTAAAAATACTATAAAAGAGTCCAATCCATAGAAAATAATGGTGAGTGCGAGACAGAACTGACCAGTCATACCCATTAAGGAAAGAATATGCTGCTTGTGTGTGGTTATCAGTGTGTTTAGACAGAAGGTTCGGGATGGGATTAGAGTGAGTAGAGGAGATTAAACAAGAGCATTTCCACCTGCTTGTGATTTAGTGTTGGATAGGAAATGTGATACTGCTTAGTGTGAGGGATGTGAATGATATGTTATGTGAGTTTGTGCAAGCCTGAAAACATTACTACACTCTCATAGGACATGAAGAGTGTGTTTGTGTTTATGTGTTCAGGGGTCCTGAGGCTAATAGATTTTTGGGGTAATTAGCATGCTGCTGAAAGCCATTAATTCCTTCCCTTTCCTCCCCCATGCTTCCATTCGTGGGCCGGTCCGCAGTGCTCTGCTCAGTTGTCACTGTAATGGATGAGTCCATTAGCTGCCCCTGGCAGGGGAGGTGATCGGTCAGAGAGTAAACTGGGTAAAAAGGGCAAAACTGTCACCAAACAACTTAAGCTTATAGCATCACCACTTTACTTGATGAAATGTGTTTAACACGCTCTCTTGTGCTTTGCTTTTCTCCCTCCATCCTTCAGATAAACACACATGCCCACACCTTCATATTACAGAGGCTCTCCTCAGCCTTCCTATGTCGTCTTCTCATTCCATCGCTCGCTCCCTCCCTTCCGCCGGTTTGCCGTGTAACTCTGTCGTTTCTTGGGAGTGTTGGAGCTGGAGAATATTTGGTCCCTTATGAAGAACTGACATTTCCTGTCAGCGTTTGAGTGTTATGACTGGGCATTAGGGTGAGACAGGGTGCTGAAACAGTGTGTGAGTTCTGCAAGCAATAACAAATTCAGCAATTCACCAAATTGAAATTCACAAGTGAGCAAATAAAAAATCTTAAACAGAATCTTATGGAATCTTACACAAAAGTTTACACAGTTGTTTGCACATGTGCAGATGTTAAGTTATATGATTTTGTGCATGCTCACTCAACTGGACTATGTTCAGAATGGAATACTAGCATACTACACAATATGCACTGAATCCATATTATTAAAAAATAGTATATAGTACGGATTAGACAAAAATAAAAGTATTCAGACATTATGCAATTAAGTACAGTAGTATGCAAATTTGTTTCTTCATGATCTTTTTGTTGGTCCAATTACATGTTTCCATCTATCTATTTTTTTCGTTTTCACATTTTCGGTAAATAAAAAAATTTTTGCATAAAAAAACGCTGGATGAAAACACCAAGATGCACATAAATTCAAAAAGTGCCTATGCATTTTTTATGCATATTAACTATGATGGAAACGCATGTAACGGATAAATCCCTCGTTGAGGAACAAAAAACTGCCTCGTTAGATTCTGATTGGATAACTGGGCTAACCAATGGATGGACCAATTCCATTGCACAGCATCTCAAATGTTGGTTTGGTCATTCTGAAATGCCTGAGCCAAAGTTTGTCATCAAAATGGTTTGGTATAATGACCTTCAAAAAGACCGCCTCTGAACTGATGATAACATGACATTTATTGCATTTTGTCTGCATGCTCTTGAGGTGCAATTAATTCATGATATACGGAAAAATAGACAGTGACTTCCCCGAGTGCAGCAACTTCCATTTTACTGATATTTTGTGCCAAACACGTGATGGAAACTGTGCTATATCTGCAAATGTTTCATGCGATATTCCAATTTCAAAGTAAAGTTTGCTGTTTATAACAGTGGACCCAATCTAGAAAATAAATGCAATTATTATTATTTCCATATTTAATCAAATTTTGTGTTTAAAACAAGTAGTCAACCAAACTTTAGTGGAATTATTGTCAGCATTTACAATATTGCCAAAGTGTATACGTCTGTCATGATACAGTATTCTGTATGCAGTTTATATAAGTTAAATAGTGTATATCTATTCTAGGAAACATGGAGGAAATTCATATATAATCATTTGGTCATTAAGACTTAATCACGTTCACTCACATACACACTTGATTGCTCCAAAATCACCCACACACTGCCTGATCCTAGACTATAAAACCTGCCTTGATGTACTGTGTACTGTGTAATTATAATTACATTAATAGCTGGTCTTCGTTGTTGTTAGTTTTAATTAAGTCATTAGATCACTTTTTTTCTGCCCTTGTCTTCTTCAGACTCTTACCATGAGCCCCTGCCGTTAAAGCGCTTATTGTAGTGGGATGTTTTTCCCTCCCGTATCTTTTTGATCCCAGAGGATGCGCTTATCCAATACTAGATGTTTTTGGCTCTACATGACAGAGTTTCTCTACATTTTTACACAGCCTGAAGGTAGGATATGTCTCTCTATGTGCGTTTAGTTATTAAGTGCATGCTCAAGGGAGATGGAGGAATTCAGCAACTCTATAGTTTAGGGTTCAAACCGAAGATTTTGGTTGCCAGCCCAGATTTCTTATCATCGCCCTGGCACCAATCCTGTCATATGTCTATTATATTGTGTTGTTTTGGAGATAAATATTTTGTCTGCAGCAAAGACCGATTTGAGACCGTATTTAGCAAACTCCGTGAATAAAGCATAATTTGGGTTTTTTTTCTGATTCTTAGAGATTATTTCCAAATGTTCCATGATATGATGGTATCAAATGGCAACACCAATAGCACTCAAGACATTGTAGTGAATGATACCATATTCATGTACCATTGTATTTACTTACTTCCTAATCAAACCATGGTGGCACTTTTTGGTACCTTCTGTTTGTGACAAAGTGAATCCATCTTTTTTTTTTTAGCTCTTACCACCCATAACATTTTATGGGTCATTTTGTACAAATTAGTTCTCTGCGTATATTTAAAGACATTTAAAGTTCAAGACCATTTGCTCATTTTTAAATGTTTTAGGCTGATAAACAGTACTAATGAGTACAAACGTAATCTCCCTGATTCCGACCGCAGTAGCAAACAGAGACGGACCTGCTGTAATATTTTCCACATGTTCCTGATCACAGACCTGCAGGAGTTACACCATAATCCTAATTTAAATCCTAATAAAGCTGTTCTATGTACTTTAGCCATGCATGTAATATGTATCCCAGCTTCTTGTTATATTCACTGCGGGTGAGTGTATATATTTACTGAAAGTTAAAAACTAGTACCTGAAGAATTGCAGTTGTAAAACATCTAAACCAAGATTAGATTCAGCATGTTGTCCTATATATACTAGTTATATATATATATATATATATATATATATATATATATATATATATATATATATATACATGCATACACACGCTAACTTTTTTTGCAGCAACTGAGAGAAAAAACTACGCTTCTCGATATACTGAAGAAAACCGCATGGACTCGCATGTTTACTTAAAATTGATATTATCATTATTTAAAATATGATGTATTATGTATCACAGTCTTTCATGCATGAACAAAGTGTACATGCTGCATATTCCAAACATGTTTCCCAGTAAAATTACCCAGACTTCACTGCTGCTCTCTCTCTCTGCTGGACAGCTTTGTGATAAAGTAAGTTGGGGAGTTTTGGGCTGAGTTTTGTGATTGGTTGTTCTAACAGTTTTCAGTAGCAGCTATGTTGTTTTTGCAGGAGGAGTATAAATATCAGTGTTGGAATGTTTTTGACAATTCAGAAGAGAGCTCAGAAAGTACTGTGTCAGGATTCTCAGAGGGTTTCAAAGTTGTTTTTTCTCTAAATGCTATCGGTCAGTGTCAGACTGCACATGTGCTGTATGTTTCTATAGCCTGATTCTACAAACCTCATCAAGTGAACACACTTCATCAACGGTTAAGAGGTCCTTCACTGAATTCAGTATATACTATCCCCAGCCTTTCTCTCGCATCCACTTCATCCCTTCTCATCCACCAGTTTTTCTATACTGAACAACAGATTACTTTTCCCTCTCAACTCCTCCATCACTCCTATTGGATTGGATCAGCTCTTCTCACCCTATAGTGCTGCTTTCCTCTGATCAGTGAGGGTCCCGCACTCACTCACTCTTTCTCTGATGAGGTGTTGTGTCATTAGACTTCTGTTTCCCAGGAGACCGGAATCTTGGAGTGGGTTCTGGAATGTTACTATCTGAATAGAATCTTTATAATCCCAAGTCTTCCTCTCCTGAGAATATCATGTATTAGCCTAAATAATGCATGCAGTTTTCGTTTGAGTTGGAAATTGGAAAATTGGAAGATTTCATGTAGAGTATGTAATTGTTAAATGGTGTTCTGCTTGTAGTGAAGCATGATATGCTACCATATCGTTTATTTGTAGAAATTGATATCAGACATTATTGGGTATTTATGCTTATTTGTGCAACTTTTATTGTAAAAACAAATATTGCATCACAATAAGTGTAATTGTGATTGTCAAAACATTTGGTAACTAAATAGAATTTTATGAAGTTTAGTGACAATATGTTACAATGTTTACATTGTAGCCTACAATGACTGGTAGGATACAGTTTTTATTATTGCTTGACAAAAATTTCACGATTTCAATTCCATTCTTGTGATTTGATTCCGATTTTGATTCAATATTGACTAATTTGGATACATGTTTATTTTAAATTTTATTTAAAAAAATAATCTCACCTAATGCTGTAAACATAGAGTGCCCAATCTGCTGGTATTATTAAAGGTTAAAAATAACAAATTAAATTAAATTAAATATAATGCAGTTTTTGTTATAACAATTATTTAATGACATAAGTAAAAAATATAATAAATATGTAATATAGTGCTCAGCAAAATCTCCTCTCTAGCTATTTTTAGCGCAATTTTCCACCGGACAAAATTGCGATTGTTAACTCATGATTTCTGTTCTGTCTGTGCGCACCAATCTTGCACTTCTATCTACTCCTCAACCAGACCACCTAGAGACTTCGGGTTTTCGGCATTATGTTAAGGAAGGTCTAATCTCGGGAACGCACAAAAAAAATCCAGGAAAAGATTTTGGATTTCCTGGAAACTCCAGAAAAAAATCCGTTTTTTGCAAATTTCTCGGCAACCATAATAGCTATCGAGTTGAAACAAATTGCAATCGATAGCTTCTAAAATTTACAATAATATTAGAAAAAAAGATTTGATCAAAAATCTTTCCTTTATGCTTAAAAAATTTAATTTTGAGTGTTGTGATCCCATGACGTGAGAAAATTGCGCTAAAACACTCACTGAATTTTTATTACTTGTTTCTATTCAGTTAACATGCTATGGTCATTAAATGGCTTTTCTGAGGTAAATGTAACGTTATGTGACAATTGTTCTCCTGCGTGGTTGAAAAACACAAATTGGTCGATATTATGTATACTTTCGGTAAGTTGTAGCCTACTGCATCTTTAAATAAAAAAGTAACAGATGATCGGTTCACGTACACTTGAACTGAGGCGCTCAGCGATCTGTCACGTCACATTTACAAGCGCCAAACGTATTTTTGTCTGAATTTCGTAATAAAATTGACGGAATCTAAGAGCTGAGAATTAGTTTAATATTAAAAGTACCTCTTTGCTCCGTATTTTTTCTGTGCGTGAGAAAATGGATGTGTGGCGTGAGAGCATGTGAAAAGTGTCAATTGCGTGAGAGTTGGCAGCCCTGACTTTTTCACTTTAACTTCACTACATTTGAAAGACAAATATTGTACTTTTTACTCCACTAAATTTCTGTCAAGGTCCTTGAGTAGAAAGTAGTAACGTCAGTCAGGGGATGATTTTGGTTGCAGACGTTGGATTTTGGTTGGAAATGAAAGTCGGATTGATGTCAGAACCCGACGTTGGGTTGACGTCGTCCGACATTGGATTTTGGTTGGAAAAGAAAGTCGGGTTGACCCGACTGATGTTGGTTTCTGACATCAAACTGATTTTCACTTTCAACCACAATACAACATCTGTCCAACGTTGGAGATTAAAGTCAGTCTGACGTTGGATTCTGACATCAGCCTGATTTTCATTTTCAACATAGCGTTTGGTCTTCTAAATGCGAATTTTGTCATTGTTTTGGGGCACACAAATAGTTATAGATAACAGTAAGGCTAACATATTCATACTAAAAGCCAAAAAAGTTTAAATAGGGCACTATTTGAGGGAACAGCCATTTGGATGTCTGAAACAATTGTGAACGTTATTGCGTGCACTTATTCAACCTCACATTCAATCCCACTACTGGAACTGTGTTCTAGAAATAAGTTTGATATTTATATGAGGGTATAAGTGCGATTTCTGACACAACCAGTATCTGATTAACGTTAATATTATTACTAGTCTTCTTGACTAGATGTCATCCTTTCTTTTTTACTTTGTAGGATGTTACAACGGGGTCCCTGTCATCAGAGGTGGACAGTAACAAAGTACATTTACTTGAGTATACTGTACTTAAGTACACTTTTTGAGTACTTACCTAACCAGACAGTTGATGGACCCATTGACTTACATAGTATAGAAGAAAGAAAAAACTAGGGTCAATGGGGTACATCAACTGTTTGGACATTCTTCAAAATATCTTCTTTTGTGTCCAGCAGAAGAAAGAAATTCACATAGGTTTGAAACAACTTGAGGGTGAGTAAATGATGACAACATTTTCATTTAAGTGAACTCTTCCCTTATTTGCTAACACTTTATTTTGATGTTTCTCATCAGACATTCTACTGAAGTAACTTTGCATCTTATTCTACTAAGCCATAAACTAACCCTAACCTAATGAGATTTAGTTGACACGTAGTTGCAAATTAATGAGAGTTACTGACAAAGTTACTTATAGTTAGTAGAATGTCTAATGTGGACTATCGAAATAAAGTGTAACCTGAGGGGGTGTTTACACTGCATCAGTCTGTTTAATTCTAAGGTTCGGAGAGAGGTTGGAATATGGTTATGAAGTAAATTATGACTTCTTTAGATGCAAGAAACATGACTAACATTAAAATCCCCCCCCAAAAAAAATATGAAAAGTTGATGACCCCTTTAAGACATCACATTATGGTGTCAGCTATGATAAAACTATAAGAAAATACAAAGATCTGGATTTGGCTTGGTGCCTGTTTAGTAGGGTCTCATCTCTCTCGATCATGTCTCACTGCTGTCCCACAAAAACACTTTTCTCTCAGCAGTTCAGATACCCAAACAACGTCTAAACGAGAATGTCAGAGAGAAAGAGAAAGCGAGGGAGGATTAAAACATAATAGAACATAAAGATGGTTGATCATAAAAAGATGCATCCCTTCCTTCACTCTTTCAGAACAGCGTTCCCAGTAACACCCGTCAATTCACTTACCGCCCCGTCAAGCGACCCCTCGCTTTAATAAATCAGTAGGCAGAATGAACAACCACAGCAAAGACAAAACAATGTGTTCTCAATTAGCCGCCTCCTGAGGAGCAAGACGGAGGGAAGGAAAACGGTGATGGGTGAGAAAAGGGACGTCCTGAAAAGAGAGAGGCGGAACGAGGGGATGGAGACATGATGCTTTGCCCCAGATGGTTTATAGTTAATGGTTTAATTATCTGCTTTTGAAGCTTAACAAAGACCGTCTGGAACTAAATGCTCATCCCAGCTAGAGAAAGCGAGACGGGACATCTGACAAGCTGATCTCTCTCTCTCTGTCTCTCGCTGTGCAATTGTCTGCTTGGTTGATCAGTTAAAAACAGGAAGTGGGCCGGTGGCTATATTGTCTGTCACTCTCACCCGCTGTCTTGCCTTTTTCTCTTTCTCTTTCTCACTTTTCTTCTTTCAGCATAATCCACCATTCATCGCTCCATTCAACCCGAAATCCCACACTGCACGGTCATGGACACATAGACACACACTGCGTTCTCATTAAAACATGTGCTAGCACAAACCCAAGCTGCATGCTTGTGAATACATTCACACAAACCCATCATAGGAGACCCCAAAAGCCATTGAGATTATGGCCGGCCCCAAGTGCACACACTGCACACCTCCATGGGATTCAGCTTTGAAAGAGATGCCTCTGCGCTCACATCACCATTCGGTTTGTTTGGTGTGGGGCTCAAAGGGAGTGAAACTCTTTTGTGCGTGTGTGTTCTCTGTCTTTTGAATAAAAGCTGAGGGCAAACATTACTAAGGCATCTATTTGTGGTCTTTAACCTATAGCGGAGATTCACTAGGGGCTGTGGCATTAGAGAAAAGGCTTCGGAATTCATACTGATCTTTTAGTGATAGTTAAAAAAAAAAAAAATCTAATTTTAATGCTTTAAGACTTTAGGAAATGCTCATTTTTACTGGTTTGCCAACTGGCATTAAGAAGAGAAAAAGACACTCAATGCTGCTATCAAATCTCCTGAAGAGTGTGAAGCGATGAGTCGCACACTGGAGGATTTTTCTGTTTAAATTGCTTAAGTATAGACTTTTTTCCCACTAAGTCTATTTGAAGCACTTGGAAAACTGAAGTGTGAGACTCCTGGGTTTTTATTGAGCATTAAATTGAGTCATGATGTTTTGCCATTGTATTGCATTCTTTTTGTATTAAATAGAAAAAAGAAATTCAGCTTTGAAACGACTTGAGGTTGAGTAGATGATAGAAAGTTCATTTTGGGGTTTTGAGTTTGAAGGAATCTAAAGATTTACACATGCTCCGCATCAATCATTCTGTGCTGATAAAGTGTTAGTTTGAGCATGTATTAGTTGTGAAATCAGTTTCAGATATCACAGCATTTCTCAATCATTCCTTTGCGCGCACACATTCCAGTACATACCCATGTCATCCTCATAATTCATGCATCTCTGGTTTGTCTTCCTGTCAGCACAGAAAATGTGGGTGTGTGGTTCGGGTTAATTATGTGTGTGTGTGTAAAGAGACACTTGTTTCATGCTCTACTGTCACACAGAGAATGTGAGGGCTAGAAAGTCTTTAAAATCAGGCAGCAGTTCATGCATTGACTCGGGATGGGGGTCACGACCCTTGACCTTGGAGTTATCCAAGTTTTCGTCTCCTCCCCAGACACAAAATGCAGAGCACAAACCAGCCATATATACAGGGAACAACTCTGCAGAGCTTCTAACAGACAGTGTCACAGAATCTCAATTTTGCAAGCTCTCACATAAACTTTTCAAATATACAGCCTTGAGGTGAAACAACTGACGATAATGCTGGACTGGTAATGGAAAATAAAAGATAACATATTTGGAAATGTGTTTATGCGGGAGAGGAATTCATGGGTGAATGTACACGGTTCTCCATTTTATGCTTGTTAGTTTTAAAGCATTACTCTAGATTAACTTCGAATGTTGCTAATTAGCAGGGTTAGCGTAGCACCCGTTTTGCAGAAATATGAGTTATGTGCTTGTTTTTGTTAGGGTTTTCTCGATAAGCAGTGCATGACCACATCACAGACATGCCGCTTGGCAGCACTCCACAACTCTGCTGCTTCACAACCCATGCGTGCCCTCTGATCTACACGGCAATTTCTAGTGCTAGTCAAAGTCTCAGAGAGAAATAGAGCTCTACTTTTATTATTAACACACGAAAATGTGAATTATGTCATGAGTTACTCACCACTTTGTCACTCTAAACCTGTTTGACTTTCTTCCAGACTAAGCTGGTTGCGGTTTGAATCAATTCAGACGCCGTTTTAGCTGATTCATCAAAAAGATCCCATTCAATGGAATGATTTGCTTACCAATTGGATATTGCTGCTTCTATTTTCTGTGCCCCATAGAAGAAAGTAAATCATACAGGTTTGGAAGAACATGAGGGTTAGAAAATGATGACAGAAGATTCATTTTTAGGTGAACTATTCCTATTAGAACACTTTCTGTGACAGTTTACTGTCATGATACACTACGACACAGATGAAATACGGCCAGATGGAAGGTGTTAGGAAGATGGATGAAGCTGGATTGTATTGCTAGTTTCTAGTTGATGGCATTCCTTCTTGGTTAATATTGCTTTCTCTTACTTCTCTCGTTCAGACTCTTGAAACCACATCCCATGGCTCGCTGCATCACTCAGCACACCTTCCGTCTTTCCTTTCATCTCTCCATCTCTCATCTCCTTATTTCCCTCACCATTATTTTTGGATCTATTCTGTTTTTTCTTGACTTGTCCTTGCTCTCCCTCTCTCTGTTTCTGTTCAGGCGAGCTGTAGGGAGACGCCCAGTTCCTTCATGGAGGTCCGGCTGCCCGTGGCTCTCCTCAGGGTTACTGGGCTCATGAGTTTCTAATGTTGGAGGTCTTTTTTCTCAATGATGATTGCTTTGGGGCCACTGAGTGTTTCAGGGTCCACTGAGCTTTCTAGGGGCCCCCATTCTTGCATGAAGACACACACACACACACACACACACACACACACACACACACACACACACACACACACACACACACACACACACACACACACACACACACACACACACACACACACACACACACACACACACACACACACACACACACACACACACACACACAGTCTTCCTGACTGCTAAACACCTGTTTGTAATAGTTTGTGTTTTAATATTTACATCCAGTGAAGGGGTTTGGGCTTATTGTGGATTTAAAAGTTTGGATTTGGCCTGTTGTCTGTTTTATCCAATTTGTCTTTTTGTGTGTTGTCTTTTTGTCTCTCTCTTTTTCTCTCTCTGTGCGCCACACAAAAGTTGAGACCAGCTTTGTGCATTAGAGAGATTGTGTAAAGTCAATATCCGTTCATTCAATAGAGTTGCTTAGGAGAATGAGATTTGGCCTTTATTTGAAATTAGTCAGCTACAGAAAACACGTGAAAGTGTTTTGAATGCTGATAAAAGTTTCCATTTATTGGTTTTGTTTATAATGAACACATTCTTTCCCTCAGTCTTATCAAATAAGTTATTTCCTTGAAATGCAATCAGAGTGCCGGATCTGTTTGGCACTGGGTTGTTCTTTCTCTTTTGATGTTTTACAGAAGTTTTTCCCCCATTGTGTTTCATTGTGTTTAACTGAAGGTCAAACTTTTTCAAGAAACAGGTGAAATATACCCTAAAACAAACCTCTTCTTTCTATCACTAACACAATTGTTCTTCAGGTAACTGAGGGGCAAATTTACTAAATCGTTTTGTGAGTAGTATTGCATTGTAAAAACCTGCATACTATTCACTAATCACCTGCAATTCAGTGTAACCAGGCAATATGAATGCTTCACTGTATTTAAAATAAAATATTGCTGTTCTTTTCAGTGCAAATATGTACACTACCATTCAAAAAAGTGGCGTCAGTAAGATATTTTAACAATATAGTGAAATAATATTACAATTAAAAATAATTATCTATTTTTTAACCCTTTCATGCATGAATTATGATAACCTCAGTCCGGATTTTTCCCCTGTTTATGTTGCTCTTAGGGCATGAAAAACAAGATTTGTTTTGTTTTTTTTTGTACACATTTTTCAAATAGATTTCCAGATGTCCACTTGAGGATGCGTTTATGGTTTTAACTGAAAATATATTGTATTAAACATAATAACACAGCAATGTTGTGTGTATTTAACAAACTAATTAATAAAATGATATAAAATCATGTGAAAACTATAAAATATATACAAAAAATATAAACGCAAAATATTGCAAATGCAATTGAACTTCATAGAAGTTGAACTTTGCATATCTTTATCAGAACATGAGGACGTGATTCCATCAAAGATCTGTACAACCTGTCATGGTACAACTGTGGAAACCCAACTCAGATTATGTAGAAAACACTCACGCTCCCTCCAGTCTACCGGAGCGATCAGGTGTTTTAAATCTCATCTGAAATGAGCAATGTTGGGGGCATTACAAGTAACATGCATAATGTAATCAGATTACTTTTTGATATAAGGAGTAAAGTAACGCATTACAAGTAACATGCGTTAGGTAAACGGATAATTTTTTTGATGTTACGAGTAAAGTAATGCATTTCAAGTAACATGCATTATGTAATCAGATTACTTTTTGATGTTACGAGTAAAGAAACGCATTACAAGTAACATGCATTATGTAATCAGATTACTTTTTGATGTTACGAGTAAAGAAACGCATTACAAGTAACATGGATTATGTAATCAGATTACTTTTTGATGTTACGAGTAAAGAAACGCATTACAAGTAACATGGATTATGTAATCAGATTACTTTTTGATGTTACGAGTAAAGAAACGCATTACAAGTAACATGGATTATGTAATCAGATTACTTTTTGATGTAAGGAGTAAAGTAACGCATTAGGACACTAAGGTCCACTGTAGGTTGATGTGCAGTTATGCCATCAAAACCCATGCATATGCAAGAAAATATTTTGTGACATTATAAATGTCTTTAATGTCACTCTTGATCAATTTAATGGATTCCCAATTGCTTGATAAAAGTATTAATTTCTTTAAAAAATCATACTGACCTCAAACTTTTGAACAGTAATGTATATATCAGGCTTATTGTGAATTGCTGTCGAGCGTACTTTAGCGTACTTGTCCCAGTGGGGACCCTCCGCTCTGCACTCCACTGCTTTAGCTCATGCATGTATTATTGTTGTTGTTGATGTTTTTTAATTATTATTATTATTTTTTGCAGTTTCATGCATGAACATACTTGCTTTTATTCATAGATCTAATTTGAAATTTGGAAGGTTTTCTTGAAGTACTTCAAATGCAGAGATGAGCTCAAAATTTGTATTTCTTGTGTATACGTGTGTGTTTAAGGAGGGAGGCCCCTTCACTGGAAGCTGCAGGTCTGCAGAGGTCACCACACCTCAGTTAAAGGTGTCATCATCGGGACAACAGGGAGAACAGGGAATATGACGACAGCTTCACAGAGATGTAACAAGAAAGCTGTGATTGGTGGTTTGGGCTTACAGAGAGCAGGTCACAGGGTCAACCTGACTGGGTATTGAGCACACACTGTTTGAGAGGGAACCTGCTGTGGAAACAGTGAAGCGCTCAGGGAGTGAGAGCTAGTTCATTTAGACACTGAGCAGAAAAGAAGGAGAAAGGTTGAAAAGGAGAGGAGAAAGGGATGCTTGGGGTCACTCATATGTTTGCCATGTGTGAAGAAATACAGACGACAGTCCTCACGTGAAAGAAGTGTTGTTTTTGTGTGTTTTAAATCAATGTGAAATTAAAACTGAACCTATTTACTTTCTTAATACGCGCTCCAGTTGTTACTATTAAGGAGTCATCAGTGCATCAGTATTCTTTCATCAAAATGTAATAACTTTCCCCACCTCTGAAATGACTTTTCAACTGATGAAATGAAGCCCTCTTATTTTTCATCACCCCACCAAATACCAGTCATAAATACACCACTTTTCATGATCCAATCAATTCCCCATATATCAAGCCCCGCATTACATTGTTTAAATATGCTGTTTTACTCTGAATTACATCACATTGCAGAAGTAAAATGGGTTGCAAATAACATTTCGTGTCGACTTCAAGTGAGAGGCACGAGTTACATGTACATGTTTTACTTCTTTCAATTTAGTTACATTTATCAAATTTGTACTTCTTGGGCATGATGAGCTGGATAGATTAACTTATTGAAAACATATTCATCTTTAAAAAAAATTTTTTTTTGATTAATGACATTGTGTTAACATGCAATTTTACTTATTTGCATTGATATGCTTATCATCATTCATATATCATAATATAATAAAATAATATATTCGATTTTTTTTATTGTTATTAATATTATTATTACACATTTTGTGAAGTAAACGTGTTAAGACTTTAACAATGAAAAATTATGAGATTAATCACAATCATATGATTAATATAATAATATTTTTTTAATCTACTTACAGCCCTAATAGTAATATATATTTAATGGGAGCGTTGTACAGCTAAATATTGATTTTAAATTGCTTATGTTTATCATTTTCTTTATTTGTTGGTTGATTGCTGATGAAGTCAGCATTTATGTGCTTTATTGAGTATCACAAAAATGTTTTTCAGAAGAGATGAAAGAGAGAAAAAGAAAAAAAATTAGAGTGGGGCTTTATCACTGAAACTCTGTATATGTGTGTGTGAGCGATGTGAAGTGGTAGAGGGGTAAGGTATGATGGAATGTTCCCTAATGTGTTTATATGAAACTCTGCTCATTTTTCAGGTTGGTTTTTGTCGAGTGAGTGATGTGTGTGAATGAGATTGGAGACAGGATGGCTGTGGAATGCACCGCACTGTCATTGCAGGTGCCTCTCCCAGAATTCATTTCTGTTCTTTGTGTGATGTCATGATAACATCAGTCCTCCTGCCACCGTGACAATGGCGTGCTGTTAACCCCACCCCCAGACCCCAATAATTATCCCGGGCTAGATTGTGATTGGAGGGGTCAGACTAATGGGGCACCCCATGTAAGGAAACCAGAGAGATAAACTCATGCCAGACTGAATTACAACACTTGCATACACACACTCACTCTATAATTCACAGTTCAGACTCAGCAGGGCTCCAGCGCAGTCACACAGGACGAGTAATAATTACATGGAAATGAAACCTGTCATTTAACAATGTCATCTGTCCCTTTGCCCTCTTCCGCTCACTCTTTCATTCTCTTTGTTTCTCCATCATCAAGATGAAGTGAGCTGAAATCCAAGTCTTTCAAGTGCATGTGCCCACCATGTGTTCAGCATGTCCCAGAGTGTGTGTGACTGATTGACTGTGGTGAAAGCGAGCTGCCAAGCCAAACCAAACCGACATAAATCTACACTTAACCACAATGGCTCCAGCCATTACAAAAAGCTCTGTTTCAAAACCTAGTGTGCTGCCTACTTCTCACATAAACTGCTGCCTTCTGAGGCAGTGTCAACCTTCATGAAAGCTCTTAATTGACCAATTTAAAACACCTTACATAGGCCGTAACCACACTTACCACACAAATAGCATTTTTATTTGATTTTTATACTTAAATAGTCGTAACTGGACATTCCAGTGAAAACTACAGACTTTTCTGTGGTGGTGATGTTTGCAGGACTTCTCTAATCATTTAGTCCTCTTAAACTCCGCCCCTCACCTTCATCTGCCTTCACTTTTGAGACCGACTCTCACATCTTAACATCCAATCAGCAACCGATGCATCAACGTCCCCACCCCACATATTTACTTTTTTAATAATCTGTTTCACTTGCATGTGTCACAATGCGGAAAAAAAAAGATGTCGCTACTTCCGTTTTATTAACGCAACATTAATGTTAGCAGGTAGCTAAGCTAACAACAAGACATTGTAATAAGCAGAAAAATACGTAGCACACATATTAGGTACAATAAAATATTTGTAATTACACAGAACTCATTTTACACTTTTTTAACAAATGAAGCATATTTATAATTCTACTCATCATAAGCTTGCCTTCAATGTATTCTCTGTCCACTATGCAATCTAGGATTGCCTTCTTCAGGAGGGATTCATGTGATTTTGACTTAGAATTTGTCTGTGTGTACTATTTTGAATAAAAAATAGAAGCTTGCTTATTTATTTATATATTTATTTTTAAAGGGGCTGTGTAGAATTCGGAAACTCTTGTTATTAGCGACACCGGTGGCCGTTAAGTGAACTACAGACAGCAACTTATTACTCGTGCTTGTGCTGCTCGCATTTAAAGGGATACTCCACTTTTTTTGGAAATAGGCTCATTTTACAACTCCCCCAGAGTTAAACAGTTGAGTTTTACCGTTTTCGAATCCATTCAGCCGATCTCCGGGTCTGGGGGTCCCACTTTTAGCATAGCTTAGCATAATGAATTGAACCGGACAAGACCATTAGCATCTCTCTCAAAAAAATGAACAAAGAGTTTCGATATTTTTCCTATTTAAAACTTGACTCTTCAGTAGTTACATCGTGTACTAAGACCGACGGAAAATGAAAAGTTGCGATTTTCTAGGCTGATATGGCTAGGAACTATACACTCATTCCTGCGTAATAATCAAGAAACTTTGCTGCCGTACCATGGGTGCAGCAGGCGTAATGATATGACGCAGCGCATGCCGCCTGATAATAGGCTACTGAGCTGGGGACTATTATCAGGTGCTGCGTCATATCATTACGCCTGCTTCACCCATGGTACTGCAGCAAAGTTTATTACGCAGGAATGAGAGTATAGTTCCTAGCCATATCAGCCTAGAAAATCGCAACTTTTCATTTTCCGTCTGTCTTAGTACACGATGTAACTACTGAAGAGTCAAGTTTTAAATAGGAAAAATATCGAAACTCTTTGTTCATTTTTTTGAGAGAGATGCTAATGGTCTTGTCCGGTTCAATTCATTATGCTAAGCTATGCTAAAAGTGGGACCCCCAGACCCGGAGATCGGCTGAATGGATTCGAAAACGGTAAAACTCAACTGTTTAACTCTGGGGGAGTTGTAAAATGAGCCTATTTCCAAAAAAAGTGGAGCATCCCTTTAAGTGACTGAACATCATTCAAGGCCACACCACGCCACATTGCATGCTGGTGCGGCGCCGCCATCTTAAGAGGATCGTCCTCTGCTACTGATACTGAAATTAATACAGATACCTGCTTATCTTTTGTTTTGTTTTTGCCTTGAAATTAAATATTCACATTCTTCATGGTATCGTTTTGCAGGTAAGAGAAGCTATTTTATTGCATTTATAATTTTATGTTTTCACTGTAGTTTTGCAGTGTTCACAATGTATTCTATATTTATTTCAACACACAACAACCAAAATCTTATTCCTAGAAGCTTGTGAACAGTTTTGTAGTGGCTGTGTGCAAGTTATGCCAATTCACAAGCCAACCAACTGTGAGACACGTACTCTCAAAAGTAATGTTAATTATTAAACCAAACAAAACTCCCAAAAACACTCAGCAATGTGATTATTTTGAGTGATAGGCAGTGGGTTTTAATCAGTGACATTATTAATAGATTTTCTATCCGGCGTTGTCTTGTTACCTCAACCTGCTTCCTTTAGCGTTTTTACCATTTACATAGAAAAAGTGAAAAAGCTTTTTTCCTCTCAAAAAAAAAACGAAAAAAAAAACACAACAAAAATGACAGCGGTGAGAAAACAGCAGTCCAGAAAGCATCTTGATCGTAGTGATGTGGATATTTTTGGACCAGCTCTGTAATTCACCGGCATCATGTTCATGTTGACAGATGAGGTCATAAAAATTACATTGTTATGAGAGTTTGATTATAAACACATTGACAATATAGTACAGAATGACTCTTTCGGCATTATCCTGAGCATTGTATAAGCATTCATTTGATGTAATTGAACGGAAGAGATGCTTTCAGGAGTGAGCGTAAAGGTCACATCCTTTTGATTTTCCCGGCAAAAATGGCCAGAGTCCTTCACATAAAAATCAGTCTACAGGCTTTCATAGACAACCTAGGAAGTTTGGGAAGGTCTCACTTTTTTAAAGTTTATTACAAGCTTTTTACATATTGGCAATAAAAAAAGTGATTAATACATGACATTTTTTACTTATAGCCCCTTTAAAAAGGGATTTTCTTATCCTCAAAAGATACATGTGGTGCTGTTTCAGAATTGGGATCAAATGTGTCAGGGGTGCACCTATGATTCCTTGAAATGTTGCTTCCTTAGGCAGCTCACTAAGTTTTGGAATTGAGCAAAAAATGTGCTGAACTGTTGATGTGACTTTGTGAAGGGGGTTCGATTTCATTGGTATAAGTATGTGTTATTGCACCATAATTTGATATAGTGTTGTGGAATGTGTAGTGTGAAAGTGTGTGTGGGTGTTGACAGACATTTCACGCCACATAAGTTCTTAAGGAAGCAGTGAAATTACTTTCTTAGCACATTTTCTCGCTCTCTCGGTGTGCAATTATGCATGCATTATTTTATTATAATATAATGAAGGTCTTAAATTGCATATAATTACCCGTTCTTATCCTCCAAATACACTCATGGGTGCAGTCTGGCTCTGATTTTGTTTGGCTCTGTTAGATAGCCAGTGGTTTGATTGTGCGCTTTATGTCTTTGAGAACATGATACTGCATAGCTCTAAATTGAGCACATATACAATATCCTTCTGCTGACCTCGTATGTGTCAAATAAGAAACAATAAGTTTCCTGTTTTCCAAAACTGTTTCATATTTGGCTGAATGGATTTCTCTGACAGTCATTTTATAGTCTTGTCTAATTTGTTTATTTAAGAGAGAGAGAGAGAGAGAGAGAGAGAGAGAGAGAGATGAGCAAATAGAAAAAAAAATATTTGAGAACAAAAAGGACAGAAAGTACTGTGGCGGTATTTTGCAGTTGTTTTCAACTGGTTTTGCCACTCAACCCAATGGCATATGGTGTATTTATTGGACAAGATCAGCTAATACCATGGTACTGAATGCTGAATTGTACTGAATTGTTTGGTGCCAAGGTAACATTTCTATTTTTTAGTTTAGATTTTCTTCTAATATTTATATTTTATATTATTTCAGCTTCATTTCAGTTACTGAAAATCTATTTGACCTGCACTGCACTTGCTCCTTCCTTCCCCCTTTTTTTTTTACCAAACTAAATTTGCAGACTGAGCAGAAATGAATGTAGTATAGACGAGATTAAATTAAATGCTCATGAGGGAGTATAATGAATAAAGGAAGGTAATAAAGGAAGTTTTGGGAGTGATAAAGCAAAGGTTTGGAGGGCACACAGTGGGTGGAGACAATATACACAAAAGCGCCCTGTTTTCCCCCCTGCTGAAGCCCAGAGGGCAGCCCAGGGTCAGACTCTCTCCCTGGGGCATCTTCTACTCTAGCCCCAGGCTTCTGACAGGCCTGTGGGAGTTTTTGGGAGGTCCTGAGAGAGGCCAGACCCTTTACACCTCAGAGACCTTACTTCACCTGCTTCTCTCTCTCTCTCTCTCTCTCTCTCTCTCTCTCTCTCTCTTTCTCTCTCTCCCCTCTCACCTCACTTCTATTCTCTCTACATTCCCACATATTAAATGCAGTAATCATAGCTCTACAACCACAATTATTAGATGAATATGACATATGTTTTTTACATTCTGATAGAAATGTCCTGTGAAAAGAGAAGATATTTCCATATGGATCAAGCATGTTTCATCTGTATGTTTAGCAACTTAATGACGTCTGTTGGCTTCGATTTACATGGGTTGGAATGAGGTCGCTGTTTACAACACTGCTAAATCCATGTTGGCGAGTACATGGAAGTGTTTATGGTGTTGATTTTTTATTTATTTTTTCACCACAAATGTCTTTTTTACTTTCGTGTCTTGTCTATGTGTGTGTGCGTGCACAGGGGTGTGTGAATGTTTGGCCAAAGGGTTTTGATTAGAATCAGACATGTGTGAGTAAAGGTCAGCAGATGGGAAAGCAATAGGACACATACAAAGAGGCTAAGGGACCGGAATGGCGAATATATTTTCTTCTAATACAATCTTCAGGTGGAGAGGTTTGAGCGGACAGATTGTTGATGTTCAGTGTTAATCATAATTCTCATTGTTGTGTTTGTTCCGGTCTGATGTGATCTGGCTGTGTTTGGAGAGAGTTGTGCAGATGGAAGTCCTCACAGCGGCCTAAGTTTAAATCACATCATCAACTCTATAACCCAAACTACACCAACTCAATCAACTACAATCAGCAAAATGTCCTGTGATATAATTTCCATTCCAGTAAACATTCTTGCCCCTAATAAAAAATTTGGTGAAGTTTTGTAAGCGTACTTACCAAAGAGACAGTGTCAGTGAAGTGAAATATGAGGCATGTGATGTGTGCAGAAAACAAAGATAAATCAAGGTAAATATCACTTCACATCAATTTTTTTATTATGTGTATTAAGGACATCTAGAAATGGACTTAGAATTCAACAGTATTTCATAAAAAATGGTTTTATGTTCCAAAGAAGTTAAATTCTCCAAAGCTGAGGTTTCTAATTCCAGGTCTGGTTTAATCAGAGACTTTGAGGGAAAGACTTGGATATAGATCAAAAAGGAAAATGTGCATGTTATTCATCTAGCCATGAGATGAACTGTTCTTTTCCATCTTAAATAAAACTGAGGAGCAGAGGTACAGGCCCAGGGTGAGATGAGATGTTCCTCAAACACAAAAGAGACAGAATTATGAGGCTGTAAGATATTACGTGTTACAGTTCTTAAGTTTTTATGAACTATGGGGTTTCTGTGAAAGTGTGTGCAGCGCGTGTGTAAAGTGTAAGAATGTGTGTTCTGCGTTCTTTGAGATGTGATTGCTGAGGGGAGGATGGATGTGTGTGTATGTGTGTGAGATGGTTGTTTGTCGGCTTTGAGAAGGGAGTGCTGAGTGAGTGAGAGTGCTCGTTTGTCATTGAGATTTGTTTAATTACAGCCTGTCCTTCTCTCCCTCATCCCTCCATCCACAGTAATCTTCTCCTCCTCATTTTCCTGTGTAAATCCCTCCCTCCATGATGGAGGCTCCGTCTCTCCTTCAAGGGAGGGCAACATTCGGCTGACTGAAACACTGGAGAGACCAACAAATGAGTAGGAGTGTGTGTGTGCGTGTGTGTGTGCGTGAGAGAGAGAGAGAGAGAGAGAGAGAGAGAGAGAGAGATTCTTGAGCACATGCAGTGATTCCTGCAGGGTTTCATTTAGGGATTTGTGCATGTGTGCTTGTACATACTCATCCGGAACTTTACCATTAACCAAAACAGAAACACAATCGCAAAGAACACACACACGTAGACCTTTTCTCCATCTTCTACCTCATCTCTCTCTCTCTCTCTCTCTCTCCCATTCTGAGTGGTTATGTAAACACACCCATATGCCTGCCAAACGCTCCAGCAATTTAAGGAAACACAATCAATTTGAACACAGATTTGTATTTACATGAATCATACATACATTTTAGACATGCTTTTATTTTATTTTTTTAGCATTTTACAATAAAGTTTAATTGTAGCAGTAGTTTTTGCATTAGGTATTATGAGCTAAAAAATATTAGCAGATTTTGACCTTTTTTAATTAATGCTGATTTATAAATATACTAGCATTCATTGTTAATTAATGTTTGGGTATAAAGCAAATTAATTAATCAAGAGTAATGTTTCTTTCTTTTAATAACTTTTTACTTTTGAATGGTGGCGTATGTGGTAGCGAGTGTATTAATGTGAAATTTATTTTATTTTCAGTCAGGAGAGAAATCCCAAACCTGGACAAAACTCACAAGTAAGGCTGACAGAAATTGCAGTGAATTCTGAGCTTCGGTCTCTGAAGGGATGTCAAATCACAATGATCTGTGCTATAGTCTGAGGTTAACTCTCAATAGAATCCATGTCTACCATTCCTTACAGACCAGTCCTACTTCTCGCTCTTTTCTTTCTTTCTTCTCTCTGTATTTTCAGGCTATAGGCTGAATTATTCTGGCTGGTAATAAAGGATCAGTGTCTGTGGGGTGACACAGGGCAAGACATAAGCGTGAAGGATGTAGCAAGGTCCTGTGAGAAATTACAGTTTTTGATCCTCAGTCACTTTCATTTGTCCAATCTGTTTCCCTCTCTGAGTTTGTGTCTCTGAAGGGGTCTGTCTGTGTCTGTGATGTTTTTAATGTAAAGCTTATGAAACTCTGGATTGTCTTTTTTCGTGCTTTTGGTGTCTTTTCCTCTACTTTCCATCTGACATCTCTTTCAGTCATACCGCTAAATGTGTGTGTGTGTGTGTGTGTTTCCAGCATGGGTGTGGCCCTCTTCAGTTAAACAATACAAGTTTACGTGATCAGGAAATCTCCACTCTCCACCGCGGCAATTGGACAATACAAGCTTGACCTTTGACTTTTACAGGCAGTGGGCTGAAAGAGGAAGGAAATGTCAGATTAAATACAGGTTACATGTGACCTGCATTTAATCTGACAATTGTCCTAATACATATTTATAATGCAAACTGTCAAAATCATTTACTGTTATACAAGTGTTATGATTATTCAAACTGATGTTTGAGCTAAATCGATTTTGAAAGCAACATACAAAGAATAGGTTGCACTATTGTGGAAGAAATCATTATGTTATTTAATATTATATTACTAGTACAAATGTCAAAATTATTATTTAAAATGTTTTAAAACTTTGTAAAGTTATACTTTGTAAATAGCTTACTATAATGTTTACAATTATTTTAATATACGTTTCATTATTTAGACAGAATTTTCATTATTAGAACAGGATTTGAACCAGAATAACTTGCAAAAAACTGTAGCACTAGATTAACACTACTGTGTTTTTAAAAGTTTTTGTTTTTATTATTTTATTTTTGTTGGTCCCATCTTGTCCTTCCTAGAGCACAGGGAACTGTCATTGGTGCCCCTTAAGCAAAAGAAGACGCATGACGGTTATACAGTACGTGTGTTAACTATAGAGTTTAGATATTTATCTTTTATTCTAAGTGATGTACAGTGAGGAAAATAAGTATTTGAACACCCTGCTATTTTGCAAGTTCCCCCCACTTGGAAATCATGGAGGGGTCTGAAATTGTCATCGTAGGTGCATGTCCACTGTGAGAGACATAATCTAAAAAAAAAATCCAGAAATCACAATATATGATTTTTTAACTATTTATTTGTATGATACAGCTGCAAATAAGTATTTGAACACCTGTCTATCAGCTAGAATTCTGACCCTCAAAGACCTGTTAGTCTGCCTTTAAAATGTCCACCTCCACTCCATTTATTATCCTAAATTAGATGCACCTGTTTGAGGTCGTTAGCTGCATAAAGACACCTGTCCACCCCATACAATCAGTAAGAATCCAACTACTAACATGGCCAAGACCAAAGAGCTGTCCAAAGACACTAGAGACAAAATTGTACACCTCCACAAGGCTGGAAAGGGCTACGGGGAAATTGCCAAGCAGCTTGGTGAAAAAAGGTCCACTGTTGGAGCAATCATTAGAAAATGGAAGAAGCTAAACATGACTGTCAATCTCCCTCGGACTGGGGCTCCATGCAAGATCTCACCTCGTGGGGTCTCAATGATCCTAAGAAAGGTGAGAAATCAGCCCAGAACTACACGGGAGGACCTGGTCAATGACCTGAAAAGAGCTGGGACCACCGTTTCCAAGGTTACTGTTGGTAATACACTAAGACGTCATGGTTTGAAATCATGCATGGCACGGAAGGTTCCCCTGCTTAAACCAGCACGTCAAGGCCCGTCTTAAGTTTGCCAATGACCATTTGGATGATCCAGAGGAGTCATGGGAGAAAGTCATGTGGTCAGATGAGACCAAAATAGAACTTTTTGGTCATAATTCCACTAAACGTGTTTGGAGGAAGAAGAATGATGAGTACCATCCCAAGAACACCATCCCTACTGTGAAGCATGGGGGTGGTAGCATCATGCTTTGGGGGTGTTTTTCTGCACATGGGACAGGGCGACTGCACTGTATTAAGGAGAGGATGACCGGGGCCATGTATTGCGAGATTTTGGGGAACAACCTCCTTCCCTCAGTTAGAGCATTGAAGATGGGTCGAGGCTGGGTCTTCCAACATGACAATGACCCGAAGCACACAGCCAGGATAACCAAGGAGTGGCTCTGTAAGAAGCATATCAAGGTTCTGGCGTGGCCTAGCCAGTCTCCAGACCTAAACCCAATAGAGAATCTTTGGAGGGAGCTCAAACTCCGTGTTTCTCAGCGACAGCCCAGAAACCTGACTGATCTAGAGAAGATCTGTGTGCAGGAGTGGGCCAAAATCCCTCCTGCAGTGTGTGCAAACCTGGTGAAAAACTACAGGAAACGTTTGACCTCTGTAATTGCAAACAAAGGCTACTGTACCAAATATTAACATTGATTTTCTCAGGTGTTCAAATACTTATTTGCAGCTGTATCATACAAATAAATAGTTAAAAAATCATACATTGTGATTTCTGGATTTTTTTTTTTTAGATTATGTCTCTCACAGTGGACATGCACCTACGATGACAATTTCAGACCCCTCCATGATTTCTAAGTGGGAGAACTTGCAAAATAGCAGGGTGTTCAATACTACGTGTAACAAGAAAACGTCTCTCCATAAAAGCATTCCATTTTTGCCTCTTGATGTCAGTGCTGATTGGTTGATGCTGCTGTTTTGGAAACTAGATTGTCTTTGAATTTAAAGTAGTGAGGAGTACCTCACCTTCCCTCCATTCACCAACTTTCTCTCTCTCTTTCTCAATCACTCACTCACTCCACTGTGGGAATGAGGCTGTTATCGTGGTGGTGATTTGTGCTGATTATGGATGTGGAAACAGAGCGCGCTCAGTAGATTACCTCCCTTTGCAACAGCAGAAAATTAGTTCCAGAACAGCAGACATACCTGTGACTGTGTGTTTGTGGAATGCGTGAGGAACCACACACAAACACACAGTCCCTAGAATGAGGAGGGTGATGATTTGTGTCCGCACCAGTCATCCATCATATACTAATTCAGCCCTTACACATAAACACTTGCATACTCACAGCCTACACTGTATTTTATTAATCTGTGTTTTTGTCTTGTTGTCCAGTAAAAAGATCTATGCCAAAATTGCTGAAGATAATAATACATCTAAATTTCTTGTTCTTACCCCACTGCCATTTTTTTTTTTTTTTTTTTAGTGATGTTTATGCAATGAGGTTAAACTTTGACATTTGGGTAAGAAAATAACTTAATTCAAGATTTACAATATACAATATATGTACAATACGTCTGTACAATTTTGCTTCTAAAGTAATAACATTTTTAGAGGGGAAAAAAGTAAGAAATATTGTGTGTGTGTGGGGGGGAGTAAGAATTATTTATTCATTTTAGTGTACCACTCACATTCTATTTATGTTTGTGTTGCTGTTGTGCCTGCATGTAAAATTATTTATCTAACCCTATTTCTCTCACACATTTTTTCATGACAGTCAGAAGGAAACAAATTAATAATAATAATAATGAAAAACATAATCATGAATATAGAAGCAAAGCAGATGCAAGATGAAACCCATGTACAAACATTCCTGAAGAATTATGTTATTTTCACAAAACTAAGATCAAGCGAAGATGAATTAAGCTAGATAAGGTAAAATCCTTTTTGACAAAGCAAATCTTCTGTCAGCAGTAAATATCACTGAAAATATTAAGTCTCACTAGAAGAATAACAGAGCCATCAGACAGCCCAGAAAGGAAAACATATTATTGTACATCTGTTTAAGACTATAGATTATGATAGCAGCCTTCATAATGCACACAGGTCATATAAATTAAGCTAAGGTGAGTTTCTGTGGAGTTTAACGTGAACTTATCTCCTAACTCTGCCATTAAGTCAGGTTTTGCTTGGACTCTAGGGAAGTTTTGAAGGCGCGGTTCGAGGTGAATGATGTCCTGACGTTTGTGTGACTTTGTATGGGGTTTTGGAGCTGACAGATAGATTTGTCTTCACAAAGGAGTAAGCTGTTTAAACAGATGAAAGACAGGGCCGAGGCCTCATGCGTACTGACTAGTGTGTGTGTGTGTGTGTGTGTGTGTGTGTGTGTGTGTGTATACGTGTTTGTGTGAACGATAAAGCTTTAATATACACATAGCTGTATGTATGAAGAATGAACTTCATGAGGAGAAGTCAAAGTACACAAACTTGAAGATTAATACATTTTGTATGCGTGTGTGGCTCAGGTTTTCCCCCCTACGTTATGGAGACAAAAAGTCCCCCACAAAGATGGCAATATCCAAAATCCTTGTGGGGACATTTTTTGATCTCCATCAGGAAAACACGTTATAAATAAAACAGAATGATGTTTTTTGAAAATTTTAAAATGCAGAAAGTTTTTTGTGGTGGGTAGGTTTAGGGATAGGGGATAGAATATAGCCTACAGTTTGTAAAGTATAAAAATCATGCATGAATCATGTCCCCATAAAACATGAAAACCCAATGTGTGTGTGTGTATGTGTGTGTGTGTCAGTCTGTCTGTCTCCTTTACTCAGTATGAGTCTGGGATTTGCTGCATATGCAAGTTTAAAGGTCACTGGCTGCAAGGTGAACGCCAATGATGCTATGCCAACCTCCTGATGCTTACTGGTCAGCTGCCAGATGATTGCCGGAATGCTGCTGGGTCATCTCCACATAGTGTTTGTGATTGCTGGGCCAGTGCCACGTAAAAGAACATTTTGATCAATGGCCGCTGTTGGGAATACCAAATTTTGACTGGGTCCATGCCAACGAGCCAAAGTGTGAGTGAATGTGGATGGTCCATATGTGTTGTACATAGCGAGATAAACTGCTTTTTATTAAACTCACCGTATAGAATATGGAAGTAAAATAATGCCAAATGTTTTTGAAACAAAAAAGCCTGTTGAATTGCACTACTTGAAAACAATAGGCATAGCATTTCATTTTTATGGGCTGAAATTCAACATGGTTGAATATTTAAGCTGTGAATATTTCAATTCAAAACATTTTTAAACACATATATTAAAAATGAAATAATCCATATTCACCTTTCATATTTCACTTCCAAAATATTCAAACTGTTTAAAAATATTTGAATATAATATTCAACAGGCAATTTTCAGTCCATTTTATTTCGCTTTGCAAATTAGCTTCCACAAATTCAGTGGTTCAAATTCTACAGTAAATTCAACATTGACATCCAGGAACTGCAGGAAAAGCAGTAGATTACCGAGCATACTCTCCATCTGCTGTTAGTCGTCCTCACCAGCAGGTGGTGCAAAAGCATGTGTTTTTGACAAAGACCAGAGCAACAGTAACCCCGGAATTCCCAGGGGGGAAGGAAGTCGACCGGAAGTTGAAGTCGGCCGCGTGCCGCCATCTTGTAGCAGAACTTCACCTGCAGTTAGCATCCCATTGACTCCCATTCATTTTGGCGTAACTTTGACAGCGAATAACTTTACATCTGAGGCGTTTGAAGACTCTATTTGTCCATTATTTATTTCTAAAGAAACACGACAATGTATAAAATGCTCCATTACCTTGTAGCTTATGTTATGGCCCCGTAGAAGCAGTTTTTGTAAAAGTAGGCTAACGATTGCGTCATAGCCACGCGACTCTCTGTCGCACAGTAGAGAGATTACCGTATGGACAGGAGGAGAAGCTCGCAGGCAATCGGGGGGACGTGGAGGCAAAATGACAATATAATTAATCAGAATACCTAGCAAAAGTTGCTCCTGCTCCAAGCTCATGGACAGCTCCTACTCACACTCTCCGTCTCTGCAAGATTCGGAAGGGAATGATTCAGATTTCTCTTGGCACAGCTACTAGAAGACAGACGGGTTGCTCACGTGGTCCGTGTAACGCTTTGCTCGGTTTGAGTCTGCGCGTCAGGAAAGGAAGTGCTAAGAAATCGCTAAAAATGGGCTTCACTTGTCTCAATTGAGTTCCAATGGGGTCGCTGTGTCCATTTCTTTTACTGTCTATGGGAATTCCACCAACTGCGGAACGGCTGCGGCCATGACTGACAGCTGAAGTCAAGAGGACCCACGAGATCTCGCGAATTCACGTATGATCGCGTGATATAAGTGCTGAATTGCTGCAGAGCTCTCCGGCATCCGGCAAAAATAGAAGCTCTGTGTATCTGCTCCGGAGGGCTGCGGATCGCCGGAGTCGGAACGCAGCCGTGAAAATACACACATTGACTTTAATGGAAACCTATTGACTCCGCCGCCGTTCTGGAGCAGATCCGCAGCCGTTCTGCAGTTGGTGGAAATTAGGAGTTAGAGCAAGCCATTCATTCATAAAAACTCATTTGCAGAAATTGTGAGGATTATCTGGGTCAGTATATATGCGGAAAAGATTATAAAGACACAAAAGCTGTGTTTATGTTTCATTCAATAACTTCATTGTTATTTTCCCTGTGTAGCCTACATGTTATCAGCTTTCTCTACCATGAACGGTTTTAAAATTGGTTACCTCATCATACTCAAGGATTCCCCTTCTGTCGGGACAAAACGCTTAATGGACTAATGCAGTGATATAAAAGACCAAACTCGCACCTTATTGGGGGTGTAGGCTGTACTATATAGGCTACAGGCAAGCAGATGGACTCAGAATAGTGCAAAGTTTCATGCTGAGCGTTTCCCAGTGATATACTGGCATAAAATCAACACTTGATCAATTAATACTAACACTTTCTCTTCTATTCTATTCTCTCTCTCTCTCTCTCTCTCTATATATATATATATATATATATAAAGTATGCCTACATGTACTGCATTAGATTAAACTGGGAAGGGTCATAGCACTTGCACATTGTTGGCCTAAGTCGCTTTGGATAAAAGTGTCTGCTTAATGACTAAATATAGGCTAAATGTAAAATTGGCATTGGACATTCGCATATTTAGGGACCGTCTCTTAAGTTGCATACAACATTGGTATACACGTTTGTATCTTCAATAGCAAACTTCAATTTATTTCAATAAATATCCAAACCTAAAAGGTGCGCATTATGCCTGACATCTACATGAACACTTTACAGTTGGTTTTATGACTGAAAGCCGTTCTCTTCAAATGCTATTTAAGTTAGAAACGTGTATACCACTGTCATATGTAACTTTAAAGATGGTCCCTAAATGTGCGAATGTCCAATGTCAAGCCAACAAGTCCAATATGCCATTATATCACTGGGAAAGGATCAGCATTAAACTTTGCGTGTTAAGTTCACATTCTGAGTCCATGTTGAATTGTATTTTTAAACAGTTTGAATATTTTGGAAGTGAAATATGAAAGGTGAATATTGATTATTGAATTTTTAATGATGAAAATGAGTTGAATTGAATTATTCACAGCTTAAATATTCAACCATGCTGAATTTCAGCCCATAAAAATGCAAGCCCTAAAAATACAATGCATTAAAATGCAAGTATGGTTAATGCAATGCATATTTTTTTCAAGTAGCTAGTGCAATTCAACAGGCTTTTTTGTTTCAAAAACATTTGCCATTATTTTTCTTCCATACTATGGTACATTTTTTATAGTGCATTGGATTAATTTGTTCAGTCTTGGCGGCGGAGTAAAATGTTGTGAGTTTTGCATTTGAAAAATGTACAAACCATCTGCTTCAATATATCGCATAGGTTTTGTCTTTCTCATCCCTCTTTTTCACTTACCCTTTGTCCACAGGTAACACAATTCCTCTTGAAGAGGTTATGTGGTTTTAACCTTTGACCCCATGACCCTTGTTAGTGGGTCCTCGTTAAGTTGTGAAACGAATGGCTGTTTGTGGTTCTGTGGATTTCGGTGGTGATTGTAGTTCAGCAACTGAACCATTCAGAATGTTTTGCTTGTAGGCTTTAAAAGCAGTGCAAGTGTGTGTTGTGTGTATATTTTGTATATGTGTGGTTTTGGCTCTGGCTAATCTACTCATCTCTGGGGAGTCTGGACCCTGGACTGTGTTGAGAGTGTGGTGCATGTGTCCATTCTTGCCTATTATGAGTGTGTGTGCACAAATCAGAAGTGTGTAGTTAATTTGTTCATACTGTTGAGATTTGTATGTGGTCATATAGGTTTAGAAATGTTAATACATTTTAATAATACTTAATACCTTGCTGATTTTAAGAAGCCTGTGATTTTTGGATAGTAGCCATATACTAATGCATGTGTGAATGCATCTAACAGACGCAGTGTGTGTTCATGTGTCCGACTATAAAGTCCCTGCTGTGGCTGGTTTGAGAGGGTAATTGGTGGTAATTGGCAGTAAATGTCCAGGAAGCACAAAGACCATTTCAGCTTTAATCTATAAACAAAACTGCCAATACTTTAACTATGTGGGTCCAACGTATAAATTACCTCTTTGTGTTGGTGGATGACTGACTGTGTATATGACATAGTTATGTATGTGTGTATATGTGTGCATTCGCCTATGGGACCTATTGCCTTAAAGTCACACTGAGGGATTAGGACCAGGCGCCATATGGAAATAGGAAATTAGCCTGAGGCTGTGTGTGTGTGTGTCCAGAAGGCTTTGTAGAAAGCGCACTGGTATTTCCATTGAGACGTTAAGGCATAGCGCACAGATTCTTGACAGGAAACAGGCTTATAGTGGACCTGTGCACGTAGGTTAGGGAGTGACTGTGTATATTTATTTGGAAGAGAGAGGCATGGTGTCCTCATGTTATTTAAAACATTATGTGTTCATTTACTCACCCTCATGTCATTCCAAATCTGCATAGATTTCTTTCTTCTGTGGAACACAGAACAAAAGAACATATTTTTATTGTTTTTGGTTACATGCCTGAAATAAGGTCTGTGGTTAACACAAGCTCAACATATTTTCATGTTTTATTCTACGGCATAAAGGCGTTTGCCAACTAGTGGCTACATGGGACTAGAAGCTTTAAGGCACATTAGATGTCATCGTGATGAGCAGGAAAACTCACTAGTCTATCTTTTACAGCATTTTTGTGTTTATACTCATGCTCCTGCAAACTATTCCAACTGGTACATTTTAAATAAAGATTGCAAGAGTTTTTGGAAGGTTAGTGGTGATGATATTGAAGTCATGTGATTCGATTTTACTACAAAAGTCATTAATAATAATCATTGGTCACAGCTTATTTTCTGCAATTATCCAAAAGTCAATGAAGAATCTTGTTGGCCTTTTGTCGAGGTAACCAGGGTGATGCTCACTTTTGAGAGGCAACTTTTGTATAGTAATAATTTTTGTGTCCATACATTGTGGGTCAGCAGCCAATCAGAAAGAAAAACAAAGCATTAAATGTCATGTGAAGCAAGCGTTAGTGGTTATTAGTTTCTTGTTTTGCGGCCAAATTCCAGCCTGAATTGTATTGTTCTCTTTAAAAGTCAAACCCATACGACAATAATCAAAGTGAATAAAATATAAAAATAAATGAAAAAGGAATGGGACTCTTTTGGAGGAGGTGGTCTGGGGTTCTGGAAAATGGGTTTGGCAGATGGTATACAGTAGGTGGGGCAGAATGAAATTTGGATCATTATTAAGGGTCTTTTTGAGGAGGCTAGTGGAGTTATGAGAAGGTTTAGAGGTTCATTGGGGGCAAGTGGGCTCCTTTAGAGGAGGTTTGGGAGTCAAACACTTATCTAAAATAAATCCCTATGTTTTAAATAGGAGGAGGCTGAGAGAAAGGTATTTGTATAAAATAAAAGCTGGATTAAGGTGAGGTCTGGTCTTCATTGGGTTCAGACAGAGTGGCAGAGCCTGATAAAACCCTCTTGATTGTCTATAAGCTTTATAACACCCTCATTTCCTCACACATAGATGGACACACACAAACACCATCTCTTCATGATCTTCAAATGTTTATTTTGTGTGCTCAAATTAAAATAGCGCCAGCTTTGTTCAATGTCTTTGCTGTATACATCCATACACTGAGGCATATATCACCATTTTATGTGGCATTCCCATGAACACACCCACAAACACACAGATATTCTCTCGGCGGACATCTGCAATGGCTTTTAGTAGCAATATAAATCAATGTGATTCATTTGTTATGTTGCTGAACGTTGTGTGTGGGGCGATTAAGTCAGTAAATTAATTGGATTCACCCAAACACATATGAAATGCACATTCTGACATGCCACACACACACATTCATCTTGTGGTTTAATGTGTTTCAGTGTGTTTAAATATCTGTGGTTTATTGACTTGTTAAAGGGATAGTTCAATCCAAAATAAAAATTCTGTCATCATTTACAGAACGGTATGTCATTTCAAAACGGTATGCTTTTCTTTCTTCTGTGAAACACAATACAATATATTTTGAAGAATGTTGGTAGGAAATAGTTTTGGTGGCCATTGGCTTCCATTGTATGAACAAAAAATACATTTCCTAATATATATTTATATGTCCCACAAGAGAAAGTAAGTCATACTAGACAGGAGGGCGGGTGAATGATCACAATTTTCATTTTTGGGGGAACTATCCCTTTAATGACTTATTGTAAATTTTGTTACACAAAGCTATCGTATGACTTTAGAAGACTTTGAATAAAGTATGTACCACTTTTATTACTTTTTTATGGTGCGTTTCTGTCCATTTAGAAAGCTTTCATTGTAATTGCATGGAAAACAGTTTCCTTCTTTATTCTTTCCTTCTTTTGTGTTCTGTGGATGGATGTCATACGGTTAGAGGGTTGACATGAGAGAGCTATTCAGCTACTAAAACCTTTTCCACACAAACTTTAGCTGTGTTAACAGTTAAGACTGCAGAATTGCTGATGCTGATACAGACTCCAGAGGCCCCCAAAAGCCAAAACACAGTAACCGGATCAACCACAAAACAGAACTGAAATAAAGCCAGGGAAAGATGTAAGGAAATAGAGGGAGGAAACAGGCTAGGGAGGAGGTAAAACAAATCTTTTCATCCTTTCAGTCACTAATTTCTGTTCAAACTGAGGAGGTGGCTCTGGACTCTGTTCTGTGGATGGTTATAGCAGAGGACAGGGATAAAAGAAAAACAGAATGAAGGATGAAAAGAGGAAAAAAGTTCAAAGTGCTTGCTCTCACAGGTTTGGAAGTACACACACACACACACACACACACACACACACACACACACACACACACAGTAAGCGATCAGTAAGATTTTTAATGTTTTTGTCTTTTATGCTGACCAAGGCTGCATTTATTTGGTATTACATGTTTTTATTTTATTTTTTTTATATATTTTAATATTTCATTTATTCCTGTGATGGTTAAGGAAAGATTTCCAAGATGGTAAATCTATTTTTTTTTCAGCAGCCATTTATCACATGATGTGTCACATGATCCTTCAGAAATCATTCTAATGAATTATTTTCTGCTTAAAAAAAAAACATTTCTTATCAATGTTGAAACCAGTTGTGCTGCTGAATATTTTTGTTGAAACCGTGATACATTTTGAAAAATAGAAAATTCTAAAGAACAGCATTTATTTGAATTTCTTTTGTAACATTATACATGTCTTTGTCACTTTTGATCAAGTGAATGTGTCCTTGCTAAATAAAAGTATTAAAAGAGTCCTATTATGCTTATGCCTAATATTGCTGTTTGAGCATAAAAAAAAAATATCTGCAAGGTTACAAGGCTCAAAGTCCACTCCAAAGGGAGATATTTTATTTAACAGAATTCACTTTCCAAGAACTACAACGAACACATATGACAACAGCACGATTTTTCTGGATCTTATGATGTCATAATGTTACTCATTTAAATAATCCCCGCACACGGAATACGCAAAAAAGTTGACGAGGCCTGGTTAATATGCACTATAAGATTAAAAGTGTTGTCGCTGTTTTTTTTTTCACCCAGGAAAAAGTGTGTCCTAAGGCTGATATATTTAGGCTGACAATATATTTTAAACAATGTTCCTGAACACATTAACCTCAACGTTTGTCTGTGCACTGCACATTTTAAGGAGAACAGCAGACAGACTGAGTAACGTTAGGCTACAATGCAGGCTTCTTCAAGCACAAAAGCTTCTCCTGAAAGACACAGCCGTTCCCATTTTGTCGGACAATCTGTTGTTTATGGATCACAACTTGTAAGTATGTCTTAATATTTGTAGTGTTTTCTATTAACAGTTTTATAACTATGATAGCTAAACGAAGGGCAAAGCTTTTGCCTCGCTAGCCTGCTAAGTGCTAACTAACTTTACATGTTATAAGTACATGTTGTACCGTTTGTGGTTCACCGCCCCTTATGAAAATTATCCATGATTTTGTGATCGATTACTGTTTGTATTACCAGTTTTCCGACAAATATGATTAAATGGTGGATAACATCGTATCAAAAAAAAAAAAAAAAAAATACATAACGTTACCACTCTGAAACGTCGTGTGAAATCCGTGCTTGCAAAGTCCTTGCTTGAAATCCATTCAGCATGATCCCCTTTGTCCATTAACATTGTTAGAGTCTGAATCGGGCTTGAAATTGACACCATCGTTAATATTTACATCTGAGTAGAGCTAGCGGTTATGAAGGGGCGGGACATTTTCCGAAAATTTAATAATTAATAATCATGCATAAAAGACTATTATTATTTATTATTCAAAAATATTGACCAATCAGTATCATGTTGGCTTTTCCGCAGTTTCTTAGGAACAAGTATTTTATAATTTATTTGACAGAAAAAATCATTCAGTTAAGTATAATCACTAATCAGCATGTATCTTATTCTTTAATATATTCAGGATTTTCAGCTGTGCCTGTTTAGTGTGTGTGTGTCCGTGCTCTGAAGCTTTCAGGTAGCTTCTGGTGAGTAATTGGCCTGTTTTACCACTGTAAACATGAATGTCTGATATTCAGCTGTTTTCACATTAAAAACACATCTTCAAAACACATGTGCATTCACGGTCCAACAGACTAAACATGGCCATTGATTTGCACAAACTTAAATATTTATGCTAACCCATTTTTCTCAGAAATCTACATTCACACACCTGCAAACAGACCGGCACTCAAAGCCACACAATTATCTTTAAACATGCGCATTGTTGTGACAGTTATGATTTATGAGCACCAGGGTTTTCAGAGTAAACAAATAAATGCAGAATGTGCAGGAGGTCAAAAGCTAAGAGTCACAGTCAATGACAATGTCACTATGATCATCTGTGTCAGGGTCACGACCCTAACTTGCTTGACCAATCGCTGCGAACTTGCGAAGCATCACGCCCTTTCCAGACCGCAAGCTGAAGCGATGCCTAGTGAGTGCGTGTTAATAGAGCTTCGTTACTAAACATATTATACAAAAGAGTTTCATGTAATCACCTCAAATTTAGAGAAGATAAGAATTAAACCATAACAAACCCAAACCCACAAATACATTCCACATAGAAGCTCGAATATGAATATATTCAGACATTTGAGCCAGGATGCACAGTTCAGGGTGTAATTGTACTGTAGTTTTGGGTTTGAATCTGTTCATTAATCTTTCTACTGGCCAGGGAAGTTCTCAAGTTCTTGTGTAACCAGCCATACGCTATAAATTCACCCTATTCTGGAGACTTCCTCTGTTAATCTCTGTCATCATGTCCCACACTGGAAACACATGCACGCAATATATACAGTATACACACACACTATATATACGTCTGTAAGCAAGTTTGCAGTGAATTGTTAACAAATAAATGTGTGTGCATGTGCTTCCATGCATGTTTACTCATTGTCGTAGCTGTTATCGGTCTGTTATCAGAAATAGCTTGAAGTCAGGAAAGGGTGGGATGACAAGTACACTGCCATATCCTCAAAGAGAAAATAAGTCTGATGAGAAAAAGAGCAATGGAAGAGAGCAGAATGAGCGCCGTGTCAGAGGTCACAGTACAATCAAGACTTTCTATAATTGACCTCTTTCCTCTTCATAGTGTCAAAAGGTCAAGCCCCAGTAGGGATTTGGGGATACCTCACATTTCATCTGTCTAGCAGGTGGTTTACACACACTCTTTTTGATGAAACAACTTTTCGCTTTTCTAGCCTTTTCATTCTAGTCCTCTCTCTTCCTCTCTTCTGTTCAACATTCAGGCAAGTTAAAAGACAAGAGGGTATTTGAGATTTTGTTCATCATGTTTATCAGATTCACAAACACTTTGCATTAGTTTAACAACGTGTCTACTCCGGACGCAACCATTGACGCCTCATTGTGCTGCACCACAACAGCTAAATGCTAAAAGCTTTCTACACTGGACGCGATAAAGCGACAGTTGCAAATCCATTTGACCATATGAGAAGTCTCGCGAGTGCTTGGAGTACGTCATAAATAGAATAAGGCATCAGTTTACTGTCTGGAGTTTGTCGTGTCGCGTAACATCCAGTGTAGACAACATCACTTTAATGGGTTCTATTGTCTTTTGTCGCATCGAATCCCGCTGCTCCCGTCCGGTGTAGACACGGTGTTGCTGATTTAAATCTGCCATCTTTATATATGTATATATATGTTTGTATGTAGAAAATGTAGGCTAAGTGATGAAGAAAATTACATGCATACAGATGCATTACTGGTCTACACTACATACTAAAACATCCAGATAAGGCAAAGAAAGAATTGGAGGAGCTAAACCTATAGAAACGCACATGCACCATCTTAAATTTGTTCTCTCGGCCCACCAACGTACTGGCTGTCAGTCTAAATCATTGCCTGAATCCTTCTGTATATTTAGACGTGAGCTGCTGTGTTTGGACGTGGAATGACTGAGTACTCCTTGCAGACTTTAACTAAGAAATGTCCTAGACAATAAACTAAAAGTCTGTTAAAAGAGGTTCTAGTACTTCAGACAGTTTGCACTTGGCAAACAGTCATACTGTGTCCAAAGTTTCTCCCTATATAAAATACATTCTCTCTCTCTCTCTCTCTCTCTCCCTCTCCCTGCTCATTTCCAATCACCCGTTGCTATAACAGTAACCGCTCTGGAAGTGGTATGCTGACATCATGCACTAATGACGTCTGCATTTTTGCCATTTGATTGTCCTGATCAAAAGATCCCACAGCATTTTAAACGCTCCCAGAGTTTAGGGACCCCCCCGTCAGAAAAACATGGTTTACAAAAGACACTTTTTGAAACCACCTCCCCAATTCAACCCTTGAGTTAATTAAAATCCTCAAACCGCAACAATAGCGCCAAGTGGCAGATCAAGGGAGAGATGGAATGTGGCCTGCTATATATTCTGACCCTAAAGTCAAAATAATCAGAATAGAATTCTGCAAACAAAACATCCAAGCTCAAACACTTACGGGCAGACTGAATGAGTACATGAATTTGTGGTTACTGCAAGAAAGCAGGTAATTCCCTGTGAAAACGTTCCTTCTAACAAATTCTAACAATCTTTCTAATGTAAATATATTGAAACAATGTTTAATCTATAATTCTATGTGATAATGCTAGACTTTTAAACAATTTGGAACTGCATTTTACTTGAACAGTTTTATTTCCAGGTGCAGTGGGTCAGATCACCAGCAAAAGTAGAACAGTGACTGAAGTTTAAATAATATAAGCCATTTCTTTCTATGACAAGTGGCAACATTTTGCCCATAGAAGAAAATTAATCAGCTTAAAATGGTTTTGTAACATGTTAACTGGTTTATTAGCTTGATTGAGGTGTACCTGGTTCATCTTGGTGGCACAAGCTGCTATGTCCATCTGATCTATCATTAAGACCAGCTTAAAGGAAATGGCCATAAATGACCAGCATGGTCCTGCTAGAACCTGTGTAAAACCAGCTACTTGCCTATATGTAATTTAATGCTAATATCCAAGCTAACTATTTTATGGTTTATATCATAGCACTTAAAAGTATGGTGATTAATGATCATAATCTATCCAGACTTTTTAATTATTTTTCTTATCCCACATCTTTCTTATGCAGTTAAAGGGATAGTTCACCCAAAAATGAAACTTCTGTCATCATTTACTCACCCTCATATTGTTCCAAACCCATAAGACTTTGGTTAATTTTCAAAACACAAATTAAGATATTTTTAATGAAACCCGAGAGGTTTCTGTCCCTACATTGAAAGTCCAGGAAACCAAAAAAGGTCATGACATAAAGGCATAGTGGAGAGGGGCCAAGATGGCGTCTGTGTAAGTCTTGTTGTGAAACGTGTTGTGAAACGGTGAAACGTGTGCATGATTACATACAGACACCTATGGAGGAGTATAAAGTCGCTGTTACATCATTTCTACCTGATACTCCTACCAAGAGTCCACAGTTGAAGATGCGACGCTACACTACAGAGCCATCAAATGTTGTTCTCTTGGAAGCAATCGAGAAGCTAGGGAAAAAACAAGACGATTTTTTTGAGAAATTGACGGCAATTGAAAACTCTGTCTCATGTAACTCAAGCCGCATCGCTGATCTTGGAGTTAAAATGGACGCGATCTCCGACAAGGCCGACCTTACTGTTACTAACTCCAGTGTGGTGAAGGATGAAGTCACGTCCTTAAAGACCGAAAACAAGCAACTCTGGGAAAAGCTGGACGAATTGGAGGCATACAAAAGGCGGTAGAACCTTCGGATTGCCGATATCCCTGAAATGGAAGGTGAAAATGTAAAGAAAAAAGTCTGGCAGATGTTCTCCAATCGTCCATCGACGTAGCCCACAGGCATGGAAAGAAAGGACTCACTCAGCCTGTTTTTTGTTAGGGTTCAAGCTAGTCTAGAAATATTACTGTGAGGAGGTCTAGACAAGTATTGCACTCCCTTTTTTTCCGTAAAGAAAGTTCTAATTTTATTTACTAAACAGTTTCATTTGGTTAGCCTATATGTTCTTATTTGTTGTTTTATGTCAATTAAGTTGACTTGTTTTTCACTTAATGTTAGGGGAATCAGAGACTTAACCAAAGCAAAGCTTTATTTCTATTTTGTAAATCGAAATGCAGAGAAGTCTATTTTTTGCAAGAAATGCATTCAAACTTGAAAGACTAAACTTTTTGGTCCAATCAATGGGGGAGTAAAATTATCGTCATGGTTCCAATAATTCTGCTGGGGATATGATTGTATTTAATCAACAATTTAAAAACACTGTGCTTGAATCACATCGTTGAAATGAAGGCAGATGGTTAATTATCGTTATTCAGTTTGGGGAAAACATTGTTATTTTAGCTAATGTCTATGGCTTTAACAGATCCAATCTTAATAACTGTCTTTTTACAGATTTAACCTCAAAATAAATATCTTTAAAGATAAAATACCCATCTACATCACTAGTTTTGGGAGGGGACTTTAATGAGGCTCCTGATTTATGTTATGATAGATTTCCTCCCAGATATGGCACTACCACTTTTAAGAATATAATTAGTGATCTACAGTATATTCCAATCTCTCATTGGTAGACATCTACAGATTCTTACATAATGACATTTCCTCTTCCTTTACTTTGTTTAAATCTGACTTTATACGAAAATCACGTATTGATTTTTGGTTAATATCTGACAATCTGATTTCTTTTGTTAAATAATGTACTATTTCCACTGCACCATTAACTGACCATGCAGGTATCGAGTTAGAAATTTCTGACCTTACCTGTTGCTCCTTAAGGAAGCCATGGGTATTGGAAATTAAATACCTCTTTGCTACATAATTCTAATTATTGTTTGGGTATTAAAGACTTACATAATTGATTGTAAAAAAACAAACAAAACAAAAAACTAAGATTTCTCATACATTAAATTTGAATGTCGAAAATGTTCTATTAAATTTAGCAACGACCTTTCCAAATCAAATGGATTACAATATGAATCTTTATTAAAAGAAATGAACCATATTGCTTGTCTTGCCTCTCCAAATGAGGCAGAGAAAGAAAGTGTATACTTGTTAAGAGAGAAATTAGACACTTTTTATATGGAAAGGGCCAGGCGTTTGTTTGGTCCAGAGCCAAATGGCTAGAAGCTGGGGAAAAAACAAATGTTTTTAAAAAAACGAGGAGAACTTTCCTCGAAAAAAAAAAAAAGGAAAGAAAGATTTCTCTTTGATGACACTGTTGTATCAGATCAGATGACAAAAGAATTTCAAAATTTGTTTCAGACTTTTATCAAAATTACATACATAATCTTTTAACCCTGATTCAAGTGCTTTATTTTTTAGCAAAATACTACCCTTCACTCAATGTGTAAGTATAAATAACAAAAACCTTTGTGAAGAAATGTCATTGAATGAATTAGACAATATCATAAAAAAAACATCTTTTAACAAAAAAGCCCAGGACCTGATGGTTTGCCTCTTGAGTTTTACAGAGTTTTTTGGGAAGATATTAGAGTTTATTTTGAAGGTGTTTAATGAGTGTGCAACAAATGGAGAAATTACAGAATCTATGAAACGACGTTATTACACCACTTCCAAAACCTAATAAAGATGTGTTGCACTTGTATAACTGGCTCCCAGTTACGCTACTTAAAGGTTGTATCAGTGATTTCAGGCCCCCAAAAAATGTATCACATTCATCTAATCTTTCCTAAGAGACGCGTTTTTTTGACGGCATGCTTATGGGGCGGGCAGCTAGCGGATCGTTAGGAAAGATTAGATGAATGTGATAAAAAAATATTTGGGCCTGAAATCACTGATACAACCTTTAACTCGGATTACAAATTATTAGCGTCTCTGAATGCAAATAGGTTGAAACCATGTTTGGAGGAAATCATCTGTCACCCAGTCTTGATTTATGAAGGGAAGAAATATTTCAAATAACATCAGAATGGTGTTAGACCTTCTAGATTATTCATATCTGGTAAATGAGGAAGCTCTTATTTTATTTTTAGATTTTTATATGGCTTTTGATACCGTGGAGCACAATTTCATGTATCAAGCCCTTCGTCAGTTTGGTTTTGGCCCAACCTTTACAAATATGATCCACTTATTTTATAATAATATCTGAGTGTTTCTTTATCCGGCGGTACATCCTCTCATTTTATTATCCAAAGAGGCATTAGACAGGAATGCCCTATATTTCCCCATTTTTTTTTTTTTATTAGTAGCTGAAACTTTAAATCTTTACACTTTACATTGCTCTCAAATTAAAGGTATTGAGATAGGAGATTTCACTTTAACTATTAGTCAACTCGCTGACAACACTTGGTTATTTCTGAATAACAAAGATCAGGTCCCTGTTATTCTAGAGGCACTTGAATTGTTCTCTGATGCCTCAGGTCTATCATTGAACCAGTCTAAGAGTGAGATTATGGCTGTTCACCATCTGGATGATTCAAGTATATCTGGAATACAGGTTAAACAGGTAGTTAGATATTAGCAAATCAGCCTCAGAGAGAATTACAGACATTTTTTCACAAAGATTACAAAAAACTAGAAATATTTTTAACTGTTGGCTCCAAAGAAATGTATCTATTCAAGGTCGTGTATTGATTTCCAAGGCTGAAGGGATCTCCAGACTTGTATATCCTGCATTATCTCTTTATGTAGACTCTAAAATGTGTACAGCAATTGACAACATTTTATTTAAATTGATCTGGAGAGGCGAGACAGAGTAAAAGGAAAACCATAATTAGAAGTGTATCAGAAGGAGGATTAAATGCTTTAGATTTTGAAACTGGATCAAGCACTGATGTCTTTGTGAGAAGAATTTTCCATGGTTCTTTATTCCCAAGCTCATCTTTAATAAATGTGATGGTCTTAACTTTTTACTTGCTTGTGATTTAAAATGCACTAAACTCCCAATTAAGTTGTCTAATTTTCACAAACAAGCTATGGATGCGTGGAAACTGGTATACAAACACAATTTTACATATTTATAAATGTGTAATTCCTAAGAAAGTAAAAGAAAATCCCTTTAAAATAATAAATGGATATTATCCATAATGATTTTATCGTTTAAAGAAGGGGTTTCTCCATTATGCTGTTTTTGTAAAGAGGAAACAGAAACAATTGTACATTTATTTTTTAGTTGTAATTATACCAAATTATTTTGGTCCAAAGTTTCTCTGTTGATTTTTGAGATGTTTTACAAATTCATCACTGTAACTGTGATACTGTGAATTGTGATACTGGTTTACTGGAAATTGATAATATAACAAAATTTTTTGTTATTTTAGAAATATCATATACATGAAGCAAAATGTATGTTAACTGTAATAAATAAATAAAGGCATCGTAAAACATCCATATGAATCGAGTGACCCACATTTTGTGAAGAGATGCAATCACTTTATATGATAAACATATTTAATTTAGGCTTTGAACAATGATTGACACATACAGAGCACATCACATTAACATGGAAGGTCAAACATGCATTGTGTTATGCGCAAGAACCAGTGAGGTTTGTTCTGACAAATGCACATGTTTCCGTGTTTACCAAATTTGTTGCACTACATCAATCATTGTTTAGATGTAAATAAAATCCTAAATAAAATCTGTTCATCATTTAAAGTGATTGCATCTCTGCAGAAGACTTTGGTAAAAATGCTTGATTCATATGGATTAATTTTACAACACATTTTTAACCTTTTTGGATCTTTAGTTTTGGTTGCCTGGACTGAAGTGGTTGCAGTGGAGGGACCGAAAATCAGAGAATTTTCATTTTTGGGTGAACTATCCCCTTAAGCTTTAAACTTTTTTTTTTTTTTTAAGCTAGAATGATTTATGAATGGATATAATCTCTCTCCAGTGTAATCTACATAATTTTCCAAGTCAGTGTTTTGTGTTCCTCC
This sequence comes from Rutilus rutilus, assembly GCF_951802725.1. NCBI lineage: Eukaryota > Metazoa > Chordata > Actinopteri > Cypriniformes > Leuciscidae > Rutilus > Rutilus rutilus. The sequence continues at coordinate 21,294,824 of NC_140232.1, read as the reverse complement.
CAGTGGCGTTCCTCTACAGATGTAATACTAAAGATATGTTGTCTTTATTTTTAAGGTGTAGCCTAATCTTTTGATGTTTGCCTAGTGAAGCTGCATGGGAAGCGCTCGGGCCGCCAGCTGTTGCTATGGTAACCTCATCACGCGACCGTGCTGTTCGCGAGAGTCAGAAGCGCTCTAACTAACTTTACTGAAACGTTGTTTGGAAACGCTTATTGAAGAATATACTTATGTAAAACTAAAAAAAAAATAATAATCTGAGAAGCATTATCTCGCACACTTGATACCACTAAGAGGAACTGAACTCGAGTGACAGGCGAGGACCAGGGGCTCGAGACGCTGAGAGGGCGGGGAGGGTGTTTCTCAGGACTGAACGAACGAAGTAGCTACTACACGAGAGAGAGAGAGAGAGAGAGAGACTTGCGCACTTGAACTGAGCTGTGTGGGGAAAATAGCGCACAGGGGCATATGCGAGCTGCTCGAGCTTTACCCTGAGACCTGGGATCTCACTACTCGGGTCCAGCTGTGGATGTCCAGCATCTTTTGTTGCTGGTTTTCGTTCAAGCTTTTATAAGGGGAAACAGCCTTGAGTCTTTACAGTTTGAGTAAAACCTAAAGAAAGGTACACTGAAAGTGATCCATTCAACATGGAATTACCGGTTCTGGTTTTAGTGGCGGTGATCCTGTCTTTCGGGACCAGCACTAAACTGAATGTGCCGCGTCTTCGCCTGTCATACAAAGGTAAATTACGCACATTACATTTATTTGAATGCGTTTAACTGTATATATATATACATTATTATATATTATTCATCTTTACAAACGGAACATAAAGCCAAAGATCTAATAAAAATGTAAAATGACCTGGTTAAGATTTACCCGGCTACTGAGGAGAGAACACGGTCCAGTGCTTTATAGCAAGATTAATGATTGCTTATTTTCACAGTTTGAGTGTTAAAGTTAATGTTGCCAATTGCCATCCCTCGGTTCATCGTGTGTGTGAATTAGTCTATAGGTTACAGGTGCGAGTGGTGACCGGTGATCAGAATCAGGAAAAAAGTGTTCGTTGCGAATATGCTCACAAACAGTTAAATTGTAACGAACGCTTCCATTACTCAAATAAGGCAACAGCTCCAGCACACAAATCATGGACGTGTACTGAGAATGCTCATAAGATAATGCAGAAAAGAACTAAGTAGTAGGCTTTGAATAAATATGAATTTAAATAGAGCATGGTTATATTGCACAGTGGAAAACTGGAAATAGTGTGTAACACTGTAAACTTTCAACAATGTTTAACATCGGTGTTTACATGAAAAAAAATAGTCACAAATAATGTCTTTATTTCCTACTTGGTTGTGTTTCGATTGTATTTTCATCATTAGTAGTTTCAAAGTGGTCTAAGAAAAAAGTGATTGTCACTTTGATTTTTATAAGGCGGTTTTTACAGTGATGAAGAGACCAGCACAGAACAATGTTTCCAGTAAGCTGTTTCCCCTGTCGCTTTTCGCATTTATATTGCTCTCTCCACGCATCCTGCTTTGCACATTGAGTATTTTTAAGCTTTGCGCACAGCCCCTCTGTGACCTTATCAGATTCAAATCTGAGCGCCCTGTTCAACTCGTTTACAGCGCCGTTTCCGTCTTGAGCTTCTCTAGAGATGTTGTGGCTGGTCTTTTTAAACTGTGGGAAAAAGCTGCGTCACTCAGGACTCCGGGCTACTGTTTCAGCTGTTATCCAAAGAGATCCCGGAGATCCTCTTGCCTCTATGCTCTCCTGGCGCGCGCTCACCTCCCCGCGGTCAGACTCTCAGCGGTGCGCGAGACAGTTTGAGCTCCTTCTTTTTTTTTTATCGCACTTTGCCTCTATATTACCGGATTTATAGAGTGCAAGGAGAATGTTGCAGTGGCCTGGGGGAGTTTGAGATGTTTTAACTCTTGTTAGATTAGACGCTGCAGCTTTACAATTATTAAAGGAATAGTTCATACAAAAATGAAAATTCTGTCATCAATTACTCACCTTGATTTCGTATGACTATTTCTTCCAAGGGACACAAATGAGGTGTTAAATTGCGGTGCGTTGTTCGGCAAATGTTCGCTTGCGAAATCCAGTAATTTCCATAGGAATCAATTCACTCGATCGTGAATTTCGCGTAAGGGCGAAAGAAATCAGAAAGTTGCTTGGTTTGAAAGCTATTCTGTGTTAGCTGTGAATCTTTTAAATCTTCATATTACATATAAGGGTCACCGTGATTTTGCCAAGACATGTTCCTGGATCAACATATTTAGTTGATCCTGGAATAACATTCCTGTCCCAAAATTTAGTCCTTACCCTATCCCTACCCCTAAACCTAACCCTATCCATAACTTTCCCCTAAATCAGAGGGAAATGATAGGTGAATAACACTGATGTTGAAGCCTCACCCTGGTTCTAAGCATAAACTTGACATAAACTGTAAACTTGTTCCTCAAATCTGATTGGTTGATTGGAAAGTTGTTCCAGGATCAACAAAGATGTCATTTCAATAGTGTTTTGGAATAATGTTTCATTAACCATATAAGATAATGAAAAAAATGTGTTAGGAGTTAACCATAGCAACAGACCAACAGTGTACTTCCGGACAGTGCAAACTAGCATAAATACTATTGGGTGTATTGTGATATATCACAGAAAAAGTCATTGTAAATTTCGATAAAGCTGCCTAAAACCTTATGTGTGTTCCTTGAAAGAATAAAGTCATGGGTTTGGAATGACATATGGATGAGCAAATGATAATTGAATTTTATTTTGGGATTAACTATGCCTTTAAGATAAACTTTGCTTAACCCTTATTTACCTGGAGGGTACGGAACAAGGTGGTGGCGTCAGGAAGTTGGTTTGCATTAAGTGTTTGTCAGTGCCTCAAAAGTTCCTTTCATTAATGATTATAAGCTGAGTGGGGTGTCCAGTTTCCCTCCAGCGGTGTGAGTGCGTGACTAGAGCGCATCTGTGCAGAGTTTAATGCGGTCATCTAATGCTCGCCCAGTCCCTGCGTGGAGCTCTGATTGCATGTAATCGGCCTGTGTTCTTCTCCATGGACGCGCTATTAACCTTGATAATGAACAGCCTAGAGATACGTTCAGTTGGACTATATGTTTAGATTTTCACCACTGACGGGTCTCAGAATGCCTGTTGATCATTCTGCCAAAATGACTAAAGCATGCACACACTCATCAAGCTGTCCAATCTGTATGGATTGGTCTGGAGGGAGCTTGTTATGAATGGGAAATGAGGGACGGCCTGTATATGCCAGCATTTGGGCATTAAGTGTGTGTGCGGATCTGTGGGGTCCTTTGGTGGGTCAGTTGTGTGTGCTGATTTAGGAGGAGACAGTTTTTCCAACCAAGCTCCCTCACTCACTTTCACACCCGCATGCATTCATATACGCACACTGGCACACTTTTCTCTTTTATGGTTGAACATACACAGAGACGCAGAGGTGGGCGGATCTGTGTTTGTTTTAGTTTACATGAATGAATTAATGAGTTTATTTTTTTAGCGTTGCCCAGATGTTTGTGGAGGGTTTTGCGAGGTCTGGCTAAAGAATCTGTCACTAAAAGAATGTTTGATGATTCTTTGGTTTCGTTCACATTCTCTCACTCCCTAAATATTCCCAGCTCCCTGGAACCGTTTGGTTGAGAGAGAAGGCCACAGAGTTGTATGTAAGATGGATGTTGTGAAACTCTCCCATGAGATTGGGGTTCTAGATTAGGAATTGCTCTAAATATTAAAGGTGCTTTGAGTGATGTTTGAACTGAAACTGGCAGACTAGCGACTGAATTAGACACGCTTCCTCTTACCAAAAGCCCAATTACAAAGATACAGTTGTGCCACTGCCATTGAGAATATTGTAATCAGAGACGAATCAGGAGAACAGCAGCTTGTAGCAAAATATCCATTCTGACACCACAAACTAACATCTGCTTATAACAGCTGAACATGGCATTTAGCTTGAACGGTCTGCATCTCAGATTCTCTCATATATGGGCTGCTCTATGAATCTGCACAATGATTGAGTGGCAGAAAGTGCTTTAAAGTCTTTTGGTTGGCAAAACAAAGTACCTGCATTCATTTTTTTCCTGCTTACAGATATCTCAGGGCCTAATTCAGTCAAATCTGTCAGGTAATGGGAATATTTTCTGCCATACCTGAAAAATTGATCTCACAGCACCTTTAATCCATGCGTGGTCAAGGGTAAACCTTTGAAGGGCATATGCCTTATCTTTCAGATAAAGATAAATACAATTTATAAAAAATATATTAGCATGCACAGTTTTTGTGTAGTTGATCTGCAATCTTCATGTGTAATTTAATATTTGAAACATTATAAATACACTTCTTTCAAAGCAAGCTCTCAACCCTAAGGTCAATTATAGTCACAAGTATAGCCTACATGCCAGACAAAGACGAGTTACAATTGCATTATCTAGGTCTGTAATGGTGCGATCAAGTTCGTATTTATGGGTGGGAAGTCATAATTACGACGTCAGGTGTAAGATTGCGATGTACAGCATTACATCAATTTAATTCTACTTCCACAAAATGATGAATAAAGAACGTGCATTAGGTGTTTATGAATTTATGAGGGTGCTGTAAACTGAATTTTATCGTAATTGTACAATACTGTCTTACTGTCATAATGTGTACATGCAACTACAAATTGTAAATTTTTTTTTTTTTACTAGTTTTATTGTAAATTTAAAAAAATAATTTAATACATTTCATACATCAACTATGTTTTCTCACTGACACGCCCTCAGAACAATCCAGAGTTTCCAACTTGTAATTTTAACAAGGTGGTGTTCATTTGCGTAAATACGAAAAAAAAAGAAAAGAAAACTTGTAAATACGATCTTTTCCAGTTCTGACTTCACACATCTTTAGATCGAAGTCATAAAACAATACAATTTCAGTCTGACTAAAGCAGTTTTAGATCTAACTCAAATGAAACTTTTAAAGTGCATGTAAATGAACTGATTCACAGATTGTGTGCAGGTCCAAGTGGAGTTCAGAGAAAATATGGTGTGTGAAGTAGGAAAAAATAGGTGGGCAAACCTGAAACCTATTGAGAAAATGAATATCTGTCTGAAGGTTTAGCGCAAATCCATGTAGAGTTCACACACATGCTTACACACTGGTACAGTATACACACACACGCACACACAGGAGACAATAATTCAGTGTTTGTGCTGTGTAAAATGGATGCAGGTGGAATTTTAATGAAAACACACATTCCCTCCATCCTTGTGAAGTCAGTCAAGAGTTTGCGGTGTAACGCGGCTGAACAATGCAGCATTGTGGCGGTTTCCTCCTGCATTGAGGGGAGTTCGCAGCTCACCGCAATTAGGTCACAAGCCCTGGACGTGATCACACGCACTGATAACGACCACAACAGCTGCTGGTCACTTAAACTATGATTTGATTTTTTTAACCCCTTAGCTGATGACTGTCCTGGGAGCCGTCACACGAACACATGCACACTTAATTGCAGCTGTAATGTTCTCAAGCACACTGCACAAACACAGCTGCCCTCTGTACACACTAAATGCACACACACTAACATATGGAAACATGGCTGCTAAAAGGGACCAGGGTTATAAAGGGCAAAGAAGAAAGGTGTCAGAGAAAGTAAAGAATAAATGGAGGTAAATAAAAGGAGGAATGGTGTGGACCGAATTAATTTCACCCACTGTCATATAGATTGTGTGAGAAAGAATCTTTCTTTTATTCTTTCTTGCTAAATATGTAAACAAGTCGTGGAGTCTGTGTGTGTAGCCATAAAAAGGTGTTTTGTCTAGCTGCTGGAGTCTCATTGTGTGCGTGTGTGTACAGAGGGGAAAGCAGTGACTCTCATGGCTGCTGTCCAGAGGGGTTTATCTAAACCTTCACGTTCTGAGTCTTGCTTTGGGGAGAGAGGGGATCAAGAGAGGCCAAGGAGCAGGAGAAGACAGAGGGACTTAAAGAATGAGATTGACAAAAGGAACGCTGAGAAAATAAGCTGGAAAAAGTGGGTTCGAGGGGGATTGAGGGGCTTTTATGAGTTTACCAGTAAGAGCTAGTGTAGCTGGATTTGCCCTGCAGTAACGTGAGTGTGTGTGACAAATGAAGACAGACAGGCAGAGACAGAGAGAGAGAATTAGAGGAAACAGCGCAGATACTATGATACTATAGAGAATTATGTATATGAACATGCATATGCTACCAGTCAAATGTTTGGACACATGTACTTATTCTTGTTTTTATAATAGTGAAGTCATCAAAACTATTAAATAACACAAACAGAAGTTTGGGGAATAAGATAAGACCTAATTTTGAAGAAAGCCCGCTATTATTTGTCTAGATTCCCGATCTGCACACTCCAACTTCGTGAGCTGTAGAATATATGCTGGGTAGTTTTAATCCCCCCTTCACTATATAGACTAACTCATCTATTTAAAAAAAATTAAAATAAAATGTATATTTATACTATAGTACACTATATATACAAAAGTTTGAGGTCAGTAAGATTCTTTTCTTCAAAAGTAATTAATTACTGACATGACATATGAAGGCCAAGTATGGTAACTCATACTCAGATTTAACCCATCCAAGTTAGTGCACACACATTAGGAGCAGTGAGTAGTGAATACACACACACACATACACACACACTGCAAACCGTGGACACACACAGCCCGGGGTGTGATTGCCTTACTCAAGGGCACCTCAGTCATTTCCTGCCAGTATTGAGATTGAACCTACGACCTTCGGGTTACCAGTCTGGCTCTCTAACCATTACTTCCCCCTAATACTTTTATTCATCAAGGATGCTTTAAATTAATCAAATTGGCATTAAAGACATTTATTATGTTATAAAAGATGATTTCAAATTAATGATGCTGTTAAACTTTCTATTCATCAAAGAATCCCAAAAAATGTATCATGGTTTCCACAAAAATATTTAACAGCACAACTGTCTTCAAAATGGATACTAATAAGAAATATTTATTGTGCACAAAATCAGTTCACAATAGTACAGTTTATATATATATATATATATATATATATATATATATATATATGTATATATATGTAGATATATATGTATATATGTGTGTGTGTGTATATATATATATATATATATATATATATATATATATATATAGTAAGATAAGATTTAACACATACAAAATCAGTTCACAATATCACTGTTTTTACTATATAGTAAAAACAGTGATATTGTGAACTGATTTTGTATGTTAAAAAACTTACCGTCCTCCAACTTTTGAACGGTAGTGTATATAGTGTAAAACAGAGTGGCATAAGTTTGTTTTGTGCATGATTATGAATTTACTCAGTGAATTTGAGATGTCTTAGATTGTTTAAGTCTTAACCTGCTGTGAAATGTTGACATACTCTATATTCAATTTGTTATCTGAGAAGGACAGTCTGTGGGAGAGAGAGAGAGAGAGAGAGAGAGAGAGAGCAGTTCGTAACATTGTGAATTCTGGGAAGACACCAAGAGATCTTCCTGTCGATGTTCAACTCTGTGAACGCTCTCCCCTGCTGCTCACTGCATCAGCCAGTAATCAATTAGTTCCACTACGCAACTGCTGACAGAATCAGCCCAAAGCCCCCCAAAGATCAACCTGATACTGATCTCTCACACACACACACACACACACACACACACACACACATGATAAAGTACATACACGTTATATATTAATGTATCTGTCTACACCAGAGCGGAGAACATGATTAACTTTCTATGCAGACATGTTTCCTCCTGAGGGTTATGTATTCATCTATTACATATTTATATATCCTTTCTCACTTTCTATATTTTTATCTTCCTCTTTCTCTGTGACTTAATCACATACAGACACACGACCCTTTAGACAAAAATGAGAATAAACGCAATCCTTAAGGCAAACGGCCCAGTCGGTTTTACCACAAGACTTCTCCCTCCTTCCATTTTCATTCACTTCATTACCAGTAAGCGAAAATCTAAAAGGGAGGCCAGATGCCAACAAGCATGTGTGTTATTAATGGTTTGTTTAAAAAGTTGGTGGTGTGCCACTGTGTAGAAAGCCCTCTGATGTAAGAAAAAGTTTAAGAGAAAAAGGAAAGGAATAAATTTTCTGTGCTGTATCTACAACATCTGTCACTGCAATTCCAACACACCCTGTAAACTCTGGTTTGCATTTATTTAGCATTTCTCTACTCTTCATCATCCTCTTTTCTCATTGATTATGCAAACACAGATGTGATTATAAGCTAAATGATTTTAAGATCATAGGGTTTGAAGAAAAAACATGCATCAGTTGAACAGGCCTGTATCTTTTTGAGGTGTGTCTGTGTGTTGTATGAAGCCTATAATATCTGGAGAAAGCATCCATTAGCATTCCCGTTCATCTTAATGGAGAAGAAAGATGATTTGTCAGCAGATGAAGTTATGACATCCTATAACTGGCCTGCTCTAACCAGGCTACGTCATGCCAGACAAACGTCTTGTTTGTAACGCCATGTGTTCTGACACCAACAGAACACTACATTTTTAGTTCTGTTCCAAAGTGTTACACATTTACTGGCATCCGTACAGCCTCTTACTGTCACACTGGGGGATGACCACCTCTGTGTGTGTGTGTGTGTGTGTGTGTGTGTGTGTGTGTGTGTGTGTGTGTGTGTGTGTGTGTGTGTGTGTGTGTGTGTGTGTGTGTGTGTGTGTGTGTGTGTGTGTGTGTGTGTTAGAGAGCGAGTTCTTGCCAACTCAAATCTCTGCATAGTGTCGTAATTTTGTCAAGTTTGATGCCATTAAATTGGTGATTGTGAACTGTTATTTTAACAAAAAAAGAGTATTTAGACATCTACAGGAGAGAGCCCAGACTACCTGTGTAATTTTCACCATACTCCCTGAGTGTGTACTGTGTAGTATATGTGTCTGTGAGACACACTTTCACTTAGGATGAGGTGGTCTATACAGCCTCTATACAAAATTTGGTAATGTTTCTCACCCTCTTCCATTCCGTTCTTCCGTAATCCAGACGAAACGCCATACTAATATAATTTGACAGGGGGACTGTCCTGATACCCACACGGTATTGTGGTCTTGACCACTTGAGAGCATGTGCACGTGGCAGGAAGTCAGTGCTCAAGACTGTCCCAGATGAATGCCAAAGCTCAGTGCCCTTAACACACACTAAATTCACACTCTCTTATGCTGCTTCAGAGCTTTTATTTGAGGCTAAGTATATCCCATCATTGATCATGTTCAGGAACTAACATGGAACGAAATGTCAAGTATTTTGTAAAATGATTGCAAAGTTCTGCTTTTTATCACTTAATTAGTGGAACCACAATTACAAAATTATGATGTCTGATATATGGACCTTTATTTATATTTATATATATATATATATATATATATATATATATATATTATAACGTTCAAACGTTCAAACAACTCGACTACTGACCTAATGCGTAAACATAATGAGAAGAGCGCTAGCCAGAAGGGATTTTACTTTGTCGGCTGAAGACCTAAGTTTGGTTTGAAGACAGACCTAAGCACGTGAAAGCACATAAAAATGTACTGAGCACAATGTTTTCTCATTTCTAACACACACTCACAGCGTTGGTCTAAGATATATTGAAAGAGAGAAATGGAAAATACAAAAAATTTCTTCAGATGTGTTTCTGTTACATTTAATTGTCTTCACATGTGTGTTTATGGGGAACACAGGGTTGATTCATGACTTATTGAGATCATCTGCCACCATTGTACTCTAGAGTAGAGCACTAAACCGCAGGTTACATCAGGGTCTCGCTGCAATTACTGTTCCTGTATGTACCCGCTGGATGAGACGCCTGTTAAATAACCAGTGATCTGTGACTCTGTATATAATGTGCTCTTTTGTACAGTAAAAGAGTATCTGGGTCAGTATTTCACTGTTTGGACTCGTGTTCTGGAAACCAAACCCTTAAAAGCTTTTATATCTCTTTGTGAAACTTGCACGCAAGATCACTCCAATAAAGAAAGAACAAAACTCTTTCTCCTTTGTTCAGCTTGTGAGTTTATTTGAGGTTTATATCAAAATACCTCACACAATGTCAAATCCCAGAACTGTGTGTTTATGCAACTGTGTTTGAATATATCTTTGCCAGTGATTGTTAAAATCTAAAAGTCTTTTGGTTAACTCCTTAAATGGCCGGGAGCAAGTTTTAATTGATTTATATAGAGGAGAGTTGTGGTGGTAGTTGTTGTATGTGTGTGTGTTTTTATAATTGTGGTTTAACATTTGGCTTTGTTGTTTGGCTTCTGTTTGTGCTCTTTTCAGCGGCGCCCCATTAGCGGCTTTAGACGCGTGCCACCCTCTCAACGAGGCCTCATTCCTTCTTCAGCTGCTCTTTCTCCACTCTTTTCTGTCCAACCTCACATTATATGAAGGGAATGTGGAGGGAGTGTAGAGCTGTACTTGGTTCAGCTATTCCCTACATTATGGGGACAAAATTTTAACTTATTTTTAGTTTAAATGACAAAACCACCCACTGGCGGCATTGGGGGGATATTCTCATCTGGGTTAATCTGTAGTAGTTATAATTAGCTTTTTATAAAAACAATAGAAGTCTATGGTATGTCCTCAATTAGGTACTACACACACACACACACACACACACACACACACACACACACACACACACACACACACACACACACACACACTTGCAATTTAGTAAATGTGGCAAATTCACGTGAACAACTTGAACATGATGTGAAATCTGCATGGGGAAATCTTTCATGAAATGTATAATTGTGGGGAATCCTATTAAAATGACTGGATTTAGCCCGTGACAATTTGATTATTTGCTTTTTTGTCAATACAACATTTTTGCATTTAATGTGGACAAATGACTTTGTAGAAAAATCAGCTAGTTACTCAGTGTTAAGGCATTGAGATGTTCAACACAAACCACAGTCTCTTCAAGAAAGCCACTTGCCAAGTTTGGTTAAATTTGCCTCCGCTACAAAAAGTAGTGACGTAAACTTGCAATCCGCAATATTTTGACTTGCAGCTTTGAACAAATAGTCACGGCAATAAAGCACAATTAAATTTAATAGACAACAAGAGAAACAGATAAAGAGGGATTTAGTTTTCAGAGAACTCCCATCATTCACAAGTGCTTCTCCTGCTGTTCTGGATTTAAGAAGATTGTCGTTTTTCTGCACTCCATCACCGTTCTCTCCTCATAAAGTCAGTCTACTTTGACCAGGAGAGACAGATTTATTGTCATTTTTCAGTTGAAATGTAGTGTTCACTGTCATGCCATTCATAATTCATATCTCCTTCTCTTTCTCCCTTTCACACAGATCTGTTGGCCACAAACCGTACCTCAGTTTTCAGTGGTTTCCATGGCGATCTGCACTTGTCGGCTGTGTTTTTGGATGAATATCACGACAGGCTTTTCCTGGGAGGGAAGGATGTTCTCTACTCACTGAGACTGGATCACACACATGATGCTAAAGAGGTAGTGGACACACTGTCGTTGCGATAAGGTTAAGATAATAAGCTGCCACAAAAAACACAAGTGTAAGAGCTCTGAAAAAGTGCAAGTGATGATGTAGCTGTATAAGGGTATGTTAGTGAGAGGTGTCATGTTATTCAGTCTGCTCTACTGGAGACTATTATCTACAGACAAAGATAAAATCAGGAGACGCTTACATGTGCTGACACATTTTACACATGATTAGTAAGGGGCGTGAAAAGGCCAGTTCTTGTTTGATGCATTGTTGCGTTTTAAAACTAGATCACGTGCAACAGAATGGAAAAAGCTGGAAAAAAATTTAAAATCTGAATTGTTTTAGCTTGACAAGGAGTTTCAAAAACAGAAACATGCATCCCACCATTGAGAGAGACACTCACAACAAGGTATATACATGCTTTGTAAAAAAAAAGAAGGTTTTTTTTATAAATATAATATTTATAATGTTTTATAATATTACAACTATTATAAAACCATCATTTTCAAAATGTCATTAAATTAATATAATAAAGCAACCTAATGGGGCTAAAATTCTGGCTAATCAAATTAGCAAGTTTGTAATTGATCAAGTAATGTTTGAGCATCAGGTTTTTACTGTAAAATGTATTAAGCTTTCAATTAAGCTTTCAAAAAAACTTGTTTGTGTAATAACACACTGAGGGATGCATGGCACAGTGATTAACTAGGAAGCTTAAAAATGGCACTTCATGACAAAAAGGCTGCCCACTTCAAGGGAAATTTTAGAGAGCTCAGGGCTTCTTTCACAGAAAGCAAGACAAATATGTTTAACTTTATCACAAATATCATCTTTTATCTCACTAATATCAAAATATACACATATGAAATTTTGTTTGGTGATACTATAATCCAATTGAATACACATTGAAAAAGAATTTCCTTTAGAACTCTTTTCTCATCCATCAGAATGTTTATTAAAAATCACACAAAAACAGCTGTCCACAAACACACATTAAAGTCATATAAACTGACCTCACTTGTTACAAAGACTTGTTTAGACCACAGTTAGACATATAAACACGTAAATGGTCTTGCTTGATTTTACAAGATCAATTTTTGGTCCCCTTTTTTGTGTTATTGTCACAGTTTTGTGGTAGAGTTTATAAAATAAAGTTGTGAGTTATGAGAACAGCCACAGTGTGTAAATAAGTATTGACCTAAATGGACTGTAAAAGCAGAAGTGCTTTTGGTGTCTCGAGGGTTTGGCAGGTTTTTTTTCACTATGCAATTATCTTTGTGTGTGTGGCTGAGGTTAATTAAAGCCTCTGTTCATGTGAATATGTTTTGACTCAAGTCACTGGAGCCTCAACAAATGGGGTAGTTTTCGTATGTAATCTCCAAAGACATTATCATTGTGTGTGGCCTTGTTAAATGACATGAACAGGAAGAGGAAGTGCATTGCCATGGTGACAGACACCAGGGAGTGGCTGCCACCTCTGAGGTTATGACCCCTTGACCTTTGACCCTGGGACCGGCTTGTTTTGCCTTGTTAGACCCTTACGCACTCTGTAAGGCCGCTGTGCCACCACTGGCCACTGAGTTTTCCCATTTAGTACATTCAATACTGAGAATTTAAATACATAAATTAACAAGGTATAGACAAAGTAATTGGCCTTTTTTAGCCAGAAAACAAAATGAGGATGTTTGGATGTGTGAATTTACGTGTAAGAGATTGTTTTGCAGATGCTATCAGTAAAGCTTCTCAGTGGAAGTGGAGAGTGCCACAGAAATCAAGCAATGATTCATGATATTGTTCTTTAAGCGGAAAAATTATTCAACCCTGATCAGACTTCCTTCTTCCCTCTTTGGCTTGTATTTACTGTAATACTGAATCACCTGCAGCCTTCATCATGGCTGATCTCAGTTCTTTTCGTATGTAAATCTTAGCTGCAGTGTTTCTCCCGTGGTTAATGGAGAACGGTAATCTTAAAACGGTGTATCCGGAGCAAATTAAGAGTGAATGAGTGAGCCAGGACCCTTTTCTTCACACCATGTTTATATAAACAGTGTATTATAGTATTGTGTTTTATGATTAATAATGACCTTTTAAGTCGATATGACTCAGTGACGGTAGGCTAACATAACTATTTTTAGTCCAGTTGCAAAGTGTCCTGAAGAATAAAGGTGATGACTAATTAAGGAAACAGGAAATACCTTTATGCACAGGAAGGATGCTGGGTAACATTGATTACAGGTTCCGGATTTAGACAATGTCAAAATGTGTAAGAGCTTGAAAGGATACATAACAACTAATGACTCACTAATGGTTTAATCATGTGAAGGCTGGAACAGATTCAAACTAGCTGGTTTGAGGAACAACATTTTTTGAATGATATCTACAATTTTACAAGCAGTAGAATGACTTTGTAACAGTGTGATGCAAAAAGGTTGATCAGTCAACAAGTCCAGACAGTATTTACATTTAATGCATTACATTGACAGACATATTCACAGTGGCTTAAATTGCATTCAAAGTGTACATCAGCTCCCTGGGAATTTAACCCATGACCTTGGCATTGCTAGCTATAGGTACATGCTACAGGATCACTATTTAACATTATTTTATTTGAATATGTTTCTGTCAGGACCACTCTCGTCAAATATGATTAACAATGAGCATACAGTTAGGAGTGGCGGTATGGTTCTGTTCTGGGCAGCCTAGCATGGATAAGAGCAGGGAGAGCAGCAATAACCCCCCTTAGGGTAACAGAACAGAACCAACATGAATGTATTGCTGATATCATTAATTCAAGATTTTAAAGTAAACATGATTCGAGAATTTAGTCTCATTTAGAATCCCATGATCATGATCAGAATGCCAAATCCTGACTGACGAGAGGAGGAGCTGGGGATGGAGGAGGGTAATTAGCTCCTGAGAAAAGTGATAGCTGCTGATAATACTGAAGGAGCTTATACAGTGCAATGCATAAGTGAATACACCCATGCTAAAGTTGACTAAAAAGAGGAATAAAAAATCATATTTTGGAAATTGAACTTAATGCCTTAATTTAAAAAATTAGGAAAAATCCAACCTTTAAGGACACCAATTTTCTTTGTGAATGAATAATGTATCGTAAATAAATAAATGTTCTTCCTTAAAATACATGGTGCATAAGTGAGTACACCCCTATGTTAAATTCCCATAGAGGCAGGCAGATTTTTATTTTTAAGTATTTTTTTTATTTATTTTTTTAGGATACTATGCATCTTGATAAAGTTCCCTTGGCCTTTGGAATTAAAATAGCCCCACATCATCACATAGCCTTCACCATACCTAGAGATTGGCATGGTTTTATTTCAGTTAGCCTAATAGCTAGTTTGATTTGCATTGAGAGATGATCTTATGGAAAGTACCCCATGCCAATCTCTAGGTATGGTGAAGGCTATGTGATGTTGGAAACATGAACTTAATGTGTGACTGACATATACTGTTATATGTTTGCTTCAATACCTCTTTTAAGGAATTTGATACTGTATATCTAATCGCACAAATTGCTATTTAAAATTATATTATGTTAAGTTTTGCTAAAGGAGACCATATAATGCAGTGAAGTTTGCAAATGTTTGCAGATCTGTATAAACAAACCCAAAAGTCTGTGTGAGGTCTGAACGTGGCAGTCATTATATGCCAGACTGTTCTTTGACACATGAGAAATTAATGTGTCAGGATGTGCAA
Source organism: Rutilus rutilus (assembly GCF_951802725.1). Lineage (NCBI taxonomy): Eukaryota > Metazoa > Chordata > Actinopteri > Cypriniformes > Leuciscidae > Rutilus > Rutilus rutilus. The sequence goes on along the minus strand of NC_140232.1, from coordinate 21,279,571 downwards.
TCTCTGTATATATATTTGGATAGAGGATCCAGCAGATGAAATTGTTTATTTCTCAATCATTCCTATAGGTTTTCACACTCTCAGATTTATTGTTTTCATAACTCTATTTTTTGTTTTTGTCACACACCCACCCTCAGAGGCACAACTCACTTTACCCCACATACTGAGCAGAGTCAAATATAAAGTCATTTGTAGTTTGGTTTCCCAGAAGAGTGTAAACACTGGCTCTGTGAGACTTTCAAAACATTGCACTGTTTAATTGAGTGTACAGACACAGCAACATCAGCTCAACCAATGGCTCAAGACATTGTTTGACCAGTGGCAGTTTATTGGTGTTCAGAAGGTTTATTATTTTTGCAATTACATTTAAAGCTGCAAGTGGCTCGGAAGTTACTCACTTCAGCTTTAAAATCAGAATTACATTGCGATCAGAAATTGCGATCATCTTTTCTCCACTATTGTGATGAATATTCGAGTGGAACAGCTTCTTGAACAAAAAAAAAGAATGTAGGGCGGGACTTGATTTTGTCCATCTAGAATTGATTGAATCATTGGATCGCTGTTGTTTGCTAATTGCTGTGATCTCATATGAGTAAAATATTACAAGATATAAGAAAAAATGATGCACACAGATAAATTATTTATAGTAAACACTGCAACATTTGATTTTGATTTCATGGTGACTTTAACTGGTGTCTGATTTTGTAATTGTTTGGATCTTTAGAGGTTTAATTAGTCTTACTGTAACAAGTAAATGAGTCTGGGTGTGGGTGGGACAGCGCTGTGCTTATTGTGTGTTTAATTTATGAGATGATAAATTTCATCTGTTTTTCTTCTTTATCTCCAGATTCATTGGCCTTCATTGCCTGGGAACCGTGAGGACTGTATTCTCAAAGGGAAAGATCCCGAGGTGAGTGAATTACTGGTTCTGATTCGGAATTCACTAAGAACATCAACAAACTCATAAGTCGGGTCAGTGTGTCATAGTTTCCAAAGTGTATTTAGGAAAGCTGGCATACTTTAGATGTCAGGTAATTTAGTAAAAATCCTAAATCCATCAGATGACAGTAAAAATCATCAAATGTATGTTTGTTTTGGAATGTTTGGTCAGTGTGATTCTCAAACGTATGTCATGTGGTTCAATCTGGAGTTTCAAATGAAAACATCTGTCCATCCTCAGCTATACTGTGAGTGTACTGCAGTTGGCGTGATGACTGGAGAGTAGAAGCCAAACGCCCATAAATGAGATTTGATCCACTAACTTATTGTTGTCTTGCTTCCAACCAAGTGTGTGTGTGTGACTCATGAGTCTCTTAAACCTAATGACCAAAGAAGGCTGTCCCAATACACAGAATGTAGTTATTCTTTAATTTTTTAAACCCCTCTTTGCTTTCTCTTTCTATTTCTGTCTCTTCTTCTTTTTCTTCTTATTCAGCCTCTCCTTTTTTCTTTCAGCATCATGAATAGGTTAATTATGTTTAAAGTTAAAACTTTCCTGTCCTCTGTCCCCAATGGTGGAATGTCTTCAACACACACACACACACATAGGGATATACACTCTGCATCTGTTAGTGTTTAGCATGTTTCGCTCATAAAGTGGAAATGTGAGGTGCCTCCATGGTTACATGCTCTGGTGACTGTCCCGGCAGTGTTGTTTGATGTGACAGGTGAGTGTGATTTCACAGCGGTGTTTTAATGACTCTGTTCATTGTGTGAGTATGTGTAAGGAATATTTGTTTTTCATTTATGCTCTAGCTGGTGTTACAATGAACAAACACACAGATATGACCTGAGTTTTATTTAACACAGAACACAGCTCACACATCCCGAAAAATGGCTGGTGTCACTTTACATGAATATGGGACATTTTAGTTTCCTTTTTGTAGCATTAGAAGCACAAATCCTCTTTTATATGAGAACTATTAGATAAACTAATGTAAATAGATTAATAAATTAAATAAATAATAGATTGTTTTAAACCCAAACCTCAGAAGTCATGGCCTTCTTAACTGTATACAACAATTAAAATCATACAGCAATTTCTTAATTTTGACATAATCTGTTGAATTGATATTCAGTCTATTGCAATAAAAATATTTGAATTATTAACACAATTTAATGACCAAAATAATTTATTTATCTATTCATTTATTCATTTATTATTTATATGAATATGTACATTTAATTAAATATTTATTGCTTAAATAAAATTTCACAAATCAGTGTTTTATCACAAGTCAGGTTTGTCCCAAATATTGATAACAGGGCTACAAAAATTTTATATAAATTATAAATGTACTATTTATATTTATGTTTGAGTAAAATGAAAATATTCTCTAAATTACTGACTTTATTTATTTATTTATTTTTAAGCTTCAGGCTCTGTTTTATGCCCTGTTTATGCTAAGTGACTGGCACATTGCTGCTTTGGATCTCTCTTGCGCTCTCAGCCCTGCTGGTTAACATCTGGTCGCAGTTTGAGCATCTGCCTGCATCTTTTATGACCCTTGATCTTTCGTTCATTTATGCTCCACTGATTTTGACCCTTCACAGTCAATGAGGCTGCATACAGGTGGCCATAGTTAAGAGTGTGTACATGTTGATAGTGTGTGTTTGTATGTGTGTGTGATGTCTTCCTCTTTCTGAACCCTTCAGTAATTTTAACTTAAGAGCTTCATTCCCATGTTGAAAGCTCTGATTGGGCTTCAGTGAGTTTTAAGTATGGATCATTTTCTTGATATTTGTTCGCTCTTTTTCTCTGATCCATTCAAATTAGCTGATTCCTGTAACTCTCCATTTAAACACTCCAGTCAAACTCACACATACCAAAATCCTTTGATTTCCTATGAGCATGAACTGCATTTGATGAGTTTAACTTGGTTGTCCAATGTAAAATACATGTGTTGGTGTAAGTGATTGTGCTGTAATGATCAAAATTGTACGTTAATTTGCTACCAAAACCCCAAACATTTTAAAATCACCTCTATCTTTGTGTGTTTGGTACAGACGGAGTGTGCAAACTTTGTGCGTTTGCTGCAGCCATTTAACCGCACTCATCTGCTGGCCTGTGGAACTGGAGCTTTCCAACCCGTGTGTGCGTATGTGAACGTCGGACACCGTGGAGAGGTAACATATGAGCTAACACTCCCTCCCACTACTTCACACCTAGTTTGTTTGTGTATGCACATCAGGAGAATCTAATTTACTTATGTATCAGAGACCAAATTGTTTAAGGTCAGAGGTCACCCACCAACAGACTGACCCTAGAGGTCAAGACTAGATCGTGAGAGAAGATACAAAGCAAAAACACAGAGGATTCAGAGCAGAGGATAGAAAAGAGAGATATTGCTGGCATGTGTCATACAGATATGAATATTCTGGCATTGGACAGAATACAGAGTGAGCTGCTCTTACTTCCTTTGAGGTGTTTTATCTTATGTGTCACCTCAGGGCGTCAGAGATGTCTGACAAATAGACAATAGTACATTGTGTAACTGAACTGGCACAGTTCACCATAGGTTTAATCTGTTTTTGGCATCAACTGGACTCCCATACGTCTGACATCACTGACAGTAAAAACTACTCCCTTTCTATTATTACACATTAGATGAAAACTCGTTTACACTTTAATTCGATTGTCCACTTTAGACATTCTACTAACTATAAGTAACTTTGCAACTACATGTCAACTAACTCTCATTAGAGTAGAATAAGTTGATATGTACTTCCAGGGTTACTTATAGTCAGTAGAATGTCTGTTGAGGACCATTAAAATAAAATGTTATCAGATATTAAGCAGACAGTCTACTAATACTCTAATGACTGGTAGTTGACATGTAGTTGCAAAGTTACTTATAGTTAGTAGAATGTCTAAAGTGGACTATCGAAATAAAGTGTTACAAAATCTCATATGATACAGCCTAGAAACTCAAAGTCAGATGATACTATTTCATTTTGTAATCAGAGCAGTATTTATCTGCTTCAACAACAATTAAGAACTTAATTAGGGTGACTTGAAAAGACATGTTAATGATAAATATACAACCAATAAACTAGTTAAAACTTTAATGTGGATATTTTACTTCAGTATTTCACTAAAGAAGACACAGGGATTTATTCTTTGGAACTTGAATCAGGAATCAGTAAACCGTTTATTTGAACCGGTTCATATAAATGTAAACCCAAACTAACCATTTCCCTGTTCTACTTACAGTAAGAGAGAGAAAAAAAGATTGTATATGAAAGCACAATCATTGCCTCAGCTCTTTTGGCAGTAAAGCTACGTGTTTGATAGACCATGTCAAGAATAACTATGATGTAGTGTTGTGTTATGCTATTCTGGTACTTGTTTCAAAAAGTAGTTTGTTACTTGAAAAGTTATGCTATTATGAATTCAGCTGAAATACTGTCAATTCATCTGCTACTGATAAATGTGAAAAAAGTTACTCCCTAACATTGTTTTGTTACTCCCTAACATCAAAAAATGTTTCTTGAGCACCAAATCGGTGTATTATAATAATTTCTGATGATGCTGAAAATTCAGCTTTAACATCACAGGAACATTAGGTCCCAAGGTTTTGTTTATAATCAGTTCTTATACGATTAGCTGAAATCAAGAAGTAGTAACGATATTGAATATATCTTTGGAAATATTAAAAGGGCCTTGGGGTCTCTAATACCCCAAACAGAACATGATGATTAATAATACATTAAAGTATTGTAAAAATAAACAATATATTTTTTCACTAGCAAGAGAAATTCATGTGTCAGCTATAGTTTATCGTTGAGTTGTGAAATTGATGTGAATGTTCTGACTTCTTGTTGGCAGCATGTGTTCAGTTTGGACCGTACCACAGTTCAGAATGGGAGGGGGAAATGTCCTCATGACCCCAAACTACCCTTTGCAAGCACCTTCACAGGTACAGTGCCAATGTGTTAAGTTTCTGTGTAAAAGTTCATGCCATTACATGTTTGTGTTGTGTATTTGAGAATGTGTGTGTGTGTGTGTGTGTGTGTGTGTGTGTGTGTGTGTGTGTGTGTGTGTGTGTGTGTGTGTGTGTTTGGCTCATGTGTGTGTAGGGTGGAGATTTCTGCTTGTCAGTTTTCAGAGTTTATGGACCTTTGTAGATTGACTGCTCTGATGGGGGAAATTTGAGATGCTCTTCAGGCCAGGTTTAGTGTTACAGGGGTCTTCTGTGTTTGTGTTCGTGGGTGTGTTACAGTCTTCTGGGGCATGGACACATCTCCCAGTGCGTATAGTGTGTGCCTTTACAACAATGCACAATCTTGGCTTTCTTTGCTTGTCATTTTGCCAAATGCAATATGTTTTGCGACAGATTTTTAAGATTGCGTATTAGAGACCTTGGAGATCTTTCACACACTAACATGCACACATTTCTGTCAGATAATTCATGGGTAACAGAGTTGTTTTTTTAAAGTATGTGTTCATACAAACACATGCAAATTATAAACATGTAGTCAAGTTTAGTAAGTACAGTAGTAACTTCTAATCTCAGAAGTAACGTGTGTGACTTTGAACAGCTATTGACTGTATATCAGGCTGATTTATAGGTGTGTGAATGTGTTTTTTTATAGCTGATAACATGATTTTATGAAAATGTTAACAGTGAGGCTTCCTGCAGAATTATTTTTACTTTTCTTATTTCTCACATAAGATATTGAGAATTCAGCTGTCTGCAATGACCTCCAATGCTCTTTCACTCTCTCTCAGGTGGAGAGCTGTACACCGGTCTTACTGCGGATTTTTTGGGGAGAGACTCTGTGATTTTGAGAGGTTTAGGAACTCGCTCACCCATGAGAACAGAGACAGATCAGAGAATTCTACACGGTATAAAAATACTTGATATTGATTTTAATAAATATTCTTATTTCTTATGTATTTTATAGCTTTATTCTGGTGGAAATTATGGTGATGGAAATGACAATTTAACATTTTAGGAAGAAAATGTATGACAAATTTCATAGCACCATGTGTCATAAATATTTTCATACACATATTTTGAACAATTATTAAATCGAAAAGCTTGATTGGAAATGAAACACTATATTTATTAGTGGAAACCTTGTTGTGGAAATCAGTTTTGATATTGTTTATGAAAAAAAAAATTGAAATTAAGATTCAATTAAAAAAAAATTAGATTTTTTTTTTTTTACATTCCAAAGAGTAAATATTGCAGTAGTTATTTCAGTCTTTATATATTCATAATCATTTTTATTATTTTATTATGTATTTTCATATTTTAAATCTTGGGACTTTAAGTGCTCATCATTGATGAAACACCCAATTATTCTTAAAATGATTTCTTATTGATTTGTAAAATCTACATACTACAAACAATTAGATCAGTATAAGCATTATAATAGTGTATGTGTGTGTGTGTGTATGCAGAGCCCAGGTTTGTTGCGGCCCACCTCATCCCTGACAGTGCAGACAGAGATGACGATAAACTTTATTTTTTCTTCACTGAAAGAGCAACAGAGACCACAGAGCGAGACGATGAAGGAGCCATACACACACGCATTGGACGATTGTGTGCGGTGAGGCAAACCACAACAAACACCATATACATACATCCAGGCACAAGTAGACCAGTATACTGGAATGCAATGCTCTTGCCTTGTTGTCAACCCCATACACACAGCTGTTGGATGGTTTGCATGCCTCTGAATCACACACACACTCACCGATTACCCCAGAATCCGTACACACACATACACACCGCTAACACACAAGGGTCTGTAGAGTAAGGGGAGCAGTACAAATCCCTCTCTGTCATTCAGAGGTCAGTGTTCAAAGAGCCGGGTTCATTCGCACATTACTGTCACTTTGACTGCTATTCATTGTTCAGCTCAAGCACATTCCCAAATCACACACACACACTTAAACTGCAGAGAGGGTGATTATTTCCGCATATACAGATTACACAGATTTCAGATCCTTTACACCACCCAGCTGTTTTGCTTTTTTGGGATCCGTAACAATCCTTCCCTTACAGTGCCTTAATCTCCATAACTGGGTGCTGCTGTGAGATATTTTGTGATACTGAACTGTTCTTGTTCCCACGGGAACAGTTACAACTGAATGTTTATGTATAAACAGTGTTCAAATTACAGGGGTTAGTGGTGTGTGACCCCTTTAATTAAACCAGTTCACCCAAAAAAGTCAAATGAGAACTGTCACAAACTCAATTTAGTAAGTGATTGTGGGGGGAAAGCATTGTATGGATGCACTGTGGCACCTTTCGTATACTAGTATATTATTATGTAGTATGCTATGATTTGGGATGCACTAATTCTAATCTAGCATACTACTTAGGATGGATTGTATACAAATTGAGACGCAGAGACAGTTTGTTTTACCAAGAGGTCATTGTGTGTGTGGTCTGGGGCTAATTTGAGTCCGTAATCTGTTCAGAAGTGAATTCAACGCCTCATGATTTATTGTTTATGCGATTTCAGAGTGATGTGGGTGGGCAGAGGGTTTTGGTGAATAAGTGGAGTACATTTATTAAAGCCCGACTGGTGTGTTCTGTTCCTGGACCTCACGGCATCCAAACACACTTTCACCAGCTGGGTGAGACGATAAACAGACACTCCCTCAGCTCTTTTATATACAATATTATATAAACTTGAAATCATTTTGATCTCTTACGCCTCTTGTGTGATGTGTTTGTCATGCAGAGGATGTGTTTCTGTTAAGGACCAAAGATGAAACCAATCCAGAGATCTACGCAATATTCAGCACAATCAGGTCTGACTCAAATCCAGACTGAGAAAACATCTGTTTATTTCATTCAGTTTTCATCTTTGTATAATTTTTTAATGCATATTAAATTACACTTCTATGTCTTTTATTATATATATATATATATATATACAGTATATATACACATACATATTATGCCTTTTCCTCATTTTAATCCAATTTTATTATCTTTAATTTAGCTGTTTAGCTCTATTTTTTTATGCCATTGTAAAGAATTTAAATCGTCATTGTGTGTGAAATGTACTATATAAATAAACTTCATCATTTTTAAGAGCATCAATCAGGTATTTGTGAGTTTAACAGAACATTTTCTCTCTCCAGTAATGTGTTTCAGGGCTATGCAGTGTGTGTCTATAGTATGGCTGATATCCGTGAGGCGTTTAATGGGCCATTTGCTCATAAAGAAGGACCGGACTATCAGTGGGGACCTTATGAAGGACGAGTCCCTTATCCACGACCAGGAGTTTGCCCCAGTAAAATCACAGCCCAGCCTGGCCGTGCCTTCCGTAGCACACTGGAGTTTCCGGATGTCGTTTTGCAATTTGCTCGAACGCACCCACTAATGTGGCGCCCCATTTACCCCTCACATCGACAACCACTGCTGCTCCGGACCGGCGCCCCCTACAGGCTCACACACATCACTGTAGATCGCACACAGGCCGAGGACGGATACTATGATGTCATGTTCATCGGCACTGGTAAGGAGCGTGACTTCATTTTTTTTCATCACTTTACTTTTTTTCATCACTTTACTTCATTTTTAAGTGTATTTGTAACCGTGGTTGAATGGTTGAATAACTGTGACCTTTGACCTCTTCAGATATTGGGACAGTGCTAAAGGTTATCGTACTAGGAAATGGTAACTCTCTCACCAGTGAGGAAATCACACTGGAGGAAATGCAGGTGTTCAAGGTCCGTGAGCTCAAAAGTGTGGGACGTTTTCTATTTGAATATATTTTAAAATTCCTGTGATATCAAAGCAAAATTTTCAGCATAATTAGTTTAGTCTTCAGTGTCACATGATCCTTCAGAAATCATTCTAATATGCGGATTTGCTGCTCAAGAAACATTTCTTATTATTATCAATGCTGAATTCTTTGATGAATTGAAAGTTCAAAAGCATTTTTTTTATATTTAAATATTTTGTAATAATTGAAATGTCTTTACTGTCACTTTTGACCAATTTAATGCATCCTTACCAAATAAAGTATTAATTTCTTTAAAAAGTCTGACCCCAAATTTTTGAACAATAGAGTATATCTGAGTACCTTTATATCTGTTTCTCATTATATTTATCTCTGCAGGTACCCACTCCCATAACCTCCATGGATATATCTGTGAAAAGGGTAAGTTCATGCATCATGTACACTCACTGTACTGTTCCAGTAAATTAACGTAAGCGTAGTAACCTAAGCAGCACCATAAATTAATTTTCCACAAAATTCCCAAAGAGGCTTTTACTTTGTGCAGAGACTCCACTTTGTGTGTATATGCTTTTTGGCTCCAAAGCATTAAACATTCATGCAAAACAACCAGTTGTTATTCATCATGAAGCGGGTGCTTTATATCCAAACAGTTCACTTATTTCATGGACAGTACTGGAGCCACAGGAGTTAAAGAGAGTTCACCCAAAAATGAAAATTGTGTCATCATTTATTTACCGTCAAATCATTCCAAACTTTTTTTTTTTTTTACTTTCGTGGTATTCAAAAAAAAAGATTCACACTTAAACACATACAAACTAAAGTGACTCCAGGTTTCATGTCAAAAATGTCAAATGGTGTTGTTTCTTGTGTTGAATATTTGCCTTGAATTTTTATTAAATAATGACTTAAAGGTGCACTATGTAACTTTTGGCCCTCTAGCGGTTAAAAAACAAAACTGCATGCATTTTGTGGAAGAACATTGTTTTGGTTCTTCTTCAGCTCTCGCTTTTACAACCCCATTTCCAGAAATGCTGGGACATTTTGAAAAATGCAATAAAATCAAAAATCTGTGATTTGTTCATTCTTTTAACCTTTATTTAACTGACAAAAGTACAAAGAAATGATTTCTAATGTTTTCTCTAACCAAGAAAATGTTATTGTTTGTTTACCACCTTTCCTTTTAATTACACTGTTAAATCGTTTGGGAATTGAGGATACTAACTGTTTATACTAAAGATAATACTAACTTTTGCAAGTGGAATTTTTGCCAAATCTCGCCTGATACAAAGATGTCTTGAAACAGCTTTTCTCCTTTTCATGATGGGCCATACATTTTCAATAGGAGACAGATCTGGACTGCAAGCAGGCCAGTCAAGCACATCCACTCTATGGTGTCGAATTAACTGCAGGCAATGCATCAACTGGCATTACGTTGCCTTGTACCTGTACTTGTGTAATGACAATAAAGTTGAATCTAATCTAATCTAATCTAATTACATATTTTCACTGTGAAACAAACTTCTTTTGTTTCACAGTGGAAAGAAAGTAAATGATGACCGAATTTGTTATTTGGTTGAGCTATCCCTATTTTGCTCAAGGGAGCAACTAAAATTGTTAATTTTCTCTCTCTCTCTTACAGCAAACTTTGTTCGTGGGTTCACAGACGGGTGTTGTCCAGGTTCCTCTGCACCGCTGCAGTTTGTACGGTAAAGCCTGTGCCGAGTGCTGCCTGGCTCGAGATCCATACTGTGCCTGGGACGGACACACCTGCACGCGCTACCTGCCGAACACAAAACGGCGTTACCGGAGACAGGACATCAAACATGCAAACCCAGCACTGCAGTGCATGGACCAAAACCTCAGTGGTAAGAAAGAAGGAGAGAGGTGACAGCCTCCTTAACTGAGTGCAGCCATGCAGCATGAATGTCAATGCACCAGTGGCCTCCTCTGACAACTTAAATTTCATTTACATGTCAAAGAGCTCACTGATGTGAAAGTCTAAGAGAAGAGCAATTCCTCCGGAGATTTGAAGTCAAATTGTTTAATCATTTGAATTAGAAACTTCAACACACCTTTGAGCTTGTTCTAATAGGAAGATTAATAGGGTTTGAAGGGCAATCTCACTCCACTGAGACAAACTCTCTGTGAAAGACAGGAACTGATAGAGTGAGAGATGAACAGACAGATCACTCTCCATCTCTCATCACAGAGGAGAGAGAGTATGAGAGGAGAGAGAGTATGAGAGGAAAGAACAAAAGAGGTGTGAGTGAAGAGCGCTTGAGTGTTTGCATGCCAAAGGTGAGGATGTTGGTGATGAAAAGGGATTATATGTATGTGCACTCTTATCCAAACACACATGCAGTGGAAAATCCCTGACTGGCCTTACTCTGAACCGTGTTGTGTGCCTGTGTTAAAGTGTCATGTGATCTTCTTTGTAGTGGAGGATCTGGATCTGACTGAAGAACGGGTCATTTATGGCACTGAGAACAACAGCACCTTCCTGGAGTGCATCCCTCGATCGCCACAGGCCACTGTCACATGGCACATTCAGAGAGATGACCACTTAGAAGAGGTGAGAGACATACAAAAGGATTAGAAGATATCTACAAGGACATCAAAAAAGCATTCGGACACTTAAAAATGTCGAAATATCATTGCATTAGTTAAGGGTTTTTAAACTATTTGATGCCAGGGTTCTCTTTGTGAAAGACATACTGTTCGTGGCTCCAAGTCTCTGCTCCGTTTCAAATGAATCTCAACAGCCTTTTATGAGCACTATTAATTTATAGAACACCTCTAAGGTAAGTTTTGACTGAAAATTTTTACATCAGTTTTTTTTTATTCCACTTACATGCCAAATGCGCATATCCGATTCATATCAGATTTATTTTCACATATTGAATGAGGCCTGAAACCGATCTGAGAATATCAGAATCCATGTGCTTTTTTCCTGCTTGCATGATCCGATCTGTGCCACATGGGAGGAAAAAAATCGGAATTGGGTCACTTAAACCATTTTATGTAAATGTGGCCATTATACTAATGTATAAACCTAAATAGATCAGTTTAAAAAAAATTGTGATTCCAAAAATTAAACTAAAGGCGGTAATGGTGAGGAGAAACAAGTACAAACTATTCTAGAAAGTACTATGTTACAAAGAAGTAAAGATGAACAACAAAATATACATTTTCAAAATTCTCAAACATTTTACAAAAGCTCACAAAGTATTTCACGTTTAAATTATTAACCAATAAATATACAGTTTCAAATGAATACATTTGGACACATTCTGTATGTGAACATGCCCATAGTTATGAATAGTTGTGTTTTCACTTTTAAGACACTTTCAAATATCTACTGAAAATAACCTTGAAACTAATTGGTGAGCAGTCATTGGGAAATCCCATTTTGTTTCTCTAATGCAATGAAATGTATTCATTTTATTTATTCATTCATTTACTGTTTTTGAGAAATAAATCATGTGATTTGTACATTTCCAATAATTTCTTTTTTTCCTCTCTGTTCAGGTGGAATTAGATGAACGTATCATTAAGACAGATGATGGTTTGTTGTTCCGGCGTGTGTTACGTCAGGACGAAGGCATCTACGTGTGTCGATCTCGGGAACACGGATTTTCGCGAACACTCTCACGCTTCTGGTTGGACGTCTTACACGCCGACGCCCTTTCGGACCTCCTGTCACGTGACAGTAAATATAAAGTGTGGTCACCGTGCCCCGCCAGCACAGCCCCTGCCAACCGTGGCCCAGCCAGGGCGTGGTTCAAAGACGTCTTGCAGCTGATTGGTCCTTCAAATTTGCCGCAGGTGGAGCAGTACTGCGAACGCGTTTGGTGTAATGAGAAGCTGAGACGCAAACACAAAAGCATGATGGACAAATATCGGCAAGCGCAGGACTCCGCGCGGAAATCCCGAATCCAAAAGAGCACGGGAGAATCCCGAATCCGCTCTCCACGGGACCTCAACTCACTAGAGTAAAATACAGACCCACGTGAAGCAAAATGAACTTCCAATGGAAAAGTGGACTGGATTTTTAGATGCCCTTATACACACACATAAACACTTGCTTTTGGTGATGTAAAATAATGTAGGTTTTATGTCGAGCAGTCCAAGCTCTCTCCATGTTAATTAGGACATTCTTGAGCGCCCTCTCCAAATATTCGTGTGACCAGGACAGCCGGCCCTCATCACTTCACAGTAGACCGTGGCTGATGTTATATATCTCACTTAAGAACTTAGCAGCTGCAAAACCTTTTTACTGGAACAAATGAGGGTAGAACAGGATGGGACTAGTAGACTGGAGCGCTGCCACTGCTAAAACAGGTGCCAAAAAACATATATCCATTTAAGATTCGTCTGGCTGTGATACAACTGGGCATAATGCTTAGAGACTTTTCCTCAACTGAGAGCTATGGCAGTGCTCAACAAAACTCAGCTTGCCAGTACATTAAGCTGTAAAGAATTAAAAGTTTGGACTAATTAGACTTTTTTCTGGTAACTAAATCATAGGTTGACGACCGTTGAGACTTCAACAGAACTGATTTTGTTCTTAATCAGCTTGAAACACCACATCGCGATCATGAGCTACAGAGCTTTGTACAGGGTCAGTTTCCTTTTCATTCTTTGCAATGTAAAGTTTTGGTAACACTTTATAGTAAGGTCTAATTCTTAAGTTAATGCATTAGCTAGTATGAAATATCAATGAACAGTAATTTTACAGCATTGTGTGGTTTTTTGTAATATATATATATATTGACCTATTTGACATTGTATAAATGAACATTCATTTATTATGAATGAACATGAATTAATGGTATATTTATAAATGAACATTAACCTAGATTCATAAATGCTGTAAATACTGTTTGTTGTTAGTTCATGATACTTAATGCATTTAGTGTTATTACACAGCTCACTGGAATACTCGACTCTAATTGGTCAATTCAGTGGTCTGATTTTTCTTAATATCTGTTGTTATGCATGGCAATGCTGTAACTGAAACTGATGATATGTATCACACCACAGACTCGCTCCTTCTGTTTCTCAAGTTGTGCCCAACTAGACACTGTGTACTTATAACTATGTATTACTCTACACACTACTCAAGGTGTGTCCCAATTCACAGCTCTAATTGTGTTGTCTGGATGAGAAAATAATTGGATAAAATTCATACACAAGACGGTTGAGTACATAGTGCATAGTGTAAACGCATAGTGTATAGTACGCATTTTGTCACACGACTATAGAAACGCGGCTGGTGTTATCTTGCGTGCGAGTTATCAGTTGTATTGAAAATGACCTCTGAGAACTTTACTATTAATATTACGTCTTTTTTCTATGCCGATTTTGTACAGTATGTTGTCGTGGACTTTTTTTTTATTTTAGCCGCAGTTAAAGATGCTATTCTGATAAGACTATAATTTAAACTCAATATGTCATGTGCACATATTTATTAGGTGAATAACCATGTATTTTAACGACCACCTAACTGTACATTTTTCATGAATTGAACCTTATTCTAAAGTATTACAATGTTTTAATCATATATAATTTAATTGATGCAATACTAGACAGCTGATTTGATGTTTTACCATTCATTGATGACAAAAGCTCTTCAGCGACTAAAGTAACCTTGATGCGAACATCTGTGTCCTTTCTCGCTGTTCACATTCTCGTTTACTTTGTACATCTATACGAAAAACTCCTGCTTCACTTGAACCATTTATTTATTTATAGTTAGAAAGGTCTGGGGGGAAAGTGAATGCTTTCTCTAAAACATTGCTGTCTGCTGTTTGGCTTGCAAACTTTCTCCAATGTTTTTTTAGAACTTCAGGAGAAAAATCATCAAACCGCTGGAACAAATCAAGCTCACTTAATATAATTGTATCTGTTCATTGCCCTGACAGGACTGACTGCATAGACTAGTTGCACTGAAACTGCTTTTTGTGAATGGGTACAGCAGAACTGCTCTGATCCTTCATTTGTCATCAGCTTTTTAATGTAAATACAACATTAAAACAATAATCTGACTGGAGTGCTGTACTTTTAAAAACATGAACAGCATCTTTTTCACTCTTTTTAAACATTGATTGTACTGATTTTAGTTCATTTTCTCTGTATATAAAACACAGCACAAATGCAGTGTTTTAACCAGTGTGTCTGATATATTTATGTGTTATTTAAAAGTGATTCTTGCATGCAGAAAACTCCGACCTCTGTTTGGTTCAGTGATACATAAATAAAAACATTTCACAGAGAGTTTTATGGGTTTGTGCTTCACACCGGGTCAGCTCAGAGCGACCCCCCTCTTAGCGGGACCCAGGGGTTGGGTGTGACCCTTCGTCATTACAGATGTTCCTTTTACGATCTCCATCGTGTGCTGGTTTATCATGCTGAAAAGGTCTTTTTCTCCCGAGATTGTCTTTGTCAGTGCTCAATTTAAAAATGACTCCATTCAAGTGAGGTCATATGTTGGTGTCATTAGTCATTAAGAGGCTCGACATTAAGAACAAGCGGCTGTGCTGGGATATATTGCCGCTGGAGAACAGACCACAGTAAAAGAGCTATAAAAATCAGTGAAGACGTTCATAAACCAGACCCAGCCAGAACCCGAAACACCAGCTAAACGAGGCCCAAATGTGCGTTTATATGTGATGTAGTTAGCAGGTTGATGCGGTTACATTGTATAACTGTCAAACTGTGCCATGGTTTCGCTCTCAGTGTTAAAAAGTTAATTGCAAAGTCATGAATCTCTGTTTTTATTTCTACTTGTTTTTAGAACCCAGACCTGAAGAGTAAACTTTATCACATAACTCGCCTCACCTTTGGTGCAAGAGAATTACTCAGACCTTTCAAGGGGGCCTCAAGATGACTTTAAACTATTTTAAATGAACTAAAACAACAAGTGTGATTTTGGAAAAGTCATGCCAATTAATACACATTTAAAAAGCTATGTTTGGGCATTTTTATAAAAACATTTTTCGTGTACACGACAACAGTGTTTTTATGGGGGCTTGAAAATATAAACTTTTGAAAACGGGTTTCATAGTGCAAGTTTTTAAAAACGATACCGTTACCGTCTCCACATAAACTACAAAAATGCGCATTTATGAAAACACTGACGTCACACGCATGCTTATTACGTGTTTAGTCTATAGGTGCGTGTTTTTTTCTTTACAAAGTGACACCGCCAAGCGCCAACTACTGGCCTGTTAGCATAATACATCGTTTTTAGTAGTTTTCGCAGATCCGTGTGAACGGGATAGTTTTGACAACATATCTGTTTTTAGCACATCATTGTCTTGTAAACGTAGGCTACTCTTAGTTTACGTTTGTTTGTTTTTTACCATCACTTTCGGCTTTATTTTGAGTGGATTCACTAGTGTATGGGTGCATGGAAATCATTTCACTTTGGCAGTAGCATAAAGTGAAAGCATAAAATGTATTTCTTTCATGTGTTTGAAACAGTTTAGATACAATAACCTTTCAGGGTTCTTTCAACTTTGGGAGGGAAGGGAGTCAAACATTACCTCTTTATGCCTCTTTCAAAGTTAAATAGCATTGTGGATGTAACAGATCAAAAAGTGCATGAATGTGAGAAAGGCACTGAACTGCATCTAGTGTCTACAGTATGTAAACGGATACTGTGCATTTCCTATCATTTAATTCTTTGCCAAAATCTTGTGTTTTATTTGTCTTTGTGTGAAAGTTCACAGAAAGAATCAGAGTTTGATCTTAAACCATAGTAGCATAACTATTTGGCTATTGTTCATATTCGGGGTTAGTAACTTGCTCAAGGCCCTAAACCTAAGTAGGCTATTTGTACCAAACTTTGGCACATATCTTGCACTGTTTGTGCTACAGACAATAATGATACCTTAAATCGAAGTTGCAGATTTTACAAAGCAGCAGAAGACAACTTGGTTGCTTACTGGAAGAAACAAGGCCACTAAAAAAACCTACAGTATACACTTTAGAAACATACTGTAGGCCTACTTGGGAATGTTGTAGGACTAACTCCAACTCTGTAGCAGGTTTTGCGAGCAAGCACCACTCAAAACTCATTTTTTATAAAATGTATTTTCTTTTTCTTTTTTTACTACAAAAACCTTTTAATTTTGTCACCTCTTCCCAAGTCTGCCTGACTGTACCCTGTTCCACCACAACCTCACATTTATCTGAAGTGCTCTAACTCAAGCTTAGCAAACACAAACACTTAGTCATTAAGTGAAGGCTGTGGAAGTGTGTGTAAGTAATTGCTCTAAACAGTAAAATATAGCAGCTGCAGGAACTGTCATCATTGACGCACACGTACCTTGTGTATTGACCCACTTCCTGTTTAGAAACATGAATAAACACCCTCATGGTCCAATCGGACATACCTGTTTACAATGGATTTTTACTGAGCAGCACAGCTGTATAGAAATATCCAGTCACCTTACAGAAAGATGCACACTGCCAAAGAATGGAAACACCATTGCTCACTCACAATCATTGCTTCATTACAGGTAGTTTAGCACAGGTTAAGGGCCACATATTCATTCTTTCTCTCTTTTTCTGTCCGGTTTCCCACATCCCTTGTAATTAGATCCACAAATAATATTTTCTAAAGCATTATTAACTCTTAATTAACTGATTTTCTTTGTTTGGGCAGGTTGTGTTTTTCTATGCCACTTGTACAAACTCATCTTTCTCCGCTCATCTTGTATCTTCTCTTCCGATGTCATGTTTGTTTTTTCAGCCTCTGACACTCTCTCGCTCTGTCTGATCTGACGTATGTGAGACAGAGCGAAAGACAGAAAGAAAATATGAGTGCAAGAATCTATAGCTAGTGAGACAGCCTGTCGACACTGAGGCCATGCTTTCTTAAATCAACACCTCTAATGAGAGCCTGAGAGGTTAAGGAGTATAATGAAGGGTTAATTAGGCCTAATTAGCATCATTAATCATTACAGCTGTCACAGACATTACTACCAAATTAGCAGACAGAACGGAAAATGTGTGGCAAGTTGTTGCGTTTTATGTTGTGCATGTTTTGCCTATTTTTTTGCAATTAAAAAAAATGAAAGAATTTTTTTTGTCATCTTATTGCTGTTTCAAATAATCATTTTATAGAGTTTCATAAAATATTTATGTTTCGTATTTTTTGTACAGAAACTGAATTTAAAAATGTTAAAGTGTGACAACTAGCGTGAAACACAGCGTGCACAGCAGCGCACTCGAGTGGTGAGATTGCGCTAATGCACACACAAAGTTTTGTCGAAATTTTCATTCTTTCTCTTACCTCACACTCGCTCTATCAAAAATAAAACAGAGTTATTTTGAATTAACTGTATGTTTTATTGTGTTAATCGTTTACAGTCTGATGCAACAATCCACAGAGAAAATACCCAGGGAGTAATACAGTGTTCATGTCAACTTTGGCCTTTGACCTTTGACTTGTCCACAAAATGAAACTCACACTTTTCCCCAATGTACAGAAATTCTAATATTTAACAGCACAAACACACAGAGCCTCTCTCACATTGATACAGACACACACACACACACACACACTCTCTCTCTCTCTCAAAAGCTGAGAAGCGTCACAAAGCAGAAAGAGAACCGGATTAGTTGGAAATGCTGTTTTGATAGTCTTTTAAATTACCCAGAATGTGATTTTAGAGTGTGTCATGTTAGGTTATGTATTCAAAAGAAGGGAAAGATTTTCAAAATATACACACAAAGATGTTCTCATATTCTCCTCATTACACACATAGGTCAGTTTTTTTTTCACAAACCACAACAACACATTAGCTTATCGATCCATAAATATACGATGAACATACCATAATCTCGCAGAACAGTTTTAAAACATGGTATTTTTTTTCATTGTAAAACAAACAAAAACTCTCAAGACGTTTAAAGTCATGCAAAAATTACCGTTAAGTAGCTATAACTTTTAGACAAACTGATATAAATACTACCACATGATAACCCACCAGTTCTACTCAAAACATTCTTTCTTACATCCGTTTACAAATGAATCGGATTCGTAATCGATTAATTTAATGTCGAGTTTATCTCATCCGACACAGCAGAATCCACAAACACCAGAAGAGGGCGCCATAACAACACAGCGCGAGGCCATCGGGTCCACTATAACTCCTGCGCGAGCACCACTCATTTACCTTGTAAAAGTAGCGACTATACTTAATTCTATTTATTTTATTTTTTTTCAGGACGCTCCATGGTAAATTTGTAGAATTTGACTTTTGGAATCTGTATGATTCGCTCCCACATCGCTGTTTGCAATGCATTAAAAAAGAAATTTGGCATCAAGCGTCTGTAAACATGCATTTACTGAGTAATTCGACACTCCTTTTCCCAAGAGACAGAAAGAGTTAATAAAAAATAAATGGACAATTGGCTAGACTCTTAAATGTGTTATTTTAAATATTAATCTGAATTGTCAGAGTCAGAGATAAGAACATTTTTCTTGGGCACTTTTATCTTGTTTCTTGTCTTGAGAGATGGCCTTGGATCCGTGTTTTCTCATTTAACCCATTATGTACTAGCATACATAAGACATTAGCTGTGCGGTTACAGAATATTGAGGCTCATTTAAACAGTGAATATGGTAGAGCTGTATAAAAAGCGGGAAAATCTCACTCTCAAAATCTTACACAGACACATTCAAATATACATAACTATTCTGCCTTATTCAGGTTAGTTCAGAGATTAGACCTAAAAGTATCTAAAAAGGTTTCTCTGTAGATTTCCTTACCTGGTCCCAGACCACATTACCCATAATGCCCCTGTCCATCTCAGTCTCATACAACACATAATCAGAACACCTGACACATAACTTAGTATCTCAAAATAGTAATTCACCTTTGTTACTTTTCGCTGACCGCTTTCAAGGTATAGAATTACTGTCAAATGAAAAAAACATTTACTTAAGCACTTACACTCATAGTAGCTACAGCCTTACCAGATCACAAATGTACAGTTTTTTTCTCCTTTTTTGTCTTTTGGTTTGCTTGAAATGTTGTGTTTTAAGTCTTCAAGCAGTGAAAGAAGAAGAAGAAGAAGAAGAGTGATGATGTTCATCTGGTGCTGGTGAGTCAGGGCCAAAGTGAGAGGATAATCTAATCTACA
The DNA here is from genome assembly GCF_951802725.1 of Rutilus rutilus. NCBI lineage: Eukaryota > Metazoa > Chordata > Actinopteri > Cypriniformes > Leuciscidae > Rutilus > Rutilus rutilus. The sequence continues at coordinate 21,259,702 of NC_140232.1, read as the reverse complement.
GAACACATGTAGCACAAACACCCAGATGAAAACATAGAAGAGTATACATGATTTACTCAATGCGTGTCCACAAGAGCCTGTGTTTACTGATTTACGCAGCACATGCATGTCTTTGCGTCTCGAAGATTTTCCGGTTACAACTCAAAGGGATTTTTTGGACTTCAGGACCTTGAGTTTGTGTTAGTATTTTAGATGAACTGGATGGAGTGTGGGTTTCTGGATAGCCGTTTGGAGTAAAAGATGCTGACGGGAGCGGGATTGGGGTCGTGGGGGCACTAGATTGAGTCTTCAGACTGGAGATGAGGCCAATAGAGTATATAGAGACTAATAACAGGCAGTGGAGTGTCGTCACAGGGGTAATAAAAAGCTGAACAGGCAATAAGCAGTCAATGAATGAGATGCTGTGTGAGAATCTGTCCACCTCCAGTGGTTATTTTGCTCTTCCTTTCTGTCTCTCAGTCTCTCTTTCAACTCGGCCTCTCATCCCTCGCTACTCTCCCGCGCTCCGCGGCGCTCTGGGTGCGGGTCTCCCGTCATGCGTTCTGCGATTTCGTCCTTTCCTCACTTCCTTCAGGTGCTTCCACTTTTTAGAGTGCAGCGGATCGTGAGCCGGCGCCTCATTGGCTGGACCTGGCGCGGTCTTCCCTGATAGGCTGTGCTTGCGTGACCAAACTTGCTCACAGATCTGGTCGACTGTGTTTAGGTTTGGGTGATCCACCAACTGCATGAAGTCCCTGTACCACAGCTTTTGATTGGTGGACTGCCCGTGATTGGTGTGCGCAGGGCTGCGAGGGTTAAGAGCGGAGGGGGCGGGGCCAGCCAAAGGCAAAATCTCCAGCGTGATCGCAAGGAGGGTCTGGGTGAATCCATGTTCCATCGCGTGGCACTGATACACGCCGCCATCTCTACGCACGGCTCGTCTCACCAACAGGCCTCGCTCGGTCTGCAAAACACGGTCATCTAGACGAACCTGTGAACGCACACACACACACACACACATACACAATGAATGCATCAAGCATCAGTAGTGATTACACTGATAGGCGAGAGAGAATGAAAGTCATTAATTTAAACAAAGACGCACATTTATCATCTCTTATCAGTGCTGTCTGCATCCGTCTTTCTCTATAATAACCTCTATAATCTCTTTCTCTATAATAACCTGACATATCTACCCCAGCCTGCCTCTCTCTGCTCTCTCTCACCTCCTCCCGTGGGTTTTCCGGATGCTTCTGATAGGTCCATGTAATCTGGGCCTGTAGTGATTTTGGGATACATTCCAGGAAGGAGCTGCTTCCATCCACAGCGTACAGCCTCTTCTCCAGGACACGCTGCTTCTGATGGTCTGCAGGACACACGCAAAACACTGTTATACTTGCACTGTCACTTCTCAGCCATGGTCATTCTAGTTACTCATATTAGAAATCATTTTGCTTTCGATTTTACACTGTATATCAAGAAGCGACACACACAATGTGTGTCATGTTTAATAGCATAAACTATGATTCAAAAGTCTTTTTTTTTTTATGTTAAAGCTGAATTTTCAGCATCATTTACTCCTGTATTTAGTGTCACATATTCCTTCAGAAATAATTCTAATATGCTGATTTACTGCTCAAGAAACATTTCTAATTATTAACAATGTTGAAAACAGTTGTGCTGATTAATATATTTGTGGAAACCAAGATACATAATTTTTTTCAGGATTCCCTCATGAATAGAAAGTTTAAAAGAACTGCATATTTGAAATATTCATTTTTGTAACAAAATAAAAGTCTTTCCTGCTGAATAAAAATATAAATTTCATTTTAAAAACTCTTACTGACCCCAAACATTTGAGAAGTCGTGTATTTTATCTCTGATACATGTGAGCAGACTTGTGACCCACCAGTTGAGAACCATTGCTTTAATTCACATTGTGAATGAATAACAGAGAACAGAGAAATGACTCCTCCTAGAGGCTGACAGAGGTACTGTAGTCTTACCTCCTGAGCAGAGAGCATTAGGATCCCCATTCCTCACATCCTGACGCCGGAACCTTCTACACACATCAATACACACAAAAATATATATATAAAAAACCTTAACAAAAAATACTTCACAGGTTTGACTGTCTCAATGTATCTATTTTTCAGTTTGAATCAGATTTCTACGAGGTCTAAAATTCAAAACACCAGGTTTGAATAAAGCCATTAATGAAGGTTTTACCGTTTTGTGTTCGGCAGGTAGCGTGTGCAGGTGTGTCCGTCCCAGGCACAGTATGGATCTCGAGCCAGGCAGCACTCGGCACAGGCTTTACCGTACATACTGCAGCGGTGCAGAGGAACCTGGACAACACCTGTATCTGAACCAATGTACAGCTGTTGCTGTAGAAAGAGAGAGAAAATCATCACATGATTTACTAATATACTGCTTTCATGTGATTCTTTAATACTCCTGTTTAAAAATAGCTGATATTTTATAAAAACCAAGACTCATTCTCACCCGTTTAGAGGAAATCTGCATACTGGTAATAGATGAAGAATCCTGCAATAAGAAGGCAGTACAAGAGTCTGTTGGTAACACTAGTCATCATTAACTACGTAACAATAAGCAATACATTTGTTATAGTATTTATTCATCTTTGTTAATGTTAGATAATACAAATACAACTATTCATGTCATTAACGAAGACAACTTTGATTTGAATAATTAACTGAGATTAATAAATGCTTTTTGTTAGTTCATGTTAACTATTGTAGCTAACTAATGTTAACAAATAGAACCTTAACCAGAAAAGAAAGCTTTAATCATTTTTAGAATGAACCTTTATTTAAACAAGACTTTTTATTTATTTTTTCCATACGAGGACATCAATAAATAGATGTTTTGACTGCTTTAGCTCACTAACAGTCACAAAATTCCCACATTCCTTCTCTCACCTTAAAGACCTGAAGCTCCTCCAGCAGAAGATCTGTGTTACTCCAGCTTCCCTTGGGCACAGAGATCACCTTCAGCACAGAGCCGACATCTGCAGAGAAACACAGAGGGGCTTTAACCAGGGCCGGAACCAGTAAAGACAGTTTGACTCTAAATGCTTCTGTCAATATTCAGTCAGTATTCTACCTGTGCCGATGAACATTACATCGTAGTGCCCATCAGCTGCATTGACACGGTCTACGGTAATCTGAGTGAAGCTGTATGGTATTCCGGTACGCAGGAACACTGGCCGACCCCCCAGTGGAGTTACTGGATTAAACATTAACGGGTGGTGCCTCGCAAACTGGATTACGTTATCAGGGAAACCTTTAGTTGACTCAAAACTGCCGAAGGTCTTACTGGGACACTGAGGAAGAGAGAGAGAAAGAGATATCTGTAGAATCCGGAAGCAAAACCCATTCACATGATATCAACAGTCTACACACGTCAGCAAGTCCAAAACTATAACCAGTTATTGACAAATCTAAATCTATATTTACTTTTCAAACATTCACACTACACTACACTTACCCTACCGTTCAAAGGGGTCAATACGATTTTTTTATTTATTAATTATTTTATTCAGTAAGAATGCATTAAATTAATCAGATGTGACAGCAAAGACTTACATTGTTAAAAAATATATATTTCAAATAAATAATGTTTTTTTTTTTTTTACTTTCTATTCATCAAAGAATCATGAAAAGGCAAATGTAACACTGAAGACTGGAGTAATGGCTGCTGAAAATTCAGCTTTGCTATCACAGGAATGCATTATTTTTAAAATATATTAAAATAGAAAACATTCGTTTGAAATAGTAATATTATTTCACAGTATAACAGTTTTTAGTGTATTTTAGATCAAATAAATGCAGCCTTGGAGAGCATAAGAGACTTCTTTCAAAACCATAAAAAAAATGACAACCCCAAACTTATGAATGATAGTGTATGATGTGAGGTGTATGAATCTGTTCTCACCATGCCTGGCCGTGGGTATGGCACTTTACCCTGGAAAGGAACCCACTGATAATTGGGTCCTTCTTTATGGGCAAAAGGCCCTAAAAATGCCCGCCGAATGTCATTCATGGTGTAGAGACATACTGCAGAACCTTGAAATACACTGCTGTAAGACACAAACACACACACAGACCGTTAACACGTTACAGTACAAAGAGATAAAAATAGTCACACAAATGCTGAATTCAGGTTTTTGGGTTTACTTTTTCTCAGTGAAATGACCAATACTTGAATTCACCCTAAATGTTTTAGTTTAAATGTTTCAAAATAGATTGATGTCATACAGTGAATATAAATACAAATCCAATTACTTAAATCTTATAGGCACAATTCAGCTAAAAAAGAAAATTATGTTATCATGTATGACTTATGTTCTTTAAAAAAAACGTATTTTGTGTTCCACAAAAGAAAGTCATACAGGTATGGAATGACACGAAGGTTAGTAACCAATTTCAATACATTTGGCTTCTTGGGTGAGTTAACCCTTTAAACCACACCCAAAGATGAACTCTGACCTGGAGGTGGTAAAGACGGTGTAGATCAGCGGGTTCTTTCTATCACGGGTCTGCAGCAGAAACACATCCCCTAAAGGTCCAGACAAAGGTCAGCAGGCAATGAAATGCAATTGTCATTTATATCAGCATAATTTAACCCTAGTGTCTGTGTGTGTTTGTGAGCGTTCTTACTAAGTTCATCAAAATGCGTTTCGGTGCCATCATTGCCTGGTACCGAACACACAAGACGAGCCTTTAGAAATGTCGTCCACTTGTTTACTAGACTGCGCTGTCCTCCCATATCATTCTGTAACCAAAAAAACATGCATGTTAATTTAAATCAAGATGATAAACAGCAGCCAATAGCCATTAGGCTTAGTGATAAATTAATGGCTCCTAACCCTGCAAAGCTGGCCAATCCGGGAATATGTAACCTTCCCGAATCCCTGAGCTTCTACAGCAGTTTCTCTGAAGAAGAAGAAGACTTTATCATCGTCAGGATTCTCACTCTCGGGAACACCAAATGCCGCTATAAACTTGGGCTCTGAAACACACAGCATCATCATAGGGCACATTGCCATTATACAAAAACAGAGATGCACATAAACACATGGGTCAACAACAAATAAGAGTATGCAAGATAAATAACAGGAAAAATAAAACTTTTAAAAATATCTAGTTTAAAATGCATACTCCATATGCATATCCTTTCTAATATATAAATAATAATAAAAATCCCAGCATGTTGGTTAAACCACATGACTTTGATTTGGCTTTTAAATGTTTATACTATTACAAAAAAAACCCTGATAATAACTGTTAAGAATTTCTTTTCTTTTTTTAATGAGACTTTTTGGACTTTATGCCCTCGAAAAAAAATTCAGAATTCAGAAATTCAAAACATGCTTATTACAGAGGATGTCTATTTAAGTCACTGTACGTGTGAATTGCATTTTTTTTAATGTTTTTTTTAAATAAATCATACACAAACGAACCATTGAGCCAGCGAGAATCGTGCTGTTCCGTTCGTATGGAAGGCCTTTGTCCCATGCTGCGAAAGATTGTAAAGTCCCGACCCATCAAATCAGTGGCAACGCCGGCATAAAGCTCATCACCTATATGATGAAGTAGATATGGTTACTGATTGGTCATGATGTAACAGTATCTTTTAGATGGGAGATAGAAAGATGAACAGTGGCAGCTAACCAATCAGAACAGATGCTGATGTGTGGCGTGGGTCATACGGACTCCTTCCTTTCCCATCTTCTACCAGAGAGGGATCAATTCTAAACACATGATCCTATAGAGACAAAGCAAAATATACTGTAGCTGTACATTTGACCATCAGAAAGACAAACAGGGGACATTTATCACACAAACTTATTCATATGCATCCAAACAAACACACACTTACCTCTATCTTCTGTCCCACCTCCACAAAAGCACAGGTGGGGTGGAAAGCCCCAGTCCCACAGGCGTACAGGTGAGTCCGATTATAGTGGTGAAGCACTTTCACATAGTTTACACAGTCCGTCTGCAAAACATTTTATGGAGGACATATTTTACATACTTTCACCAGTTCATCTGTGAGACTGCCACCATCTGGATTGACTATCAGTAGCACAGAGCCACAGGCAGACGAAAACATTTTCGGTTTATCTCTTAAGGGACCTCGTATGGGGCGGATCATAAATGAAACGTCACCGTATTACGCATATCCCTGACGACAGTCTGACATGAGCGCTGACCTTTTCCTGCTCGCTGTGATCCCGGATCTCTCTGTAATCTCTCACGCTCTCTCTTTCACACATAAAAACAAAGACACATCGACTGTTCAACTGACATACATGGACACATATAGCCTCTCTGTTTCTCTTTTCCTTTGTGAAATGTGCTCGCTGGAGCATGCCACATTTCCCAGAGTGCCTGGAATCACTACGGCAACATTAGCGAGCGGGAACATCCGGATTCCAGGGTAGAGGGAGAAGATGCAGGGATGAAGCATGGCCCGAAAGAGAGGAATGTGAAAGCGAAGAGACAACATGAGACAAGAAGGATGACATGAGACGTAAAAAGACGACATGGGACGAGGAGGAGATGAGAGAAGATTGAGATGAGACAAAATGAAACAACAACAGAAGACCAAAGACGAGACCAGAGAAGATTTAAGTCAAGAAGATACAACTAGAGCTAAGATGACCAAAAACAACAAGAGAAAAGACTAGACGAGATAACCAGAGAAGAGGAGAGACAAGATGAGATGACCCGAGACGAGAAGAGAAAATACTGTATGAGAGGTGAAGACCAAAGTTGAGATGACTAGAAAAGAGTAGAAACAAGACAAGATGAAAAAGTAGATGTACTAGAAGACCAGAGGTACTAGACAACAGACGTGAAAGACCAAAGATGAGGTGACTAGAGAAGATTCAGGATAAGAAGAGACAAGAACACACAACAAGAGACGAGAAGATTTGAGAAGAAAATAGATGAGACGAGATGAGAAAAGAAGAGACGAGAAAAGACAGCAACTGACAATCAGAGGCAAGATAACCACAGACAGCAAGAGAATAGATGAGATGACTAGAGAAAAGACAAGGTCAAAAGAAAAGAGAATTTATGTCAAGAGACTATTAGAGACAAGACGACCAAAGACAACAAGACAACAGACTAGAATACCAATGAAAGGGACAAGATGAAAAAAAGATGAGACTAAACGAGAAGAGAAGACCAAAGATAAGACGACTAGAGAAGATGATTCAAGAAAAGAAAATATGTCCAGAAAAACCAGGAGAAGAGACAAGATGAGACAAAAAGAGACGAGAAGAGAGAGCGGAGATGAGATAACCTTAAAGAGGAAGAGAAGAGACTAGATGAAAGGAGAAGAGAAGGAGAAGACCAGAGAGGAGAGGTAGAGTGAAAGGGAGGAGAGGAGAGAGGACTCTCCAGGTTCATATGTTCCTGCTGTTTGGACTGTAATTATGCCCCACTCCATCTTCTCTCTCTGACTAACAGTGAGCTTTCAGCAGCAGAATGAACCCTGAACTGAACATCTGTTAAAATGTGCGCAAGAACACACACACACACACACACACACACACACACACACACACACACACACACACACACACACAATAATTTCAGATATTAGGCACTTCTCCTTTAAGTTCCAGAGGACAATGTGACACTGACCCACTGTCCCATGAAGGACTGTCCCAAAGCAAATAAGTACAAAAAAAAAACTTGATTGTGTATCTATAATAATCTATTTAATTAAATATATTTATAATCTGCATTTCATCCACCATATTAGATTTTACTCATCATAATGCATTCTGGGATGCTAGAAAATGGCAAAAACAAGGTATCTTAGTAGGCAGCATAATCATACCAGCTTAAAAGGTGTGTGTGTGTTTTGTGTGTAACCTCTCTGCTACCTCTACAGAAAGATGTGATTGACATGTGCCCTCCTGCCATGCTTAAACCCTGCACACAAACTCACACATACACATACAGAGCTTGTGGAGAACAAAGGCCTCTCTTTGAGCTTAACGCACCCTGTGAAGAGTGTGTGTGTGTGTGTGTGTGTGTGTGTGTGTGCACGCTGTACGGAGGGGGTGGCGGAATAGAATCATAGAAGACCAATTAAGTTGCTGACAAACTGTGTTTATACAGGAAGGGGTCTCTCCCTTTCTCTCTACCTCTTGTACACACACACACTGGTGCTTCTGTTTCGAGAGCTTTACAGCCCTCAATAAGGGAAGGACGTGTTAGGGGTGTGTGTGAGCATGTGTGTGTGTGTGTGTGTGTGTGCTGATGGGCTCTTTGAAGTGAGCCCACGAGACAAAGAAAAAAGACAGAAAAAAGAAAGAAAGACTGAGAGAGAGAAAGAGACAGAGTGCAGAACAAAAGAAAAAGAGCTTTAAAATGAACAATGTCTCTCAGGAGGAATAAACCGTATGTGTGTGTGAATTTCCTGCTGAGACGCGTGCGGTGAACTTTCAACTTTGACCTTATTAGCCTGATCACTGGATCCCTGTGTGATTGTCCACATGTAGTCATCTACTATCAAAAATTTATGAATACAGCATTGTTAAAATTACAGTAAATGTAATAATAAAAGGAATTAATTCCAAAATTATTTGATTACAATTTAAGTCATTATTCACAAATAATCTTCTTCTCTTTAAAGTTGTTAACTTTGACTAACTGCCGTGGGATCATTGAGTTGAACTTTAAAATCAACGTAGTATGATTCACGTTGATCCGATTCACAAAATCAAGCCAAATGATTTGTTCACAAATTAGACTGATTTGGTTCTCCAGTTCAACTCACTGACTCAGTGATTCAAATGATTCAAGAGAAGAGTTGATTTCAATTTCAGTCTCATTATATGAAGCTGCTGTTTGGCTTCAGAAGATGTTGTATGACAGAGACTGAAAGAAAGGGAGTGAGAAAGAAGTAGGACATGAAGAGATTGAAAGACAGAGACCTGAGATCAAGGGAACTGAGTAAATTGAAAGAAATATTGAGTGAGAAATCAGAGTTCAGACTGAGACTGAACAAAAGAGAGATAGCATGAGAAAGTGAAAGGTCAGGGGGAGAGTCTTAGGGAAAATCTTAAGTCTTTATTCATGGAGGTCTGGTTCTGTCCCTGCCGTCCTGTACACACCTACATGTAATGAGGGTCAACTCACAGGTCAGCGCACTGAACAAAGTCTGTGTGTGTGTGGCAGATCTCATTGTCAGCTGACCTCAGTCCCACCGTAGAATGAACCCCGACACACACACACACACACACACACATTTTGAAGTTACACAACCTTCCACGCCCTTTAAAATAAAGAGAACATTCAGACAGACACAGTGTCCAAAAACATCCCACACACATCCGCTTAACACACCAGATAAAACGCACACAAGCTACAACATACATGAACTATGACCTTTTGACAAACATGTTCAACATGTTACAACATCAGAATCACAGACATACTGAGATAACCATACTGAAGTACCATGGTGATAGAATTAGACAATAGTATGACAATACTATTTTGTTTTCGATTTTTTAATATGCCATGGGAAAATCATGCATTTTGGATATACTCTATGTAAGTTTGAGGTCGGCAACATGTTATGCTCACCAATGCTGCAATTATTTGATCAATAACACAGTAAAAATTTACAATACACTCTTCTTTTTTTTAAAGAGTTTAAATATATTTTTAAAATGTAATTTATTCCTGTGATGGCAAAGCTGAATTTTCAGAATCATTACTCCAGTCTTCAGTGTCACATGATCCTTCAGAAATCATTGTAATATGCTGATTTAGAGCTCAAGAAACAATTGTTATTATTATCAATGTTGAAATTTTGCATATATTTTGTAAACTGTGGTACAGTTTTTTCTTTGATGAATAGAAAAGTTAGAAAAAAAAGAAAGTTTAAAAGAACAGCATTTATTTGAAATAGAAATCTTTTGTAACATTATAAATGTCTTTACTGCCACTTTTGATTAATTTAATGCATCCTTGCTGAATAACAATATTAATTTCTTGTCAGAAAAAAAATCTTGCGGATTTGTGACTCGTGTACAAAATAAAAACATTACATTTTATCAGTAACACTTTATAATAAAATTAATCAAAAAACAAACTAAAACTAGCATTATTACAATATATGATGCGTATCAGATAAGCAAATATTCATTAATATTTTGAGAACATTCAATATGTTATAAATCTTCTTTGTGGGCACCTTGAAGTATGTTCATGGACCCCACAGTCCCCTGACAGAAAACTTTGGCTCTACATTGATTTCTACATTGATGTCTGTAAATGATGGAGCCGTTTGTGTGATAGCAGTGCTAATTGCCTTGTGTGTGTTTGTGTGTAAACAGCTCATAGGAGAGATGGTACCGATAAGTGTGTGAACCAGATATGTTAATGACCACAAGATCTGATTATGGCAGAGACTCACATTGATATCTTTCCCGGCCCAGTTGCACTCTTCTCTCCAATCAACAGGCGCTGGCCAGTAGATCTGACAAAGAGAGAGTTCAGAGGTGAGGAAGAGTTTTGGCTTAAGGTTAGGATCTTAGTTTGCAGGGTTAGACGTGTTTAGTAGCTTGAGGGACATTCTCTCTGAACCCCATCAGAGACACAGTTAAAACACGTCCAGGGGCGATGCACACATGCACATACATCAGGACATATCCTCTCGTAACCACACCTGTGTGTGCTTGTGTGAGTCTAGAGCTATAGCACACAGTGACCGACAACTCTCACTAATCATTCCTTCTCTTTCCTTCCTAAAGAAATAAAAATCCATCATTCTGTCATCGGCACATTGGCCTGGACCACCATAAATCATCTGGTGTGACTTTAAAGGCTGAATAACTTTACACAAAATAAATGCTAAAGCTTCTTCACTGATTCTCTAGCACAAACACACACACAATTTAATCACATGTGGGCGGCACAAAATACTAGTGTAAACAGGCTTTTAAACATGCAATCGTGTAATCACTTCATTTGTTAATATAAGTAGGGCCAAGTTATGACCCTGGACTACTTCATTAAAATAAATGTATGACAGAGATATTAGAGAGAGCACAGGAGTGAAAAAAGCTGGCAGCAGATTCACAAAACATACCCAAGAACAAAGTTTGTTGAACATCTGAGACACAAGTTTGTTGATCCTGGGACAACATTCCTGTCCGAAATCTAGTCCTAGTCCTAACCCTATCCCTACCCCTAACCTAAACTACCCATAACTTCTCCCTAAAATCAGAGGGGATGATGGGAGAATAACACTGCTATAGAAACACCTAAACATGGCTGTAAGCCTAAACTTGACGTAAACTGTAAACCTGTCCCTCAAATCTGATTGGTTGTTTGGAATGTTGATCCAGGAACATGTTGTACTTGGTGAAATCAGATTTGCCTTGTAAATAACCTCAAAATGTAGGATAAATCTCAAAAGGAAAGATGTTTAATGAATTTATTGTATTGTTTTTAAATATTAAGCATTACAACAACATATTATTAGCACAATATTGTTGTGGTATATAATATTTTAGTATAGAAAATATATAATATACATACATAATATATACTAATATATACTTAATATTATATTAATATTATACATTATAATATAATATAATATAATATAATATAATATAATATAATATATATTCTTAAAATATCTATGAACACTTTAAGACTTTAAGAAGTTTTCAAGAATTGCATTTAAGAAATATCTTACAAACTTGTTAACTTTGTGAATCCGTCCCCAGGTGTTTATACTTTATATCAGTGAGTTATGATTGACTTTGTTAAAAACAATGATTGACAAACAGAATGGAAGATGTTTCCTTTCACTCTTACATTATGAATGAAGGAATTGAAGAAGAAGATGGAAAAAAAGAGAGTAAGGAATGTTCTCTACCTTCTGTTCCTGTTTGCTGATGTTGTCGAGGCTGAGAGATAAAAGAAAGTTACGAGCTCCAACAAACAGCCGCCCCCTCTCCTCGTCCAATAGGAGAGCTCCGAAACAACACGAACGCTCTAAGTCAAACCGCTTAACGCCGTTAAACTGCTGAAGATCTGGAGAACACACAAAAAAACTCAAATGTAAATCCAAACACATGTATGCAGACAGAAATATGTACATGAGATACAAGCCAGTTTCATCACCTTTATAAGCCAGCTTCATTCGGGGTGAGGAAGGTGAACTTCTGCTAGATGAAGCACTGACGTCGATCAGCCCTAGCAGGACCAGCGAGCTGCATATCATCATCATCATCATCATCATAGTCATCATCTTCTGAGGAGGACCAGAACTTCTTATCAGTTATAAACAGCAGACAGCTGCCACACAGATGGTTGACGGGGATGCTGGTTGTCGTGGCAGCTGTTGCCGTGGCGGATCTCAGTCGTCCTGCTTGTTGTGAAAGTGATGCTGTGGATGTGGAGTTTCCTCTCTACACCGAAAGCTGGACACCAGAAAAACAAAACAAAAAAGTGTTTAAGACTTTTCATTTCCCTTCCATAGCTAGTTTTCAGTACTTCCTGACCCCTTTTTCACCCGCTCCAACACTAGTCCGATAATAGCCATGATATTTCAGATATGCAGACGCACACACTCACACATGCTTTATTTCAGTAGCAGATGGTCTAAAACTACTGTCCTGTCTAAGATGAGGAGGGAGAAATCTGATCTCATATCGCACACACATACACAGAAGAAGCATTTGGTCTTGTTGAGCCGTTCATTTTAGTCTTTTTATGGTTCTGGTCCAGATTCACTGAACGCACAAACTGAAAGCCAAGATCCACTCGGTCAGAACACCGTCCAGCTCTCATTTCAGACCAACAACATCTAATTGCTGCCGTGAGTGTGTGTGTGTGTGTGTGTGTGTGTGTGTGTGTGTGTGTGTGTGTGTGTGTGTGTGTGTGCTTGCTTACTGCACTAGGTCATATTCAGCATGCGGAGGGTAAAGAAATAATGAATTAGAGGAGAGAACAGGAGAGGAGCGGTCTGACTCTATACAGTATAATTTTGAAGCATATCATTCAGATAAACTGCAAAAATCCTCAAGCTAAAACAGTAACCTCTTAGTCAAAACAGTCAGATAATTGAACACACTGACGTATTTACACACTTCTTGATTTTAATGTTCTCACTTTATCTCATATTTTGGTTTTAAGACTTTGTGTGTGTGTGTGTGTGTGTGTGTGTGTGTGCGTGTGTGTGTGTGTGTGTGTGTGTGAATATGAGTTCAGTATTTAAGACTTTAAGAGGAAACCGTATGGTCATTTTATACTATTTTTGTCCCTTTTTGTTATACTATTGACAGCCCTCCAACCTGTCCTCCCTTTTGTCTAATGCATGCCAAAATAAAATAGTGAGCATCTTTAAATTTCTTTCTTCATCTCTTACTGGTGTTCAGGTGCTAGTAAAAGACAGATTATTGCTGTATTTATTTAAGTACAAACAGTTGTGGTCATAAGATTACAACCTTTGCAGAATCTGCAACATGTTAAAAAATAAGAGCGATCATAAAAATTGCATTTTGTTTTTATCTAACACTGCCCTTTATAAGCTATTTCACATAACAGATGTTTATATAAAGTCCAGGTAACAATACACAGTATTAAGCACTCATGAACTTTGAATTGTTTCATTTGTGTAAATTAAGTTATTATTTTGGCTTGTGGACCATAAGTAAACATCTGTTATGTAAAATAGCTTATTCAGTACTACATTTTTAAGTTCCCTATCAATTTTCTTAAAAAATATGAACATTTTGAAGATTCCACAGGGGTATGTAAACGTTTAATCACAACTGTATACATGTGTGAGTTTTAGGCTTAGAGTTAGATGATAGAAATATATATTTAGCTCAGTATAAAAACAAAGTTATATGAAAACGTCCCACTATGATCTGTGTGTTGAAATGAAGACAGAGATAAATGATACGTATTATAAGAGGATAATACAACAGAGAGTGATAAATTACAATTTTAAAAAATCTGTTACATCTCCAAAACCCTGTTAGCAACACACACACACACGCTGCAGTGTTGAATTTTAATAAGTGTTAGTGAGCATCACCAGTAAGATGAGAGGAGACCTACTGACTCCACTGAATATAGATTTTACTCCCCGCCCCACACACACACACACTTACACACACAGTTTTACTGCACAGCTAAAATGTACAGAATCCTGAAAAACAAGACTATCCTCCAGCGTGTGAACTTTTTAAAAATGTATTTTAAACAGAGGAACAAATACAGCAGCATCCCAAACCAAATATAAAAGTGCTTTGTTTTTCTTCCTCTCTTTCTGTTTCTATCGCTGTGAATAATGGAACTATTCACACTGGCAGACAGCAGAAGTCTCATAATAAAACACACACACACACACACACACACACACACACACACACACACACACACACACACACACACACACACACAGTCCCTCTGTCTGTAGCGCTGTCACACTGATTAGCTGTGCTAATTTACTATAAACACACATTTAATATGAGCTACTGCAGGCCCGCATTCGAGTACATCCAGCAAGATTCACACCCCCCGTCCTGGGAGATTTATACAAGAGTAGAGCAGAAAAGTGCATCCCAGCGCCCTTCACATCTCTTTAAGCAAAGAGGCTGTGCCAACGCAGCAAATCATACATCATCATTACAGCCAAGGCTGTAGCAGGACTCGCTCGCGCGCACACACACACACACACACACACACAGAGAGGAAGACTCTTCCACAGGAACCAGGGCTTAAAACCAGACTAAATGCTGCTAAATCCAAAATAAACAAACAATAATTAACCTTAAGACCTCAATGCCACAATGACAACACCAGACAAAACAGACCAAATGAGAGAGAGAGAGAGAAGAGAGAAGGAGGTAACTGTGTCATAAGCCTCTCGGTTCATGACGCTCAGTGCAAGCAAGACCCTGAAGTGAGAGAAAGAGCGAGAGAGAGTGAAAGAGAAGAGGAGAAAGGAGTCAATTGTTCTGCTGAACGGCTCCTCTGGACTGCGACCAACTGTCAGAACGTCCAGTAAGGGAGCGAAAGAGAAAGGAAAGATCAAAACGTGTGAGGAAAGGCTTTGCTCACATGCAGGGGGAAATAAAGGAATAGTTCTCACACACAAAAAAGAGAAAATTCTGCCATTACTATCCCATGCTGTTCAAAACCTGCCCGACTGCATGAGAGTTCATGAGATTCTGAGAAATCGTACATTTTTTAACTTAAATTTGAGAAAGTCTGTTCTCTCGTTAAATTACTGTACGGCCTCAAAAGACTTGGAATGTAGTGTACAAGTTGTATGAACTACTTTCATTCAGCCCTTTTCAAAGCTTAAAAGCTCCAGAATTGTAATTGCTTGGGGAAAAAAAGCGTCCAGCACATTATTCACATTTTCTGCTTTTGTGTTTTAAGAAAGAAAAAAAGACATGCGATTTGAAATGACAGTGTGAGTAAAAGATGACAGACTTTTTGTTTTGGGGAAAACTATCCCTTTAAGCAAATGCAGGTAGTCTTTGTACTGGAAAGAAATAACCAACCTTGCTGACTTTTGTGTTTCAGTCTTTGTAGGTCCAACAAGGGCACGCTGGCACACTAACATGAGTTATTTTTCCCTCCTTAGTCTCTCACTTGTGACTCTCTCTCTCAGGCACATAGATGTGAACATAAAACCACTCAAAACCCTCTTGCTTTAGACCAACTACTACATTCTCTGAGATAAAACTATGTATACACATAACAAAGACAGACACAAATCCCTTAAAATGGAGTCCAGAAAATGAATTTGGCGGATCTCAGCCCTGTCAGAAGCAAACAGCAAGTTTCGGCAAGTGTGTGTGTGTGTGTGTGTGTGACTGCAGTGATCTCCCAGGTCGACCACAAGCCCTCAGTCCATTTAAAATAATACACACAAGTACAAAGCTCTCTCACACAGGCACTGTCAGAATGATAGATAGAATGAACTTTAAATTAGAAGAAAAAGGAGGGGAGAGAGATACAGAAAGAGAGTTAAGGAAAGAAAGGGGTTCAGATGGGCTAAAAGACTCAGAACTCTTCTTCGGGCTGATTGTGTAAGTCTGTGTGTGTGTGTACGACAAGCTTCACTATTACTATTGATTATACTTAATTATATTTAGTTAGTGATCTGAACAAATCAGTAACCATAAGTATTAGATTTCATCAAGTAGCTTTGCCTTATAGTAACCACCTAGAAAATCATCTTAGCAACTGCATAGCAACGCCCTGACAACCAGCTACAAAACCATAGCAACCATATAGAAAAGTCACACTAAAGCCCCACTGAAAGCACCTTAGAAACTGCATAGCAATACCCTGGCAACCTCCCACAGCACTCTAGCAAACATCTACAATTGCCCTAGCAACCACCTAGAAACGCACTTGTAACCGCATAGCAACGCCCTGGCAACCACCCACAAAACCATAGAAACCACTTTGAAAAGCTCTTGCGTCCATGCAAAACACCCTTGCGGCTGCATAAAGTCACACTAAAGCCCCTTTGAAAAGCACCTTAGCAACACCCTGGCAACCACCCACAACACTCTGATCTAGAAAACAACCTTGTATTTGCATAGCAACACTACAAACCCACTCAGAAAACTTTATTAATTGCACAGTGATGCCCTGGCAACCACTGACAATTGCTTTAGCAACCACATAAACTCCTTTGCAACCACCCACAACATTTGCCCTAGCAACACACTACAAAACCTTTTAGTAACTGCATAGCGATAGCAATGCCCTGCCAACCATCCAAATCATGCTAGTAACCACCAAGAATTTCCCTAGCAACCCCCTAGAAACACAAAATGTAAAAACCTTTTTAGGATTACTATTATTAACATTATGTAGAGCTTCACTCACACACATAAGGATATCTGTAATGTATAATGTGTATGTGTGTGTGTGTGTGTGTATGGCAAGGATCCATGGTTGCGGGGCTCGTTGCAAACACTTCTGGAGGGTTAAGGACTTATAGGACAAAACTCTTTTTCTCTCTCTCTCTGTCCCAGATAATAGTGCTCCTTAACCCCAGTCTGGTTTTCTGATTACCATGGTAACGTTGGGTATTTGATGGGTGTGCTGCTGTATAATCTTTAAAGTATATTAAACACTTTAAACCCCTTGAGTTCAAGAGTGTGTGTGTGTACGCACAATGTTCTGTTAATGTATTGTTTCTGGTGTAGAGTGTTTGTAGGGTCAGCTGTGTAAAAGAGCCGATAGAGTGGTGAGCTTTAAGAAGATGTAATTTCAATATGTGTGCCAATAAATGAAGGGTGTTTCACTTATAAAGTTTGAATAGAGGACACAGATACACAAACACACACACTCTGGAGTTCAGAAGGTAATAAACTCTTGTCCGACACCACAACATCCCACGACTTAAACAAATGAGCATTACGTCAGCATGAGCAGCTGACGTCAATAACAGCTGATTCATCACACTTACACATTCACATAAGAGATTCACTTCTTGTTAAGGGACTAGTTCTTTCTGAGAGTACTTTTAAAAGTATATTATGCAATGCAGAAGGTAACGTCATTTCAGCTACAATGTACTACAGGCACAGTGGACTCAATAAAAATAAAACCTCTTAAAACACACTTTTCACATTCTCACTATAGTTTGAAAATTCAGTTATTTTTTCTCTGAAAATCATTAAAGCGCTCATTTTCATCACATCTCAAATGATGTATTGTGTTAAACAGAATTTTGTGATGCAAATGACAGTGATGACATTTATAATATTTTTGGAATAAAATGACAAACTCTTGTCTTACTAAGGTTAATTTCACAGCTAGACATTTATAATCCTAAATACACACAATTAAATATTATTTTTGTAATAATTTTAGAAAATGACACACAATAAAAATAAACCATTAATAAGTGAAATTTATTGTGATTTTTATTTTTTCTTCACTTTCATCTTAACATATTTCAAGCTCTTTACTGAGACTGTTCTCTCCTTTCAAAAATAGTACTAACTTTACAAAGAAACTTTACTGGGGCAAAAGTGTTGGTGGAAAAAATGTATCAAAATATGTTCTCACACAATAAATTTTTTTTTTTTTTTCACTATTTGTTTCGATTTTTATAGTTTGAGTTTTAAAGTCTAACTCTGAGGAAAAAAATACAAAAACAAGGGTGAATTCATGGGTGATTGGGACACTTTTTGCCATTGAGATGACTTGGAAAAAGTGTCCTGATCAACCTGGATTCACCCCTACACAAAAAACACATTTGAAATGTAGCATATATATATATATATATGTATGTATAAAATGATGAAGGCATAATAAAAAAGGCTCCAAGACTATTTTTATGTGATCCTCATATAAAACCAAATAGTTAAAAGTTTAAAAAAACAACAACAATCAGACCCCAAATTCGAAGAAACACCTATAAGTAGTGTGTGTGTTGCACAAAGACCATCACTAGAATGATAGCGGTCCCGTCTGTGTGAACTCGGGATGGCACAGTGTATGAGTGTGTCTGTGTGTCTTACACAGGGACATCAGTCCATCTCAGCCCGTGTTGGATTCTGGGTCATTGTTGCTTGAGTTGTAAGACCCGTAGCTAATCACCATGACCGTGGTTGACTCGGCAACACGACATTAAACAAATTCTAGAACTAAGAGGGTGATTATCACTACGGCGACATCGCAGTGTCATCCACTCGGGTCCGGCCATAATATTCAAATCTGATTGGCCAGTAGGCGTGAACCACCGCAATTGACTTAACGTTTTGGGACTGAGGATGTCATAACTCACCCAGCTGACAGTTAAATGTGCTAATTAAGGCTAAAAGCACACCAGCATTTAGAAGGTGAAAATTACACGCTCCTCATTTCAGCCCTGGTTTAAGAGTTTTGCTTCTCATGGTTCTGTTTTTTTCACACACTCTCCTCTGACATTCACAAAACGTCCCCTCTGAACCTGTGATTAGGGTCTGCACACATTCCACATGCTTCTCAAACTGAATATTATCTATAGTCTATTTCACTCTCACACTTTTTCTCACCCCCCCCCTTTATCTCTCCCCCAGGGTCAAACCATCATGAAGTTAAGCCCTTTCACCCATAATCCTCTGTGTCTTTGAAGTGGACACACACACACACACACACACACACACACACACACACACACACACACACACACACACACACACACACACACACACACACACACACACACACACACACACACACACACACAGTTACTTAGTTATCTAAATGAGGACATATCATAGACTTATTTGCACTTCTAGAACATAATAATATATTATTTATGAACTGTTCTTCCATTGAAGGACATTCCTGGATGTGTCCAAAATTTCCTTTTCTTTTTAATCTTCAAAAGGGGGTCTGAGGTGGTCTTGCAAGGGTCAGTCAATTAACTTCACCTGAACTGTCAATTATCTCCAGCTAATTTTTGTGAAAAAGGAAAAAAACCTAAAGAAAATATATGTTAAAACAATAAACAATAAAACAAAGTTAACTTCAATTAAAGCTAGAGAAGCTAAAAATAATGTTTAACAATCCCTTCCACAGTAACATAAAATTACTATGTAATTTATATGAATTTGTACGTAAAAAAAATAATTATTTTAATGGATTATTTTAAATATAAGCTCATAGAAACATACATTAATATGGTACTAAATTCATGTTATTATAATGCCAGGCCTAAAATGCAAATCTTTTTTGTGATAAAATATGTAAAGTGGGTCTCTGCTCTGTTTCTTTATCCACTAAGGGGTCATGGCCTGAAAAAGGTTCAAAGACCCCTGATTAAAGTAGCTAAGTACATCCATGCACGCCTACTTTTAGAACAGAGACCATCTAAAAACTATCAAACCATCATCAGAGTGCTGCACATATCTGTTTCAGCTCTTTTGCACCACACACAAAGCATTTTCTCATGAGACCGATTTAGCTCTAGTCCCAGGCCACTTCCATCGGGCCATTTTCTGTGACCTAAAACAGCAGCAGAGTGGAACCAGTGGGAAATCCAACATAACTCACACACTGACAGGGTCAATCACTGGCCCCACCCCCTGGTAGGATTATAGATGATTGACAGGTGCTTTATAAATAAAATGACACTGATTAATATGACTTCAACCTTTTATTCTTGTTCTCTGTTCTTCTTTTTTCCCCTCACTCTCTGTTTTGTCTAGTAGAAGTGAAGGTCACATTTATTTGGATGGAAGTGGAAGTAGATTTGGAAAACGCTTTGACAAGTTTTCTCCTCTCCTTCCCGTTCCTGTCCCTGCCTTCACACACAGCGCCTGACTCCCTGGAGCGGCTGAAGATCTGCTCCCAGTAAGAGCTGTCAGAAGAGATTCTGGTGACTGGATAAAGAGACAGTGTGTGTGAGTGTGTCACAGCATACCGTCAGGAAGCTGTCAAGGCCTCTGGTATAATACTAATGATCATACACACACAGCAGTAACATTATTCATAGGGATGGTGAGAGATTATCAGTGGCTTGACTGATTATGCCGGGAACGTGATGGGAAGAGAGTGGCGGATCACTGCGGGAGTTTGAGCCTTCGACCCACAAGTCTCTGGGTTTCAGTTCCACGCAAACCCAATGAGACCATCAGAGCATCTCAAACACACACACAGGCTTCGCTGCACTGTATAATACTTTTATCATCTTACATTTAATCCCTTGTCAGTTCTATTGCAGTTTTGCTAAATTTGACTGACTCTGGGTCTTTCTTTCTGTTGCGCACACACACACACACACACACACACCTCTGGATGAGCTGTCTCAAAAGAGGCAGAAATCCCCTCTATTAGAGTGTAATTGAAAGGCAGGGGCAGCAGTAAAGAGAGATAGATGGGTTTTACACACACACACACACACACACACACACCTTGTTTCTCAGGTGTCAGTTAAAAGCGTGATTGGACCATGCAGGTGGGCCATTTATGGTTTCCAAGGAACCACCCAGCTGGGAAATCACCCTCAGAAAGAAACAGAGCAAGGTGTACTTAACAGGTCAAGGGAAAACTCACACACACACACACACACACACATCATAAAAAAACATCTAGTCCTCTGCAATTCACTTTTGATTAAACAAAAACACACTTTTCTCCTCATCTAAAGCCAAAAAATCCAAAACCCATCTATTATAAGTCAGACAGACAGACTGAGACAGAGACAAAACTTCTAAATGCATCTGTAAATGAAGCCTAAGAAACCTGAATTGGTTATATGGTAGTGGAACAAATTATGTAATGGCCTGCAAACAATAAAAATGTTCTATAAAGAATTTATTAGATTCACAGATGCAGAATCCACAGCAAACCTAGAGAATTAAATTATTTTACATCATTAACCAGAGATATGCACTTATATACTCCATCTTTACCTTGTGCACCCACACACAATCGAGTAACACGCACACATAAAAGATCACAGAAGCGCAAACACAATGAACACTGAACAGCAGGTTTTAACGATATGTGGCATGACAAATGTCAAGTAACTAAACGTGGATAAGCAGATCTACACAGGGAGTAGACGGCACAGACGCCAGCCTCGTGTGTGTGTGTGCACACTCAAGACTGTGTTTAGTTGGGTGAATGTTTAATTTAATCCAGTAATGAGCGCAGCTGCAAAACTGAACAAATGTAATTTCACACAGAACAAACGGCCTATATATACTGATGAAGAAAGAGCGGCTTTAGAGATTAAATGAAGTGTTTTTTTGTACTATCAAAATGTACTATCAGAGGTTTATCTTTCAGTTGGTTTTTTGTTTTTTCTTCCAGAATTCCAGGTGGTGATGCATGTGAAATATTCCAGATATAAAGCCATACCCAAATGAAAATGAAAAAACTGGTGCAGTTTCACACAGACTGGCTCAACTCATATATTTTATGATGCTGTGAAACACAGTGTGACAAAAATGTACATACAAAAAACAGCTAAATAATTCCATTTTACATTGTCATAAAAACAAATATATTAAATATACAAAAAATATAAAAGTAATGCAGTACAAGGCCGATAGGAAATATATATATGGACCCAGACTGTATAGTTCACTTAATTTTTTTTAATTCTGTCACCATTTACTAACCCTCATGTCTTTCCACATGCATATGGATTTCTATCCTACATAAAACACACATGGAGGTTCCTCGCAGAATGTCCAAGATGAATGCAAAATGAATACATTTATTCATATGATGTGATTACAATGACATAGAATCCCCTCTGTTTCTCTATATCAAACACCTATTTTAATTCTCCACCATTACTATTAATTCAATGAGGTAACAATTATATATATTTATATATATATATAATTTTTTTATTAATTGTTATGGATTGACCAAGTTTTAATGAAAAGTTCAAATAAAACACATTTTATGCTGTTCAATCCTAAAGTACGGTGTGTGAGTAGTTTCCAAAGGAATGCAAGCAGGAATTCTCATCATTGTCTCCACTGAGCACACACACACACACACACACACACACACACACACACACACACACACACACACATACACACACACACACACACAAACACACTCTCACACACTATATTGTATGTTCAGGAAAGGTCAATACCAGCTGACATTGTGCTAATGGAAATGTGGGAATTGCAAGTGCTAATCACTACTTGAGTTGATTAATTAAAGAAACAATCCGCACAGTAATAAGGAAACCACAGAATTACACTTTTCTCATCTCTACACACATACACAGACAAAACTGCCCCACTATCTGCTCTGAGGTGCCCTAGGGCAAATAACCATTGAGGGTGTGTACAGCAGCCAGGTGTGTGTGTGTGTGTGTGTGTGTGTGTGTGAGATTGACAGGTATTGATTTACTATGGTTGAGAGTGCTAGTGGGTAGAATCTCAAAGGGAATGGACATTCAACACTACACACACACACAGTTATTATATTTCACTTGATCATTCGTTTCTGCAGTGGCGCTTCTGCAGTATGTAAATATATCCACTGTAGATGAAGGTTAAGAAATCAAATAAGTTTGCTAAGAGAGGATTATTTTCTCTCTCTCTCTCTCAGGTAGCTTGTTAGGGGTTTGTGGGCATCAAATCAGAAACTGCAACCACCCCCAATCTCTCTTTATCCTGGGACTCCATTATTCACACACACACACACACACACACACACACACACACACACACACACACACACACACACACACACACACACACACACACACACACACACACACACACACACACACACACACACACACACTGCTATCTGTGCACATCCAATATCTTCTATCTTCTTTCATTATTTAAAAGCTGCTGCTGAACACACACTTTAGTCGACCACTACGGAATAATGAGCTGGGATGCAACATAACCACACACACACACACACACACACACACACACACACACACACACACACACACACACACACACACACACACACACACACACACACACACACACACACACACACACACACACACACACACACACACACACAGACAGACATGAGCAGCATACTATTGAGGGGTGTATGTAGGGACACATTCTCCCCATTTTCATGCGCGCCGTGCACACACACACACACACACACACACACACACTTCTACTCCTTGATGAGCATTAGCTAATCCACACTGACGGGCCTGCTCCATTACCCATAATCCTTAATGCCTTTTTAATGTATCGTTCTTACTTTTTCACTCTGTCTCTCTCTCTCTTTCTATGTAGTGGCATCTTTAGCCGATGGATTTGAACCTGTGTGTGTGTCCAGTCACACTCAGTCCGGTTCTATTAAAGGAGAAATCTATCAGTGTCACACAGTCATTTACACCTTCTACAGAGGTGTCACGCTGTATTCCATCCCCTATTACAACCAGTTCCTAGAGCTCTAGTGAGGCCGAAGGTGAATGACAAACGGGTTGGGAAGGAAGTAGAGAGGGAGACAGAGGAATGTTCTTTATTTACAGTTATTTCAATGCCTCTTAACAATTCCTGTTCCTTAAAGCTTCCATTAACAATTCATTAATGGAATGAATTTGAATTTGAGGAAGAACTATTTGGATAACTGAAATGCAATTCTGTTACCTAAAGGGACATGGTGAAGAAAAAAAGTGAGATGGGAGGAAAAATTATATGTCAATGCTTTTGAGTTCCCTCCCAAATGAATTGCGTTCCACCAATAAACTTTGCGTTCTAGCACAAAGAACAAAAAAGTTTAACGGGAAATGCAAAACTTTTGCGAGCGAACACAAAAGCATTGAAATACAGTATCATTTTTCTTTCCATCTCATATTTTTTCTATCACCATGTCCCTTTAGGGGCTCTGTAGTTACCAAATGCTGGAATTACTTAAATACTAAATGAAACAAAGTGGTCACATATTTCATTCATTTAAATAATTTTTTATAAAATACCACTGACAAAACTCATAATGCGTCTTTCCAAACCAACCTACAACTTGCAGGTCGTCATGATTTATCTGTTCCCTCTTTAATCATAGCCACACAACAACAGACGTACACACTTACATGCACTACACAAACAAACACACTCCCTGTTTTAAAAAGCATGCGTTCAGGAATGCCTCCCTCTTTTTAATCAAGCAGCGATGTTTTGTCATCTTTCAGACCCATATGAAAGCTCACACACACACACTTCTGTGGGCACTGTCTAATGACATCATACCTCTATAGGTTTTACTTAAAAAATAAACATGTAGTGATGGAAAATACTTCAGTCAAAAAAACATTAATCTGAGAGGGGTTTATCGAGCTCAGTGGCATGTGTTATGTGTATTTACTGTGAAAGCAATGTATACAGTATGTGCACAGGTTTAACTGTACAGTATTTGTGCAGGTCAAATGTTTTTCTTTCATGTGTTTCTATACTGATATCAAAAAGATTCAGATTTGAGGTTTAGAAAATATCATTACCTCCATTTAGAAACCTGTTTAAAAGTTTTTGATCAAATACATGCATAATAGAAAAAAATCGTACTGCCCCTAAAAATTTGAACGGTAGTGCCTGTCTAGTGAAACTGTGTATGCGTGTGTATAGTGAAAGTGTGCGTAAGTGAGAAGTGAAATGTGGCAACAGCAGCACAAAAGACCATCACAATGACCTTAATCAGCACATGCACACACACTTACGTCATAAAACAACTTGTACACCACTCGCACACACACCACTGCGTGAACACACAAACATTCATGATGTGCATTTGCTACAGTATCATTACAAAAATCAACACCCTCCTGCACTGCTCTCTAATCCTTCCTGATCTATCATTCTTTCTTATCTTTACATCTCCTCTCCCACCAAAGTATGTTGTCCCACCTTCAGTAAACTGACCTGTTCAACTTTTCACGTTTCTACACCTGTTGACTTGGTCCTGTTCTTCTCTCGCCATCTTAATATCCTCTAAAAACCCGCGGCAGACATTCTAAAGAAAGACACTCGACATAAACAAAATCAAAACAGGAAGAGATAAAACGTTTTATAGACAGCTCTGTTATTGTTAAATTATTAACTTTCGGCAAGCTTTATACCAAACCAGCACTTTGGTCTTGCTCAAGCTACAATGAAAGTTTCGTTTAGACTTGAAGAGATTGTAAAAGATTACAAAACCTCTTGTAATGAAGTGTCGTTGCATACAGGGTGGTGTTATGTGTGACTACAGAAAACATGTCTGAATATACAATATATCAAAAGAGAGAACAGAGCCTCTGCTTTAATTTTTTTTTATATAATAATTTAATTATGTAAGATTCATGCATTCCTTTTAATCAAAAGTTGGTAGTTAAAAAAAGCAACATTTTGAACAAAAAGTGGAGAAATTCACATTTTTGTCTAAGACTTCGTCCAGATTGGATTCAGAAGAAGTAAATCACGTTCATCAAAACCCCCAAAGCTTCACAGTCCTATACCTCTTCATGGGTTCGTTAGGCAGTTTTGGTTTATTTGCCGTTTAATGTTGGATGATTGCGTTAGCTTACATGTGCGTAAGCAATGCTTCTATCGCTTGTTTCTGCTTCTTCGCCTGTGTTTTGATCCAGAGATTCTGTACTCTTTCCGAAGATGCGTAATAGCGCCCCCCCAATTGTATTACAGTAAAACATGGATGGAAAGAGTTAATGGGCAATAAGAGATAAATTGACAATATTAAAATTCTGTACAATTTTGTAAAAAAAACAAACAATCATTTTAAATGCAAAAAAATAAATGTAAGCATTATAGCATTACTTTCATAGACCTATTTATCAACTTACTTATATAAATATATAAATATATAATACATAAACCGATGTGTTGGTTTGTAGTTTAATAAATTCAAATGGCAAATAACATAAAATCAGAACAGTCAACTTGATGTTGTTGTGGAATAACTTTCTAATGGATGCCAGAATAGCATGTCAGAATCTGAAATCTCCAAGCTCACCAAGTCTAGGAAGAGCCAAAAGTGCTCATGTTAGATTTACGTTTTGAACATAGTTCGGGAAAGCTGCTACAGTTATCCCACATGATGTTTTTCCACATAATCCCGCACATCTCAAAAACACGAGCCGTTAAATCGCTCCTCTATCCCTACACTACACCATGTGCCACTTTACATGATCGCTTTTATCTAGTTTTGGGCCAAAAGACACAGCTGTTCATCCTAATAGCAGAGCCCGTCTACGGAGAGCCTGTCCACTCCCTATTAAGCCCTATTGTACCGAATTTTGGCTGTAGTACCACCAGCGTTCCACTGGGGGCGATCGCCATGAGTGCAGAATGAATGGGAGTCAATGGGGCTAGACGGCTAAATTTGTCTCTTTCACCCGATTGCCGTTGAGAAATCTCAGATCTGATTGTAGATTTTGCAAGTTCAACATGGGTTTTAGGTCGAAAGTTGAATGAACGAGTACTTATGTCCTATTGATTTCTTACAGGTTGAGTTATTGTTGCCCATAACACGC